>NC_138881.1:126363654-126783654 GCF_965194805.1 Balaenoptera borealis | reverse complement strand
TGAGCACGCATCAGCGGGCCTCGGGCTGTAAGCGTGAGCAGCCCGGGCCGGGCGGCACCTGCAGGTCAGCGCCCAGGGTGACGGCACTCCTCTCCTGCACCGCCCAGTGTGCCCGTCTCAGGGGGCCTGCTCTACCTGCCGCCAAAGTGCAAAGAAGGGAGCCCCCAGTCTTCTGGTTCTGGTGGACTGGTGTGTGCGCTCTCTCCTCCCACTGAACTCGGGGCTCTTATCTCGACAGTATGACCGTGGAGCTTTACTTCCTTTGCTCCTCAAGGGAAACACTCTTTAGGGGGGCTCGTCCACAAGGACTCGCGCTCTAAGCTCGACACCCCAGCGACCAGAGGGTGTTGGAGCATGGCGCCCTTGAAGTGCTTAGCTCGAAAAGGCAAGGAAAAGAGAACCAAGAACATGTCACCAGACGCAGGACCCACAGTGCAAAGCAAACCTCAATCCTGCTGTCCAGACACCGGAGAGCACCCCAAAACTGAACCCCCGCAGGCCCCTGGCGGGGACCGTCCCCTCCACACCTGTGCGTCTCAGGACAGTAAGGGCTCTTTTCAGGCCTCTGACCCGGGGAGGCCTGAGCTCTTCTCATCTGTCAAATCAAGACCCTGCTGGACACGGTGTGCCCGTGACCGTGAAGCCGCAGATGCCAGGCCCTTCCTTGTGCTTGTCAAGCCCTTGAAGGGTCTCTCTAGTGAGTGGAGGCAGGGCGTCTGAGGGGCTTCACCGGGTGTCTGCTAGGTGCCCGCACTGTGCCAGGGGTGGGCTGTCCCCTGTCATCGTTTCCTGCTGAGGGGACTCAACTGCTCAGCCGGGCCCAGGACGGAGGCGCCAAACACATGTTGGGCGGAACATCGCTCTCATGTCCCCGTGCTCTTTATTGCCCTGCAAGGTTGTGACCGTGTTACCACCTCTGTGTGTCTGCAGGGTTTGCCTGGTCAGGGTCCTCTGTGGGCCCACCCGGAGGGGCCGTGTATTCCCTGAAACAGCGGGAGCCCACGCAGTAGTAGCAGAAGGGGCTCAGGGGCCGAGGGATCAAGGTCAGGGAGGCGGCAGGCCTGGCGGCCACCTCGGGCATCCAGGAGGCGCAAGAGGCAGCGGCGCGGCCACCGGGAGCCATGCGCGGGGGCAGGCTGAGAGCTGGGGGGGCGCGGCGGCCAGGCCCAGCACGGGCCAGGGAGGACTCATCTGGGCGGGAGGCCAGGCGAAGCAGAGCCAGGGGACCTCGGCGGGCTGGGCCACCTCTGCCAGGCCAGGGTCTAGAGGGACCAGAGCCTGCGCGTCGGGATCCGGCGCGGGGGGCTCGGCTGCTGTCTGAGGAGGGGCCGGAGGGACAGAGTCAGTCCTGGCCAGGGCGGCTGCATGGTCGAGTTCCGGGTCGCTCGGGGTCCCCTGGATGTCCTCAGGATAGGGTGGGAGGCCGTCCTGCGGCTCCGAGGCGCTGGGTGCCGGGAGGTACCCCAGGGCTGCCGGCTTGCCGTCCACCTTCCAGGATGCAGGTTTAGTGCACACTCTCCCCTTCATCCTCACGAGGAGGTGCGGGCAGCCTCTCTTAAACAGGGGCCCTTCTCGTCCTCAGCCATGCGGAGGGCGGCGTGTCCCTCCTTCACGTAAACGGGACAGCGCAGCGCGGCCGGCAGCACCCTGGGCTCACACTCCCGCTCAGCCCCTCACAAAAGTGCTCCGGTTGCTCGGGGGTGACATCACAGCCCAGCCAGGAAGTGACATCATACAGGGCAGGCCCGTCAGCACGTCAGCCTCCCGCTTCACGCCCGTCATCGCAGGGGGCACGGTGACACTCGTGCACGGGTGCAGAGCCACAGGCCGAGCCCTCGTGCAAACCGGGCACGGCCTTCTGGTCCCGGAGCCCCCGGGCCAGGCCGACGTGCACGGACCCACGTGTGACCCACGAGGTCAGAGCTCCTCCTCTGTGTCCACTGGCCTTCAGGGCCGTGCACAGCACCCATGCTTTCAAGCACGAGCAACGTCCGGGACGGGGCCCACGGTCAAACTAAAACTTTACAGTTCACCTATGAAATGGAAGAGAAACCCTCACCGTGTCTGGGTCTGCAAAGTGCCTACCCTCCCCTCTCACTGGAGAGGTGTCCCGTGGGTGCTGAGCAGGAATCCTACTCTGGACCCCCGCCCTCACCCACAGCAGCCCCTTCCCTCCGTTGCCCACAGCAGACACCAGACTCAGATGAAACGTTCAGGGAAATTTATTAACCAAAAACATTGACTGAAACCATTGAACAGAGGGCATGATAACACAGAGAGGAACTTCTAACAGCCACCGGAGGCCACGGGTCCCGGCCCCCCCCCAGGGTCCCCAACAAAATGCCTCCGCTACACCCCACCCGGCGGCCCTCCATCCCCCCCCAGTCTCCCTTCCTCAGGGCTCCCCGGGGGGACGATGGCTAGGGTGTGAGTGTTGGGGGGAGGGGAGCGGGGGCTGGGGGGTTCCTTGACACCTGAGTCCCTCTGGGGACCTACAGGGACACATTTGGGCTTGCCAGTGCAGGGAGCAGCCTGCCCCAGGGGATGATGAATAGGAGTCCCCTCTCAGGAGGGAGGCCCAGGCACCTTGAGTGGCCCTTAACACGGGGCCAGGAGGCTGCCTGGCCTGGCCTCCCCCTGCCGCCAAGCCTGGGGGCCCCGGGGCCTGCTGAGACTACTGGCCCGAGGAGGACCCCGGGGGGCTCATCTCTGCAGCCCCGTCCTCATTTCCCGGCACTTCCGGGATGGGCTTGAGCCCCTCCTCGGGGGGCTCCTCGGCCTCCTGGCCTCCTGCCTGGGCGAGGCCCTCTGGCTCCCAGCCCGGACCTCCTGGGGCCACCGGGGAAGCACTGCCCACCCGGCCAGGCATGGGGGCCCCGGGGGCACCTGAGGGTCCTGCCTGACCTAGGCCCGCAGGGGCGGGAGCACTTCCATCTTCCTGAGTGGCCGCGGAGGCCTTGCTGGTCTCCCCAGGGCCAGGGGCTGCCCTGGCGGCACCATGATCTTCAGGGGCCGCCTCGCCAGCCTCGGCAGTGCCGGCAACTGCCTCACTGGCCTTTTCACGCGCTGGGTGGTCCTCGGCGCTACCTTCCTTGGAAAGGGCGGCCTGGGCGGCGGTATCTTCACCGGCCGGGGAGGCCTTGGTGCCATCTGCAGTGGTGCCCTCGGTGATGGCCTCATGGGCCGGGGCGGCCTGGGCGGCTGCTGCCAGGACTCCCACGTCCACACGGGCCTCTTCTCCCCCTGGGAACTGCTCACTGCTAGCCGGGTCGGCCTCCCAGGCCTCGGCCTTCTGGACGAGCCGCAGCATCCCCAAGAAGCCGGGAGGCCTCCGCGTCAGCCGCATCCTCCTCAGCTCCTTCTGGAGCGTGTCGTTCAGCCGGGCCCGCATCAGCACCTGCCGGGCGCGCACCTGGTCCGCCGTGGCCGGGTGGATGGCCCCCTTCTCCAGGGCCGACTGCAGCAGGCCTTCCAGGCGCATGACGTACGCAAAGAGAGTCTCCTGGGGCCGCTGGGCACAGGTCACGAACTTCAGCCGAGCGCTCACCCGGGGGTCCTTGTTCCCAAACCCCTGCACCAGCGCGGCCAGGCAGTCCTGGGCGGCCAGCTCGGGATCTTCCGCCAGGAGGCCGCACAGGAGGTCCAGCGCGGGGCCGCGCAAGCTCTCCACCAGCCTCCTCCTCCTCTCCCTCTCAGACACGTGGCGCCACAGGTGCAGCATGTCGTTGGCCTGCTCCAGCCAGTTCTCAAAGGACTCTTCCCCGTGGCCCGGCTCTTCCACCCCAGAGAAGGTTCCCAGCTCCTTGTAGCCCATTTTCTCTAGCACGGGCTGCAAGGCCTGCCTCCACTGCTGGGTCCAGGGCCCTGCCTCATCCATGGCGGCTGCCGCTTCCACAGCTGCTTTCTCAGCTGCAGTCATTGCCTCGCCCATGGGTCCTGCCATATTCAGAAGTCCTGCCACGCCTGCAACATTTCTGTCCCCTGCAACTCCCTCCTCATCTGACACTCGTGCTTCACCTTCAGCTCCTGCTTGACCCTCAGCTCCTTCCCCACCTGCAGCTCCTGCCTCACCTGCAGCTCCTGCCTCACCTGCAGCTCCTGTCTCACCTCCATCCCCTGCCTCACCTCCAGCTCCTGCCTCACCTGCAGCTCCTGCTGCACCTGCATCTCCCTCATCATCTGCACCTCCTGCCTCACCTGCAGCTCCTGCCTCACCTCCAGCTCCTGCCTCACCTCCAGCTCCTGCCTCATCTGCACCTCCTGCCTCACCTGCAGCTCCCGCCTCACCTCCATCCCCTGCCTCACCTGCAGCTCCTGCCTCACCTCCAGCTGCCACCTCACCTAAGGCTCCCTCCTCACCTGCAGCTCCTGCCTCAACTCCAGCTCCTTCCTCACCTCCAGCTGCCACCTCACCTAAGGCTTCCTCCTCACCTGCGTCTCCCTCCATAGCTGCGGCTCCCGCGTCCCCTGCAGCTTCCTCCTCACCTGCAGTTCCTGAGTGACCTGCAGTTCCTGCCTCACCTGCCCTGCCAACCACTGCTTGTCTCTGGGGCTGTGCAGGGAAATTGGGTCTATCCTGTGACTCAGCATCAGGGGCCTGGGGCAGGCAGACCACAGTCCAGGGCCCCCCCTTGCCTGGTATTTGGCGGGGGATCAAGCTTCGATTTAAATACTCAGCAAACTCGACCAGGGCAACGCTCGAGCCCAGCTCCTTTCTGTAGACCTTGCCCAGCACTCGGTACCTGCCCAGGGAACACAGGGCAGCCTGCACGGCCTCCTGGAGTTCCTGGTCTTTGCAGTCGTCCGGGACGCCCAGGATGAGCAGAGACTGCTGAGCGTTCACGCCCATCCACCTGCACCAGTCCCGCAGTATCGCCAGAGCCATCACCGTCTTCGAGGACCTGAGGGCGGGGGGAAGCGATCAAACAGGTGTGCACAGACTGTTGACGTGTGGGAATCGGCCTGTGGGTGCAAAGGGGAGAGAAGCATGTTTGTCCCACACAGCCCACCCTGCTGCCCCTCACAGCAGCAGCCTGGAGCACCTCCCTGCCCTGTTTTGTTTGTTTGACTTAAGGAAACTTCTTTTTGATAAGTTAGATTTATTTACAAGATAGAAGGCTAGGGACTTCCCTAGTGGCACAGTGCTTAAGAATCCACCTGCCAGTGCAGGGGACACAGGCCCGATCCCTGGCCCGGGAAGATCCCACATGCCGCGGAGCAACTAACCCCGTGCGCTGCAACCACTGACCCAGCGCTCTAGAGCCCACGAGCCACAACTACTGAGCCCACGTGACACAACTACTGAAGCCCACATGCCTGGAGCCCGTGCTCCGCAACAAGAGAAGCCACCGTAATGAGAGGCCCGTGCACCGCAATGAAGAGTAGCCCCCGCTCGCTGCACCTAGAGAAAGCCCGCACGCAGCAACGAAGACCCAACGTGGCCAAAAGTAAAAATAAATTTTAAAAATAATAACAAAAGAGCACTTGTTGTATACGACTCAAGAAGCAATAATAAAATAAAATAAAATAATTTTTAAAAAAAGATAGATAGAAGGCTCGTCACATTTTCTCCATTTCTGGCCTCAGTTTTAGGAAGCTGCCTTTCTCCCAAGGGATTTTTCAAGTCTTCCAATTTTTTAGCATAAACATTTCCATAATATCCCTATATTCTCTTTTGTAATGTACATCTGATCCGTAACGTTAGCCCTCTTTCATTCCTGACATTGGTGATCAGCGTTCTATTTTTCCTTGATTCATCGCTCTAGGACTTTCTCAGTTTTCTTGCTCTTTTCAAAGAAGAGCATGGCTTTGTTCATCGTGTCCATAATTTGCTTTCTATCACTGATTTCCTCTCTTAGCTCTCTTATTACTTCATTTTATGTTTCCTTTGCTCTTCTTCTTCTAGCATCTCTAAATGGACTGTTAGCTCACTGATTTTATGTCCTGACTCTTTTCTAACAGAAGCATTTAGAGGAATACAGTTTCGTCCTGTTGCTTTTTGCTGCCTCCCACTAATTTTGGTAAGTTGTGGTTTTTTAGTATTCACTTTGAAATATTTTCTAAAAGTCCCTCTGTGATTTTTTTCTTTGATCCATGGGTTTCCCAATATTTGAAGATATATCATCATTAGTACCATCAAATAAAATTCCCCCTTGATGAGAAAACTTATCATGTAAAATTGCAATACTGTTAAATTTATGGAGTCTTTTTTACAACTCTGGTATGGCCTGTCCGGGTGAATGTGCAAAGCACCCTCGTAAAGAATCTGTGTACTCTGTGTGGAGGCCAGGGCCTTGCCCCTCCCACCCACCTCTGCAATTCCTGTGCCACCCGGACAGAGGCGACCTGGAGCTTCTCGATGCCACATGCAGTGGGCCAGAGCCCCTCCCTGGACCCCCACAAATCCATCTGCCATGGCCAACAGCCTCCACCGGATCACAGCAGCCCCAGCGCCTGCCCCTCTCAGCATCACTTACGGCCCTCGTGCCCAGGCGGCTCCTCCCCGCACCCTCCCCCGACCACATCCCCCCATACACCCTCCCCCACCCACCACCTGCTGGCGATCCGCTCTGGGCCCTGCAAGCCGGGCGCCCCCCCCATGCTTAGAGATCAGACTGCCTCTCTCACCTCCCCACACCGGGAAGTCCTCCCCCAAGCACGCTCAGAGCCAGGGGCTCTCGCCTCTCGCACCCCAGACGCAGAGCCCACCCCTCTTGCCCCCCCCGACCTGGGAGCCGGAGCCCCCTTCCTGCCACGAGTGTCCTCCACCCCACCCCACCCCCCGCCCCGGTGGGAGCTCCCATAACGCCTACCGCACCCGCGCCCGGGAGTCCTCCCCATCGACCCGCGCCTGCGCCAGGAGTAGCTCCGCCTTCCTCCCGCCACACGCAGCAGCCGTTAGCCCTCGCCTCGTGTCTCGGCCCGGGGAGGGGGCCCGAGAGTCCTCCCCATCGACCCGCGCCTCCGCCAGGAGTAGCTCCGCCTTCCTCCCGCCACACGCAGCAGCCGTTAGCCCTCGCCTCGTGTCTCGGCCCGGGGAGGGGGCCCGAGAGTCCTCCCCATCGACCCGCGCCTCCGCCAGGAGTAGCTCCGCCTTCCTCCCGCCACACGCAGCAGCCGTTAGCCCTCGCCTCGTGTCTCGGCCCAAGGAGGGGGAGTGGCCCGCCCGTCGCGTCCTCCCCACCCCCACAGCCAGTCGTCCTCTCCTCTGGCCCCCAAAGCTGGCCCCACCCGCCCAGCAGGAAGCCCACCGCTCCGGGCCCCCCCCACGCTAGGCCATTACCCCACCCTCTGCACCCCGACTCCAGAACGCCCCCCACCCGCCACCCCGGCAGCCAACGGTCCTCCCCTCGGACCCACACACTGGGGGACACTTCCCCCAGCCCCCCTTCAGCCCGCTGCCCTCCGCCGCCCCTCCCCCACTCCCCATCGAGCAGCCCGTACCCCTGCCCCCACCCCCACTCCTTCCCAGCGCCCCCGGTACCTGTGGAGTCCAGCAGCCGGCAAAGCCCCCGCCTGTCTCCTGACTTTCTCTGACTCTGTGGATGACACCGGAGTCCCGCTCAGAAGGGGCTGAAGAGCTCGTCTCAGCACTGCAGCCAGGAACTGTGCAGCCCACTGTCCCAGGCACTCTGTGCGAACGCCACGTGGGTTTCCGGGTGCTCCCGGAAGCCCGAGGAAGATGAGGGAGAAAGTTCTAGACGTCTCCTTACAGAGAAAGTGGTTGGATCAGAAGAGCACGTGAGGAGGCGCTTTGCTACGGAAGCAGCAGTAGCCACGCGCACTGAGGGCCTGAGGTCCCAAGGCTTGGCGCCTCCGGAAGCAAAAGACACGCCCATTGGCCTTCCACCAATAGGAAGGCCTCCCTGCAAGGCTGCGGAGTGGGAGGAGCAAACTTGGAGGTGCAGAGCCCATGGTGGCACATAGGTCAATCTGTCTTTACAGGTGGGTTTCTGCTGTGATTGTTAATGTCATAAAGCTATTCTTTTTTCTTTCTCTTTTTTTTTAATTTTTGAATTTTATTTTATTTATTTTTTTATACAGCAGGTAATTATTAGTTATCCCTTTTATACATATTAGTGTACATATGTCAATCCCAATCTCCCAATTCATCACAGCACCACCCCCCCGCCCCCAACACTTTCCCACGTTGGTGTCCACACGTTTGTGCTCTACATCTGTGTCTCTACTTCTGCCCTGCAAACCGGTACATCTGTACCATTTTTCTAGGTTCCACATACATGCATTAATATACGATATTTGTTTCTCTCTTTCTGACTTCCTTTACTCTGTATGACAGTCTCTAGATCCATCTACGTCTCTACAAATGACCCAATTTCGTTCCTTTGTACAGCTGAGTAATAAGTAATAGTAATAAAGCTCTTCTTTATATGGACTGATTTCTTGTCTAGTTGTATCAACTAGCCATCTTCTCACATGGCAGAAGAGGATGAGGCAGCTGTCTGGGGTCTCTTTTACAAGGGCAATAATCTCATTCATGAGGGCTCCCTCCTCATGGGCTAATCACTTCCCAGGGACCCACCTCCAAATCCCATCCCTTTGGGGGTTAGAATTTAACAGGTGAATGAGGGGGAGAGGTTTACAAATATTCAGTCCATAGCACTGTCTGTCCATCTATTTTTGCTCCTATGTTCCCTTCTTCCTGCTGAGATAATTTTTTTAATTTACATTTTAAATTCTCTACTGCCTTTTTAGGCAATTATCAGTTTTCGCTAAAACTTTACAATTCACCTATGAAATGGAAGAGAAACCATCACCATGTCTGGGTCTGCAAAGTGCCTACCCTCCCCTCTCACTGGAGAGGTGTCCCATGGGTGCTGAGCAGGAATCCTACTCTGGACCCCCGCCCTCACTGCCAGCAGCCCTTTCCCTCCATTGCCCACAGCAGAGGCCAGACTCAGCTGAAACTTTCAGGGAAATTTATTAAAGAGAAATATTGACTGAAACCATTGAACAGAGAGGAACACAGAGAGGAACTTCTAACAGCAACCAGAGCCCACGGGTCCCGGCCCCCCCCCAGGGTCCCCAACAATGTGCCTCCGCTACACCCCACCCGGTGGCCCTCCATCTCCCAAGAGTCTCCCTTCCTGAGGGCCCCACGGGTGGCCTCTCGCCAGGACGATGGGCGCTGGCAATGCCCGCTCCCCCTAGGGCAGCCACTCCCCCTCTGGCCCACATGCCCGGGACCTGGTCCTGCCCTATGGCGGGAACAGGACAGTCCCACAGCAGGGCATGCACCACTGAGCCGACGATGGTGTGTCCCGAGGAACAACGGGGTGGCCTTCAGTTGTACTGCTAATTACTTTCACATTTCCAAGTAAATTCCTATTCCAATGCTATGTTATCTTGTTCAGGATCACAAAATAATATGGGAATCTTAGTATTTGTTTTACACAATAGCAAAACTCTTGTTGTTGAACTGAATTAGTGCAAATACATGTGTGATTAATGTCATTCACAAACTTAGATACTGAAGCTTATTAAGCCTTCTTTTAAGTGGAACAATATTTGAAAATTTCCTAAAGAAAACAGAGATGAAATTCCATGTCATCATACACAACAGGAACCCAAAGATGCTGCACACCGGGTTCCCCCGACAGGCCCGGGCCCTCTTCAAACTCCGAGCGAAGGATCAGCCTCCCTTCCTGCCCCACGGGAGAAGCTGCTGGACGTGGGCCTGGAAGGAGCCTGGCTTCTGCTCTGGCTCAGGCCCCCTCTTCCTCATCGCTCACAGCCTCTGCACACAGGGATGGGAAGGACCTGGGATCCCATCCACTGGCCCTGAGCAGATACTCCAGGACCTGCCACTTGCTGGCCTCCGCATGGGCCCGGGGACCCCACAGGAACTCGTAGCGGGCGGGGTCACAGTGGGGCACCTGCCGGTACTCCAGGTAGCCCTCCTGCACCCACACTTTGGTCAGGAGCTCCCTGGGCTCCCCATAGATGTAGTGCTCCCTCCCGGCACACACACCCACCTTGCTAAGTGCTCCCCACACCTCCTCCTCTGGGGCAACAAAGTCGTCCTCCAGGAGGATCAGGCCCAGGAGCAACACGAGGAGGCCGGGCTTGGGCATGCTCGGCCCATCACTCAGCATCCCATCGTAGGCGAGGCCCAGGGCGGGGACCAGGACATAGGAGTGATTGCTGGGGTCCACTTCCTTCACGTCGAGGCCAAGGACCAGCTGCGAGTGCGCGGAGGCTCAGCTGAAGACCACGGGGAAGTGGTCCTGGTAATCTTTGAGGATGGTCAGCATTTCTGCCTCTGTGGTAGTCTCCTTTGTGCGATACTTGGGCAGCAGGAACCCCACCAGGTCAGCCATGAGCACAGTAAGTGCCTCCTGGGGCAAGGACTCGGCACAGGCGGAGAAGGAGGGGGCGACGGGGGAGGAGGAGGACGAGGGGGATGCGGCCTCCTCCCCCGCAGCCCCGAACAGCTGCGCCTCCACCGGGCCCTGGGCCTGGACTGGGGCCTGAAGGTCTGCCTCAGGCTGGCGCAGCTCACTCATCTCGACCAGGGGCCTGATGACTGGGGTCGGGCCGCCGACGGGAGTCTGGGCAGGGGTGACAGGTGGGGACCACGGGCCTGTGGGAGAGAGGGGGTGTGAGTAGCCTCGGCGGAGAAACACACCCTGGGCAGCTCTGACAAAGGCCACTTACAGGGCTCGCCTGGAGGGGTGCCCTCGGGCCTCACAGGGGCGCTCCTCCTGGGCGGCCTGTCCCCTGCCAACCTGAAGAAGGAAGCGAGGTGGCTCCTCAGGGTGCAGCCAGCGCAGCCCCAGGTACCGACCGGGGCTGAGAGGGGTGTGGGGAGGTGCGGTGACTTGGGCCTTGTGGGGTCCCCTCTGTTCTGGGACGGGGAGCCCCTGGGTGCACACTCAGGGCACGCACCTCACCTTGACTCCTAGCGCTGCCTGGGCCTCCTCTGCTCTGTGGCCTGAGGACACGTGCCTCAGACCTGGGCCTTCGCCTCCCGGTTCCTGGAGCCCCTGTAAGAGGAATGGAGGGGGCACCTCGGGTGTAGATTGTGGCACAGCCCTGGGCCCCTCGGTGCTGGTAGGAGGGGTGGGCCGGACTCTGTGAGGTTCCCACTGTCCTGGTGTGGGTGGCCCCCTGTGTGCTCACTCAGGGCAGGGCCTCCCCTTCCCCCTGGCAGGGCCTGGGCCCTCTGTCTGCTGTCCTGAGGCAAAATTCTCAAGACACATTCCCTGCACTGAAAAGAAGGGCGTGAGGACCTCCACATCTGGCCATGGTGCCCAGGGGCTAACAGGGCTCACAAGGGACAACCAAACTCCGTGGGGTCCATCTGTGCTGGGACGATGGGCGGTCGGCTCAGTCTCCACCTTGACACCCTGCAGGGCCTGGGACAGCTCCCTCTGCTGACTGTGACTCATCTCCTTCAGCCAAGGCCTCACCTCCATAAGATACCAGAAGAGGAAGTGAGGGGCAGTCCATGTACCCACCTATTCTGGGACACCCACGGCTGACAAAAGGGGCAGGGCCGGCTGGGCTCCAAGTACTCTGTGAGGAGGGGTCTCCCCAGTCTTCTCCATGACCCTTGCCAGGGCCTGAGGCCAGACCCCCAGAGCAAGGCTCCCGCCTCCCTGAGCCCACCCATCTGGAAATGAGGAGGGGTCAGTGAGACAGGTCCTGCCTGGGGTTTCCAGGGCTGACCGTTGGGTCAGGCCAGATTTCTTTGGGCCCCCCTTTGTTCCGGGGATTGGGCTCCCCTCAGTCCTCTCTCGGGGTCCACATCTTGACACCTGGCAGATCTTGGGACTCCTCCCTCTGCTGACCTGATGTTTCCCCTCAGACCAAGGTCTTCGCATCCCAAGACGCCTCCATCCCCAACCACGTGGCAGAGGTGAGAGCCTGCAACGTCCCGTCAGCCCTGCCGGAGACCTAGCAGGGCTGACAGCATGGGTGAGCTTCTCTGAGGTCCCCTCTGTTCTGGGGTCCAGGGTCCCCTCAGTCCTGCCTCAGGGTCCTCACCTTGACCCCCGGCAGGACCTGGGAATCTCCCCTCTGCCCACCTGACACCCCGCCCCGCATACCAGGTTCCCACTCTCTATGAGACCCGGATGTCAGGAAGTGCTGTAACTGGCCCTCCTGCCCTATGACCTCCCAGGGCCGACTCTGATCTGAGGTCCATGGTCCCCTCTGTCCTCCCTCAGGGTCCTCACGTTGACTCCCAGCTGGACCTGCGATTCTCCCCTCCACCCACCTTAGGCCCCGCCCCTTATCCCAGGTCCCCAGTATCTCTGAGACCTGGACGTCAGGAAGTCAGGACAGGCCTACTGTGCTCATCCCGCCCCGGGGCCTCCCAGGGCCACCTGCAAGGGCGGGGATCTGGTGGGTCCCTTTTGTCCTCCCTCAGGGTCCCCTCAGTCCTGCCTAAGGGCCCTAACCTTAGTCCACCAGGGACCTGACATTTTACCCTCTGCGCTCATGAGGCCCCGCCCCTTATCCCAGGTCCCCAGTATCTCTGAGACCTGGATGCCGAAGTCAAAACGCCTTGCCAAGTGCTCATTCCGTCCCGGGACTGCCCAGGGCAGTCGGCAGGGGCGGGGATCTGTGGGGTCCCCTCTGTCCTCCCTCAGGGTCCTCAGCTTGAGCTCTGGCAGGTCCTGGGACGCCCCCTGTGTTGACCCAGGGCCGGACCCTCACACCAAGGCCCTCACTGTCCTGAGACCCCCGGTGGGAATCTATGGACAGCACATCAGGCCACCAAGCCCAGGGCTTCCCAGGGCTGAGATGATCCCGCTGGGTTCCCTCAGCCCTCCCTCGGCTCCTCACCTTCCCTCCCAGCTGGTCGGGCCCCCCCCCCCGCCCACCTGTGTTTGGTCCCCTGAGGCCCAGGCCCTCCGCAGCCAGGACCCCTGAGAGGGAAGCGGGGGTCGGGGGTGGCGCTTATTCCCACAGCCCTGCCGGGGGTCGCTCAGGGCTGACAGCAGGGCCGACCTGGATGCCTTGTGGCCTCCGAGTCCCCCTCATGGTTGTACCGTGACTCCTGGTGGGGCTGGGCTCCTTCCCTCTGCCGACCTGGCCCCGGCCTCCCTGCCCCAGGCCCTCCCCGCCCCCTCCCAGGGGCATCAGTGCACGTTGCATCCGGACAGCATGCCGGGGGGCTCCCAGGGCTGTCGGAGGGCCGCAGATGCATCCCCTGGGGGCCCTCAGTCCTCCTCTGGTCCTCACCTCGACTCCAGGCAGCACCTGGGCCCCTCCCTCTGCCCACCTGAGACTGCGCCCCGCAGACCGAGCCTCTGACCCCCCGAGATCCCTGAGGAGGTGGGCGGCGGAGTGGGATGGGCAGCCTGACAGCCCGGCCCGGGGTGCCCCAGGAGTCCCAGTAGGGGGGGGTTGCATGCTGGGGGACCCTCTGTTCCGGGCCTGCTGGACCCCTCCATCCTCACTCAGGAGGGTCTTCCTCAACCCCTGAGAGTAAGGCTGCAGTCCCAGCACAGATGCTGGATGGGGGGCTGCCGCGCCCATGACCGTGGGGGGAGCACAGAGAACCGCACACCGTCCCCTCGGGGCTCCTCACCAGCCTCCAGACTTTGGAAACCTGTTGTTTCACAAGGTTTCTTTTCTACACGGAAGAGGCTGTGTTGTGGGATTTGGGGAAGTCCTGTTGTTTTCAGGTTGTCTAACTTTACATTGTCCAGTGAAATGATTTTTGTTTTCTGAACCCTCTTTTCTAGTAAACAATACATTTTATATCTCTACCAAGTTTACTTTTAGAATATATCTATATCTATATCTATATCTATATATATATATATATACATACATATATATGTATATATATAATTTCATGAAAGAATACCTACTCTTACTCTCTGTGGTTCACTCATCAATCTATTGTCTGGTTGTGTGATGGGGTAGAGTGTTTTCTGCTCCTTGGAAAGGAAGGTGCGTGTCTCACTTCCTTAGCGAAGCATTCATGTATTCCTCTATGGAGACAGTGTCAGGATGGGCACTGTCCTGGATCCCTGGCATACGCCAACTACAACCATAGTAACAAGGTGGTCTTTGCGCAGGTGCAAAGTTGTATCCTGAAAGAGGTAGACCAACATTAACAACAGAAAGATATGTTTGTCTTGTGGTGATGTAGGTATGCCACTCAAATCTCCAGCAAGAGAACCTATTGTAGGGGGCATAGTTGCTTGCCAGCCCCAGTTGAGTTTGCAATGAGGTCACACTTCCCCCTTGGGCTGCTCTCATCCAATGATTCAGCATGACAGGGATAGTAGTGTTGGCTTGTTCCAGCCTGAGCAGGACCAGAGGGTTCAAATAATTATACGAGCAGATAGCTCAGATCCCCATATCACCCACTACAGTTGCACCAGCACCCCTTCCCCAGCTTGCACCTATGACCATATAGCGTTTCTTTAGGCCCTGGCTGGTTTAAGCATGAGCTGGTGCAGTATGTGGGTACAAGTTGAAAATGGATAGTGGTATTGAAAGAGAGCGGGGACGGAAAATCTTCCTAATAGGCAGAGATTTAAGCAGTGCACCTGGCCTGGGGTGAAAATGGGCTGGCTCCTTGGTTGGGGCTAGGAAAGGAGAGGATTTGAAGAGGCCCCCTAATGAACAGGGTCTTGCCTAAAGCCACACAGAGAATTCCAGACAGAAGGGAGGGCTGGGGTCCACTATTTCCAATAAATTTTTAACCTCCGTCCCTCATGTGATATTAAAGGGAGACTCTCTAAGAAGATGATTTGTAATTGAAATTGAGAGATTTACAGTCAAGGATGCAGAACTGCATTCAATTGTAGCAAGTCTTAGCCTGGCCATTGGCAGAGTTTATGTTCAAATTATGGCCCTTGCTCACTGTACAGTCCCTGAGTTGCTTCTAGACCATTGGAGAGAAACTTGAGTCCCATGAGGAATAGGTCCTCATCACCCATTACTTATTTTAAAAAAGTTTTATTTATTTTTTTGGCTGCATTGGGTCTTCGTTGCTATGCACAGGCTTTCTCTAGTTGTAGTGTGCAGGGGGCTACTCTTCGTTGTGGCATGTGGGCTTCTCATTGTAGTGGGTTCTCTTGTTGCGGAGCAGGGGCTTTAGGTGCGGGCTTCAGTAGTTGTGGTGCGTGGGCTCAGTAGTTGTGGCGCATGGGCTTAGTTGCTCCCTGGCATGTGGGATCTTCCCGGACCAGGGCTCGAATCCGTGTCCCCTGCATTGGCAGGCGGATTCTTAACCACTGTGCCACCAGGGAAGTTCCCCCATTACTTTTTTTTTTTTGATCTTCACTTTTTTTTTCCCCATTTTCTCCTATTGCTATTAAACATATCAGTATAAAAAATGTGCTTAAGGTTATTATAAAGTAAAATAATCCTTCCTGAATCCTGTATACTTTACTAATTCCCTTGAGTGTCTTATCAGGAAGGGAGCTTGGGAGAGACCTGGTTGGGGGAAGTGGCACCATGGCAGTACTAAGGGGTCCTGGGAGGCCCTGCCAGGGCTCAGAGGCAGCTGAGCCAACATGGGAGGCTGGGAAGAGACCTTGCTGAAAGCCTGGAGAAGTTGTAGCAAGGGTTCTTTCACCCTGAGAGTTAGGGAAGCTGTAAATGGGGAGGGAGACCACATCCCCCTTCTCTTACCCCATATCCATTAAGGTGGTTGTATAGTTGGTGGGTAGCAAGTTACAGTAGGACCATTCAAGGGTCACAACTCCACCTGGGGTTGCAGGCCAGTTTCAGAACCTGAGTTATTGGCAAGAAATTATCCAGCAGAAAAGAACTCAGTAGCTAAGGGCTTACTCCAGACATACTGTGAAAACTACCCTTTTACCCCCAACTGCATTTTCTCTTTCTGTATGTCCCTGTGACAACACCAGCCCCCAGACCCTTGGGCAGATCAGACCTGTTGGGTGTGAATGCACAGCTCTCCTGTCCTGCTTTGGGTACAAAAGGGACCACAGAGGAGGGGACATTAGGTCTGGGTTCCTGCTGCAACTCCAAGGTTTTCAACAAAAGGTGCTTGGAGGCGGGCACACTGACAAATGTGGGCCACAGCAATGACCTTCTGCAGCATCAACAGGATGTTTTAATGTGACTCTGCAAACTTTTTAAAACCTGAGCACACCGTTCTTCCCACCTCTACAGGGCTTTCTTGCTTTTTATTCTGCACATCCACATTGGTAATGGAGATTTTTAAAAATTTTCTTTATGAAGACCTTTCTCCCCCAGCCCCCCACCCTGAATGGAAATAAGTGTACACATTGTATTTGACACCACCATGACTTGCCGTGTTTTAAAATTTTTGTCTTAAATAATTAGAATGATTTGTGCAAGAGCATAAACTATTTTCAACTGTGACATCATTATTTCCCCTCCTCTTGAAAACTATGGATTCAGATATCCCAGGGTATGGGGAGGTGGGTGTGCAAAGCTGTGGGGAGGCAAAGGTGATGAATGGAAGCCAGAGGCTTCCTGGACCCAGATGAAGGTCCCTTCCAACATAATAGAGAGGAAACGCAATGACTCATATGTATGAGTATTTGCAATTATATATATTTATTTTCCCCTTTTGGCTATTTACAAACCTTTATTTCAGCATATTTTCAGAAGCATAATTTTATGTTTCTTCATGTTTTCCTTTTTAAAAGTCAGGATTGGTCGAGGTCTTTTTCATGCAAAAATGTGCATTTAATGAGGACAAAGAGGGAACTGGGTCATCTTGGGGGCTCTCTGCTGCTCTGGGCCCTTTTGCCAGACAGACCATCCAGGACACATGGGTCTTGGTCTTCTTTCTTGATTTTTACTGCCTGGGCCCAGCACCACTCCTGAAGACCTGCACGTGTGTCGTTTTACTGTATTTCATCTGCTTCCAGAATGGCACTGCCTTGGCTACCCTCTGAAGAATTCACTTCCGCTGATGACTATTGAACCCGGAGATGCAGTCCGGCAAGATGGTGGGTACAAAGTCTTACATATGTTGAGTCAACAGAGGTGACCCTGACCAACTGGGGGTATTTCATAATTGAAGTATATCAGGGAGACACTGTAACGCCCTCCCCCCTCCCTACCCTGAAAACCTAACACTGATAATAAAGATTTCGTATTGATCACAGGACACGATACAACCTACACAAACACACTGCACTTTCAGTAGGACAAGTCACGATTTCCTTTGGTGGTCATCACCACAGCAGGGTACCATGCAGGTGGATAGCTTAGTGAATGCATTCATTAGTTAATAGCTCAAAGGATTAGCTCTTTTATGTACAGAATAAGGAAACTTCATTAGGAATGGCCACAGTCTCAGCAAAACTCAGCTCTAAAGGTGCAAACACTTTGCAGCCTTGCTATTAACAAGATGACATGGATTGTAAGAATACATTTGACAAGCTCCAGTAAGACCCAAGAGATCATCTGTTATCTCTGCAAAGGTGCCCCACAGTGGCACATGCAAGAACTTCGTAGGAATCGTGTCACACATCCCCACAACAAACTGACACATTAAAGACACAGAGGTCTCCTTCCCGTGGTAGTGGTAGAGGAGCAATATTAGGGGGAAAAGAAAGAGAAGGTGGGTAGATGAATAAAGTCCGGGCTGCTCCATCCCAGACTAAGCAAGACCCTTCCCTCTGCCCAAGCTCCAAATTCTCTGTCACCACAAACACTCTCTGATTGAGTTAGTTGGTGTGAGATGAGGAGTGGGAGGGGATGTAGGCAGCCAGCTGGAGGACGACGTGCTTGTACAGCTGGGGGCAGCTAAGGGTGGGGCTCAACCACGACACTGATGACAGAACACACAGAGAACGAGACAGGGGAGATCTGGCAATTTTCAGGCTAAAACGACCAATTCTATGGCAAACTCAAAGGTTCAAGTTTCTGATAAGGTGTCATTGCCAAACCTCCGCCTCACCTTGACACTCACTCTCACACAGTGTGAGTCGCAGTAGTTCAACTGCTCTCATTGCAGCACACTAGGGCAAGGTATTCTTTTTTAAAAGTATAATATTATATCTAGCTACATGGATCTGTAGAGAGATTTACAACTGGCCTCTCTGCCCTTCCTCTGCGCTCTGAAGACTTCCTGAGCATTTCTGCCAGATACATCTTAAAATCTTTTTTTGTCCCCACTCCTCCAATCTATCTGTATGATCTCCTCCCAAATGAACTGCTTGCCTCCTGCAGGGCTCAAAGGCACTCCTGGGTCCTGGAAACCCAAATCCAAATCAATCAACCAATGTTTAGGCCCCAGGAAGCAAGTCTTTCAATAGCCATGATGGGAGCTTCAGATGTGAGGTCATTGCTCTCCCCGCAAACCTGATTTCTCTGTGAGGGGTGTCCAAAAAGAAAGAGGCTATCTTTGACATTCCAGCAGCAATTTTCTTGTTTTTAGCTGTCTCATAAGATTTGTGTGTGTGTGTATGTGTGTGTTTGTGTGCGGATATGAGGGTAAACGTGTGATTTTGCGTGTGAACATATGTGTGTGTGGCTGTATGTGTTTGTGCATATCTGTGTGTATATATGTATATGCTGCTGAAGGTGAGTGCCCATGTGTGTGTACATGTATATGTTACTGTGTAGGTCTCTGTGGGTGTGTTAGGATGCTATATTTGTATGCTGTGTGTATAGAAAAGAAGAAGAGACAAGCTGGGCTGATTGAGGTAGTCAGTCCCTGAGGGCTCCTTTGCACTTCTCTCCTTGGTCAGCCCTCTCACCCCTCTGACTATTCTTTCCCTGGAGGGGGTGGAAGGAGGGAGCTCTGGCCTCCAAATCCAAATCCAAGGCTGAAGTGCAACTAACAACCATCCCAGGATGGGCTACCGAAGTGCCCTTTGGTTCTTTGCCTCCAACTGCTAGCAGCCAATCCCCTGAGCCGTTTCCTCATATCACCCACCTGCTTGCAGCTGGCTCCGCCCTGACATGTGTCAGACTTACAAGGTGATTATAATAAAAGGATGAATTATAAGGGCTATATACAACGCCCTCTCCGGCTCTTTAGCTCTCCCACCCCATTGTGTACATCATATTTTTGTTCTTACTGCATCTTCAAGGCTTCCCCACCCCAACCCCTACCTTTGTTACTCCCAAACACGTCCTTCCAGGACAAAGCAAAATCTCTGAACTCCCATCCTAGCCCATGATTGAGCATTTCCTACCTCAAGGCACTAAATTTTCACTTCCTGGGACTACATTCACTTCTTCTGCGTCTTCCATCCAGGAGACAGCACAGATGGGTGGAGGGAGGAGGAGAAGAGTGGATGGGGACTGGGAGACACTGCTCCCCGGAACAAGGGAATTGGAAAGAAATGGTCAGTTAAATAGCCCGGCCAAATACGACCCCCCTTATGTGGGAACAGGCCAAGGGAATTCTGGTGGTTCTAGAAGAGCCATCAAAAGGGAATGCATATGCTTTCACGCATATTTCCTTTCACACCTATTCAAATCAGATATATAAACATAGGTATGCACACATGCACTTATACACATGCACGCAGAATACACCCATGTGTGTACACACAAGCACACACATACATGTCATAAGTTTACACACTCTTTCACAGGGGTGCACACATGCACACACATATGCATCTACATGTGTTTATATATACAATCTTGTACACACCAATATAGATTTACACTGATGTACATAGAACTATACAGCTTCTCAAGTGGTTGTATGTGCACATAGAACTACCTTGATGCAGACACACACCCAGGTATACACAGAAACACAAATACAGCAACACGGTTAAAAGCATAGGTGGCTGAGGGGCTGCAGTAGAGGCTGCCTATGGAGGAAGGAGGAACATAAGCTGAGTGCTTGGCGAATCTTGCTCCCTCACCTCCTCTGTCAATGAAATGGAGCTGCTTGGCAAATTGGCATGCAGGCTACTGCCCACTTCCCTTAGGAGCCCCATCCGGTGGGCAGTGCCCATGTTCAATGTGCTCGGTTCACACTCATTGGCTGGTCACTGGTCTCTTTCTGCTGAGATGCTCCAGGTGCTGTAGGATGAGGTCTGATGCCTGGCACATAAGCAGAACCTGATGGGGCACCCCCTGTTGTAAAGGGGAGGAGAGACAGGGGAGCACCTCAGCTGACAGAGTTATGAGGACAAGAAGAAGGAAGAGCACCCCTGGATTCATGTCCTCAAGCATGGTACATAAATTCCATTCTTTCCCCCTCAGAACACTGGGGACAATGTACTTTGCCTTCCCTGGCTCACAGGACTCTTGTGAGGGTTCAACAATGTGATGTGTGGGTAAGCTCGTTGACACTTACTATGCACTAGACAAACAGAAAGAATCAGTATACAGATTCACAACAGTTGTTCATCTGCTATTCTAGATCAGATGGTGAACTTTCCAAACCCTAGTCTTCATTCACCAAATGCTTGCACTGTGTCTAGTGATCAACTCAGCACGTGACCTAGACAGATGTATTGAGTCCCCATTGTCAAACATTCTGAAGCAGAAATATACGCAAGAGAAGTTCCAATCCCTCCAAAGATGCTGCCTCAATCTGAGTAATCTCCAACCCAACATCATTCACCCTCTGCGAGCTCCTGCTGGGAACATGCTCTCTCACTTACCCTGACATTTCACTCAGCACCCCTACCCACCCACCCACATTCCATTCCCAACCCCGCACCACAACACCACACTCAAAATACAACAGAAAAAATAGTGGGGGAAAGGCACTTTCAAAATCCCCCAAGTTCCCCAAAGCCAGCCGCCTGCATTTGTAAGAGATGGCTAGCCCTTCCCCAAGCCAGTCTGGCTTTCTCCTGTAAAACCCTAAGCAGAGGGTGAGCAAGGACCATAATCCCTAGGAGGAAAAAAAAACAAAACAAAACAAGAAAAAAGTAATGAAAAAGAAAACTCAACACTTCAGTGGGACAGAAAAGCCCCCAGAAATGTTTTTGTGTACAGGGCTTGGATCCTTTCTGTCCCCCAGTCTGGCTGCTCTCTGTCTTCTAAACATTTCCATTTCCAGGGGGCTTTTCTGTGCTTATTAGATGTTAGAAGGCTTTGAAAACGTGATACTATTCTGAAGAAAAGGGAAATCAATGTGCTATTTACCTCCAACTCCTCCTCAATCCCTTTCCTTCCAGCCAGAACACAACCTTTCCAACTACTCCCCACCTCATGTTTATAAAGAGAAAGGTGGAACTGATTCAACTGCCCAAATAACCACAAAGTAAAATGAAAAAAGAAAAGAAGGTAAAACGGAACCGAAAGGAGCATAGTGTCACTCTGGGACACTATGGAACTAATAGATATGGTACACCCAGTAAACAATGTTGAACACCACAAAGGCAAGAGGGAAGAGGAGCCGGGAGCACCGGTCGACCTTAGGGATGTAGTCAGGGTGAAAGAGCTTGGAAGAGAACCCTTTACTGAAGGAGCACCCAGGGCTTGGGGGGGAACCGTCATCAGACTCCGAGTTACTGTTCTTGTCTGGATCAAAGCCCATAACATTACCATAAAGGCTCCAGGTACTGTCAACATTACACTTGAGTTGCTTCTCAAGGTCCAGGTAGCCACTCTCAACTCTGACGTCATCAGGCAAGCTACGAATGTCATGAAGGGTGCTATGGATCTCATCAAGGGTGTTACGGATCTCCTCAAGTTCGTAGTTTGCTTCTTGCACACGCCTCCGGCCGTGGACAAGCAGATGCTTCCTACTGGGGCCATGGTCTTGGCTCTCATTGGAGTCGGAGCTCTCTTCAGGGTCTTCTGGGTCACAGGTCTCAGCACGGCCATGGGCCTCGGCACGGTTGCGGATTTCAGTAGGAATAACACTGTCATCAGTATCAATACCATTAACGTGAATGCCATAGCTGGGCACGGCCTGCTCTGAGGTGGACGGGAGGTCACTCAGGCTTTCTGCAGTGGCCAGCCAGGACTGGTCCGAGAGAGAAGACAGTGAGCTGAGGCTTTCTGAGGAAGCCAGAGGTGCCTGTTCTGAGATGGAGGCTAAAGAGCCGAGGCTGTCTTCGCTTGCTAGGCCAGCCCACACCCGTCTGGAGGGAGGAGAGCCATTTTCATCTTCTATGTGAAACTGGTCATCCTTTAAGGAGACAGTGGATAGACTCATGAGGTCGAATGCTGCATGAACAATCACTTTCGGGGAGCATGGGGGTGGGGGACTTTCCTCATGAGCACTTGTAACATGACTGATGGGCTCTTCCACTGAGAAAGCCACCTCTTCTTCCTGGGGTCTCTTGTGTGCAAGGTGCTGAGGAACAGGACCGAGAGGCTGTTAGCATGCAAGGGAAGTTCATGGCTCTTGCTGCCCCCCTGGGGCAGCTGCTCCCTCTGGAGTGCTGTGTAGTGGACAGAGGCAAGACCTCCTCAGGCAGGTGGGGGTAAGTTCCCTGTAAAGGAGGGACATTAACGTACTGCCAGCAGCAAAAGACTCAGCATGGCTTTCGGAGTCAAAAGAGCAAAGGAAGGAGGGTTAGGTCAGCCTCTCTGCTGTCTCTTCCTTTCAGCTTCCCTGTGTTCCCTTTCCCTCTGGCTCCATTGCCTGCCATTGGAGGCATGCTAAGTAGACCGGATGTGAAGCCCAAAGGTCTTGGGAAATCTAGCTCTGCCACTTATGACCTTGGACAATGACTCAACCTATAAAGGAGTGACGATAAATTGTTCTACTTCTTTCTTATCTGGAGTGTGTGTGTGTGCGTGTCCGTGTGCGTGTGTGTGTGTGTGTGTGTGTGTGTGTTGTATGAGGATTAAAGGAGCTAAGGAATTTGAAAGGGTCAAGTGCTAATCTTAGGTTTAAGAAGTGCTCAAGGAAAGCAGATTGTCAGTCAAAAAGCCAAACCTGCATCGCCTCTTGGTAGCGGTAGCGGGCCATGACTCTTTGGGCTCTTCTGAGTTGCCTCTGAGAGCGCTGAGGTCCTCTTCGGCTGTAGAAAAGATAGTTGATGTAGACGTATTCTAGCAAGGACAGGAACACGAAGAAGAAGCATACGACCATATAGATGTCAATGGCCTTGATACAGGAAAATTGGGGGAGTTTATTCCGCAGATGTGAGTTGATGGCGTTCAGGATGAGCATTGAAGTCAAACCTATAAACAATATAGCACAGGGTTAGTCCCCTCAGGTGGCTGAAGTTCTTGGCAAGCCATCAGGCCCACATCCCACTGGAAGGGAGCAAAGGCCATCTCTGAGACTGGGAGGGCCCTCAGCAAAAGGCCTTTAGCTTACCAGGCTTAGGGCCCTGGCTCAATTGCTGTCTTTGCTTCTCCTCCCCCATCTTTACACCCATCCTGTACTTCAATAGTTTAGTGATTTCCCATTGCTCTTAGGATCAAGTCAAAAATCTCCAGCCATGGTTTCACAGTGATTTACACGTCCAGCCCCGTTTTGCCCTATGATGGTCCTTTCCCCTTTTGCCTGCTAGTATGTAAGCTTTCCTGTAGTCCATCCCTCAGAAGGTTTTGTGACCCCTAAAATATTACGTAAATATAAAGGTTTAGCCTAGCGTGTGCTTCTAAAGAAGGAGGCTGAAAAGTCTGCCCCAAAGATGGTGAAGGAGAAAGCAGACCAGGGTCTGGGATACACAGGCATTCTGCAGAGTGGGACCAAATAAATTTGGGAGCTGATCTCTTTAGGCCCCTCCTTGGTACTGCTCAAAAGCCTTTAAAAAAAAAAAAAAGGCTTTGATGCTCCCCGTTGCTTATACATGAAGTTCCAACTGCTTAAAATGGAATTGCAAGTGCTTCCCAAGTCAGCCCAAGCTGTCTTTCTGCTACTCTCCCCACTTCCCCAGCTTGTGCTCCAGGCACCCTCCTGGAAGTCCTCAAAACCCAGTTTGAGCAATACTTTCTTGGTGCAGTTTTAGCCGATAAGACCTGGGTCATTACCTGGGTCATTTCCTCCTCTGGACTCTGATAGCATTTGTCTCAGCATTCCATTAGACACTTGCCAGGGGCAGCTCGTCTAGAAGCCCTCTGCTGCCTAATTGGGCATTTTGATATGTTGCTTAATCAATGTTTATTGTGTTGCATTTCTGGTCTAAATTTGTGACTTGTCCATTCATTTATGTATCCAGCAAATAATGAATTCTGGTACTTTGGACCCAACATACCAAGATCCCAACCCTGATGTTTTTTTCACATCTGTCTCCAATGTTGGTCTCTCTGCTGTGGATTGGCTGGGCACCTGTAGCGTGCCTGTTAGGTCCCATCTTGTTTCCTTGCCTGTGCAGTCACACACTGTTCCTTACTCTCAACTTTTTTCTGAGCAAGACAACCCAGGTTCCTTCCTGGGATGGGAACAGGACCTACCTACTGACACCCTGGCTGCAGAGGATTCATAGTTCATCCAAAATGATATCCAGGAAACAACAGTGGTGAGGACAGTAGGCCAATAGATCTGCACAAGGTAGCTGGTGACTTCCCTCTTGACCAGGAACCTCACTATCAGGCGCACATAGGAACCTGGCAGGGAGACACACTGGTATTAGGGTGGTAGGGCTGAGGGGATTTTCAGAGTAAAGTACAGGATGATGGAGGGGAAACCAATGGCCAGTTCAGCCTCTAATATTCCAGTCTTGGCAGTATGCAGACCTGACCCCATTTGCTGCCTAAAGGCCAGTGACAATGGCATGTGTCAGCAGGCCCATATGGTGTAGCAAGTCTGCTATCTCTTCCTTCCTTCCTCACTTTCTCCATGTCAACTGAAGTTGAAATGGGAGAGACATGAGATATTTCAAAGCTACAACAGATGGAAGGGGAGAGGCTGGCCCTGGAAGGAGGCCTGTGGAGTGTCAAACCTGGCCAACTGTTTCCACGCACATTTCCTCATTGGCAGAGGGTAAGCCATTGGGACTTTATGAAGGGGGCTTTGGAAGGTGTCCAGAACAAGAACGGAATAGGAAAGAAGGAAGAAGAGAGTCTAGAGGTCAAAGGCAGAGGTCACCAGGAGTTTCCTAGGGTACAAAAGAGACAGGAGATAGGAGAGAAGGAGGGGGTCAGACCCACCTGTGTAGAAAAACACCTCTTTGCTAGTCATCGTCTTTCCCAGGAAGCTGAACTGAGGGATGTGCAGCTTCTCAGTACCCTGGATGGCATTCCCATTGCCTTCCCAGTATAATAGGATGTCTTCAACTGTGTAGCCATCTAGGAGGGGGAAGGAAACAGAGTTAATCTCAGAAAGCAGGCATAGGCAGATTTCACACCAGAGGAACTTGTGAAAACCAAAGGATAGTTGGAACCTGCAATATTGGGGTACCTTTGTGTTTTGTGGGTCTGAGCATAGGGAAGGGGGGCACAGGGAAAGAGAACTCTCAGTTTGAAGTTTCTTATCCAGGAAGGAAAGCACAGCAAAGAGATGTGCTCCTACCCATTAGCTTGTGCACAATTTTCCCATAGCTAGGCACATTTCCCTATGGGACTCTTTATAGCCTAAAGGCCACCTTCTCCCTGATACCATATGTATATATACCCCTCTCTGTCTGTCTCTCTGTCTCTATCTATCTATCTATCTATCTATCTATCTATCTATCTATCTATCTATCTATCTATCATCTATCTATCTATCTATCTATCTATCTATCTATCTATCTATCTATCTATCTATCTATCTATCTATCTATCTGGGAGAGAGAGAAATGGGGGAGGAAGGGAGTAGGGGAGATATGCAGGCCCTCTCGCTGTCAAGTTTGCCTTTGGCTTCCTCATGGCCCCAACCCCAGGTAGGGAAAAAAGGGGCCTTGGGAGACATACGTACAGCTTTCCACCTCCAGCTTGCAGGTCTGCTTGTCCAGAGGGAATTTTTGCAGATTCATGGAACAAGCTGCTGTGGTGGTGAGTCTGCAAAGGAAAAGCAAAAGGAAGAGAAAAGTGAGTCAAACCCAGGCAAGTAACTGTTCCTGAGAAAACTGAAGGGGTGGGGTGGGGAGAGGCACCCCAAGGACTGACCCACCTAACACCTTCCCAC
The DNA here is from genome assembly GCF_965194805.1 of Balaenoptera borealis. NCBI lineage: Eukaryota > Metazoa > Chordata > Mammalia > Artiodactyla > Balaenopteridae > Balaenoptera > Balaenoptera borealis. Next base: position 126,757,724 of record NC_138881.1, on the reverse strand, counting down.
ACTGCCCACCTTAGAGCTGGGACCTCCTTCCCTCCCTTTCTTCTTTCCTTCTTTCTCCTCCCCACCCCGCCCCCACCCCTCACTCTTCCTTCCCTCCTAGAGGAAAGATGAGTTGCAGTTGTGTAAGGAGGAGAGAGGGAATTTGTATGTGACAAAGACACCCAAAAGTCTGGTAGGACTTACACAGATGACAACAGATGTATGGCATATCAGGAAACCTCAGGGTGTCAGAATGGGAAGGGTCCTTGAGGAAACTGAATGCAGAGACAGAAAGAGGACTTTCTTGCTGAAGGAGCAGCAAAGCTGTCAGGAGGAAACCGCTACACTGAAGCAGCTGAAGCACCAGATCTGATGTGGCGTGCCTGTGTGTGGCGTGCGGGTACCAATGTGGGCAGTGGCCCCGGCCTACCTTTGGCCATGGGAGCTGCTCCGGCAGCAATCCCATCTCTGTGCATCGGCTTATGAGGGTACTGGGGCTTAGCAAAATGCCAGTGGGTGTAAATGGATAGGAGGGATTAATATATCTGAGGTGAGCTATGGAATGGGACTTCAAGTTGTCACGTGGTAGGTCCAAGAGAGGAATCTGAGGAGGGATCTTGGAAGACCTGGGGAAGTGGGAGAAGTGAACAATGGGGAAGAGGATAATTAGAAAAGTTCTTTGCAGCCCCAGCTGGGAAGCTCTGGCCCCTTCCTTGTCCTGCCTTTCCCAGTTGCTGATACCACCCTTGTCCCTTTCAACTCTTGAAGTGATTTCCATTTTGTACAGTGGGTAGTGTGTGTGTGTGTGTGTGTGTGTGTGTGTGTGTGTGTGTATTTCTCTCCCTTCTGTGAATTCTACATGAACATTAATCAGCTGAGGCCCCCTTTGTGACCAGTGACCTGTTCCCTGTAAGCTTTGTTGTTCTCTGACTCCAGTGCCTTGGTCCATGGGAAAGTGGATGGAGAAAGAAGAGGGAAACAAAGGGATACAGCAAGAGCACCCCAGAGAAAGAGATCCAGAGAAAGAGCTGTACCCTAGTAGCTACCTCTTGGAGAAATTTTCTGAGCTAAATTTATGTCTCATGCTTGTCTTAAGAGACGGTTTGTAAGAGATGAGGCTGTGCGGAGGGCTTTGGTGACCGTCTGCTATGCTATAAATAGGCCAGTGAGGAGCTCCAGTGTGCACACATTCTGTTTGTACAAAGCCATAGGCAATAGACGCACACTGTGCACCCTTGGGTCCCCTGCATGTTGCATATATGATCAATGGCAGAGACCAGTCCCCCTCCTTCACTGCATGGGAGAGAAAAGACACAAATAATTAACAGAATATACATTCAATGCTAAGGCAAGGGAGAGCTCTTCCAGTTGAGAGTATCAAAGATGATTTCTTGACAAAGAGGGCATTTGAATTAGGGACTGAAGGATGGGAAAGCTTCAGACTTGTGGAAAGAGGAACGGGTCATTCCAGACAGAAGCAACAGCATAAGCCAAGGCATGGGGACAGGACAGCCAAGGATGGCTGTGGGAAACTCTGAAGGTTCCACTTTGACTACTGAGTGAGGGGGGCAGTGAAAGAGAGATTTGGAAAGCAGTGGGCTCCTCTGTGTGTCCCTTGGAGAGTGTTCATGGGATAATTAGTGGGAAGAAGGTAGGCTGTCACGGTGATCCCCAGGTCCCTGGGGAAACTCACCGGATGCCATACCGCACCGTTCCATCTGGCTGAAGCTGAAACACGCGATTTTCCACAGTCACATCATGCACAAAAGCATCCTTGCTATTTAGAAAGTAGCAGTCAGGGACCCACAACTTCTCAAGCATCTGATAGTCCAGGGTCAGGTTCAGATTGGTCTCATGGTATGCTAAACGTGGATCTTTCCAGGTCTGATGAAAAAACATTGTAATAGTATAGTCCTGAGGAAAGAAAGGTAAATCCTAGTTGTAAGTGAGGTTGCCCAGCTTTCTGTCCTCAGTGTTTGTGTGTATGCAGGTGTATGAAATACATCCTAAATATAGATGCGTAACGAAACATATGTAAGAGTGTTCAATGTTACGAATAATAAAACGAGCCCCATATAATTAAAATTCAGGTTAAGAAATAGAACGTTCCCAATAACTATCAATCTTCAACGTGTCTCTTGCAGAACATATTTCCCACACCTCCCAGCAGTAACCATTATCTTAGATTTTAATGATAATAATCCCTTGCTTTTTCTATTTTTTCTCTATGTTTTCCTAAGTTTTATTGTCTATCTATTTCTAAGAAACATAATGCTTAGTTGGACTTATTTAAAGTTTTTTTCTGAATGGAATCACACTCTATGTATTCATAAGTTGCTTCTTTCACTCAACATTATGTTTGTGTGTTTGCTCAGGTGGATGTGTGTAATTAAAATTTGTTCACTTGCACTGCTGGATACTATTCCCTTATATGAATATACTACATGTATTATTATGTGATGACACCATACATATCAAAATCGCAATGAAATAAAAACTATAAAGCAAAATTCCAGTTTATACCCCTATAAAGTGCAGATAAGAGTTCCCAATGCTCCTGCCTTGCCAACATTGGTATTGTCTGACTTTTGACTTTTTGCTAGTCTGGTGGATATGTAATGGGTTCTCACTGTGGTCTTATTTTGCATTTCACTGATTAATAATAAAGTCAAGCATCTTTTCATAAGTTTATCTGCTACTTGGTTTTCTTCACAAAAGTGAAGTTCTTGTTTAAATTTTCTGATCATTTTTCTATTGCTTTAAAAATATTCTCCTCAGGAATAAAGATGCAGACGTAGAGAATGGACTTGAGGACACGGGGAGGGCGAAGGGTAAGCTGGGACAAAGTGAGAGAGTGACATGGACTTATATATACTACCAAATGTAAAATAGATAGCTAGTGGGAAGCAGCCGCATAGCACAGGGAGATCAGCTCGGTGCTTTGTGACCACCTAGAGGGGTGGGATAGGGAGGGTGGGAGGGAGACACAAGAGGGAGGGGATATGGGGATATATGTATATGTATAGCTGATTCACTTTGTTATACAGCAGAAACTAACACACCATTGTAAAGCAATTATACTCCAATAAAGATGTTAAAAAAATAATATTCTTATTAATTCACAGGAATTATGTGTATTTTCAATACCAGTCCTTTGTGTTGCAAATATTTTAGTCCAATCTGAATTATCCTTTCAAACTTGTCATACTCAAGTTTTGCTTTTTTATTTTGCAAAACAGAAGTGCCAGAAGTTTTGGCTAAAGAGAATATTAATATAGTCTAGTTACCAGTATTTCTTTTTATAGTTTGTGTTTTCTGTATCTTTTTAAAAAAGTCCTTACCTATCTCAAAGACACTAAAAGAATAACCTATATTATATTTTAAAAACATCATAAGCCGTTCACTTTTATGTCTGTAATACATCTGGATTTATTTATTTTTAATTTCAGGTGGCTGTAGTTTCCAAAACCTACTGTGTTCCTCCATGTGGCCTCTGCTGCAGGTCAGAACAACAGGCTTATGACCCTGCTCCTTGTCTCATGGCTGGAGCTGACACACTTACCATAGTCATTTCTGAGATCTGTTCAATACTGGAGACATAGATAGATACTCCCACTGGCACAGGGGCACCTACAATACAGGAAGACACTATTACATGCAGGGTAGGAAAAAGGGTAAAACATGGACTCAGGAGCCAGACTGCCTGAACTTTGAACCCCATTTTGGCACTTACTAGCTATGTGACCTTGAATAAACTACCTAACCTCTCTGAGCTTAGTTTCCTCATGAGTAAAATGGAAATAATGATAGCACTTATCTCATAGTTAATGCAAGCCAAGCACTTAGGGTAGGGCCTGGCTCACAATATGCTGAAAAAAAAGGGTCAGGCCAAAATGAAGAAAAAAATAAGGGAATGAAGCACTCTTTTTCTAAACGTTTTCTTGATAAAAAACTTAAGAGCAATGAGCCCCAAAGCAAGATTTGTGGTGCGCATGAGCATATTTGTGTGAGTTCATGTGAGTGTGTCCATGTGTGAGCGAGTGTGTGTTTTTGTGTGAATGAATGCGTGAGCTGTGTGCATGAGTGTATGTGAGCATGTTCACATACCTGAGTAAATCTGTGCGTGTATTCATGTGCAGGTGAATGTGTCAGTGTGCACATGAGTGTATGTGAGCATGTCTGTGTGTGAGAGAAGGCATGAGCATGTTTGTATGCTTGAGTGTGTTGTGTGGGAGTGAATTATGAGTGAATGTGTTTGTGTGATCACGTATGAGAGAATGTGTGACTGTGTGAGTGTATGTGAGCTTGTTAATGTGCAAGGGAATGTGTGAACATGGGTGTGTTTGTGACGTTGTTTGTATGTGTGTGAGTGAATTTGTGAGTGTTTTCATGTATGTGAGCATGTTTCTGTATAAGTGAATGTGTGAGCACATTTCTGGGTGAATGAATGTGTCAGCATGTGTGTGTATTTGAGTGTATTGTGTGGGCGTGAATATGTAGGTTATTTGCGTGAGCCTGTTCACTTGTTAGTGTATTTGTGAGCATGTCCATGTGTGAGTGAATGCATGATTATGTTTGTGTGTGTAAAGCTGTGTTTGGGAATGTAAGTGAACTTATGGGTGTATGTATGTGTGAGTGAGCATGTTCATTGTGTGAATATGTGAATGTATTTGTGTGTGTGACCTTGTTCACATGCAAGTGATAAGTGTGATAAATGATTACACTTCTACACTCACACCCATCACACTTATAACTGTGAGTGTGTAAGTGTGGGTGTATGTAAGCATGCTTATGTGCTTGAGAAAATCTGTGAACTTGTCCATGTGAGTGTGGCTGAATGTGTGAGTGTGTTTGTGTGTGAGTGAGTGTGTGACCATGCTGACGTGCAAGTGAACCCATGAGCATATTCATATGTGTTAGCATGTCACTATACAGGTATGAGTGAATGTGTGAGCATGTCAGGTGCGTGTGTTTCTGAGTTGGTAAATGTGTCGACATGTTTGTGTGTGTGTGCATGTGTGAGTGAACATGTGGGTATGTTCATGTGTGTGAATGACAAAGCATGTGTGAGTGTGTGTGTCTATGTGTGTGAGTGAATTTGTGTTTGTATGTGTGGGGATGTTTGTGTGCAAGTATAAGTGAATGCATGAGCATGAGCATGTGGATGTATGTGGGTGTGTGAATGAATTTGTGAGTGTGTTTGTGTATGTGAGCATGTTTGTGTGAGAATGAATGTATGAACATGTTCATGTGTGTATGCAAATGTGTGAGCATGTGTGTTAGTGTATGTGAGGGTGTATATGTGTGTGAGTGAATTTGTGTGTTCATGTGAGTGAGTACATGGGTGAGGGTGTTTGTGTGTGTTAATATGTAACTGTGATTGAATTTGTGCGTGTACATGTGCATGTGTGTGTGTGTGTGTGTGTGTGTGTCTCTGTTTCTGCCTCCTGGCTTTCTTTTTCAGGACTAGGTGTTAGTGCTGCCCATTCAAATGTGATAATGGATGTGCAAATGTGTACTAAACTATAAAGTACTGTGGAAAAATACATTTTAATTGTTTCCTCATTGACTCAAAACTCTCTTCACCGGGCCTCACAGCTAAGCCATTATTCTGTGTGTATTACATCACGTTGCTGTTATGGAAACACGTGTGACGCTTCCAATTCAGCCTGCTGGCTTCACTGCAGGCTGGCTGACTAGAAGCTGAGCTGCACAGTGCTATTGGGAACCCACGTATGAATGGCAGCTGAGAAGTAAATGGGCCTCCGTGTGAAGGCATAGCATTCACAGCTATGTAGTGACAGGGGTTTCTAGAAAGGCAGTTTTTTTTTATTACAGCCTTTCAGAGTCCCCACATGCGTTTAGATGAGGATGGAGGCTGTGTTACGCAGGCAACAAGCCCCAGAAGGGCCAGGCAGTCATCCCCTCAACTACCTCACTCTAGTGTCAAACTTATAATCCTAGACCATTCTGTGTCACTCAGGCAATCCAATCACTTACAGCAGAATCCTGGGGACCCGAACCCTAAAGTGCCAGGGCTCAGCTTTGTCCAAAGACTCCCAGTTGAAGAGGCAAGTGAGAACTGAAGTGCAGTCCACATTCCCCTCACCAAGGCATGAGTCTTGGCCCAGGATTGTGGCCTGGAGGAAGGGGACCTGGGATCTTTTTCTAATTTATCCACCTAAATTAGGAGGGAATACCTTATGTGCTAGTAGTGGTCAGAACAAGAGCTTAGCTAAGATATCCCACATCCTTACAAGGATAACAGAGGGGAACAAGATGCTTCCAGGTCAGGTATCTAAATGCTATCTCTGGGGTGATGGCCTCTGTCCCATATTCCGTCGCTGTCCTTCCTGATGGACTCAGGAAGGCAGAAAAAGTGGGAGGGGGTAATCACTTCCCTCCCTCTTGGAAACTTTGCTACCCCAACTCTACTTCCTCCCTCGCATCCATCAGAGTAGCAGAGGAAGAGGAGGTAAATGAAGGAATGATGAAGATGTCCCATTTATTCCTTCACTCCACACCTATGTCATACCAGGTGATGGGCTAAGCAAAGTCCTTAGGGGCCTGCCTTTTGCAGCACTATGGAGTCCCACTTCTCTTGCTCAGAAAGAAGCAGCTTTGTTAACTTTCCCTGGCCCCTCCTCCTCCTCTTCATCCTCCTTCTCTTCTCAAGGAAGTAATGTCTCCCATTTGAACCTAACCACAGTTAGGTCATGTCTCTGCATGTGGGGGGCGTGTGCGCCTGCGTGTTAAGCTCTGAAACTCTACTTAACTTCAGACACAGAGGGAAATTTGATTCTGTGTCTAGTGGGAGTCATGGGCTACCCCAACTCTAAACCCCCTGGCCCAGCTCTCCAATTGACTGCCTCCCCGCCACGCAATAAAACAGCCCCAGACTTAGAGCCTGTAGTTCCTCCTTCTGTCTAAATGCTAGAAGGTCCTGCATTGTCCTTGCCCTCCCACCTTCATCTACTGTTTGGCCAAACTGGGGACCCAGCTATTCCCATACTCCCCAGGTCTGCATGCCCATAAAGCTTAGGTAACCCAGGAGGTTAGGCATCAGGTGTAAACAAATCCAACTTAGCTAAAAAAATGGCGGTGGGGTGCCTTGGAGATACCATTGGCCAGCCTCACCTGACAATCCCCAGAGGGTGGTCCTTGCCTCTGTTCTGTCCCCATAGCCCCGGATGCCTGCAGAGATGGCAACCTGAAGCAGTGGGGAGAATGTGCTTGATGTACTTGAATGGCTGTTGGTTAGCCTTTGCTGAGAAATAGGAAAACAATGAATGGAGAAAATGTAACAGCTACACCCTTGACACCCACTGTTGCTTGGTGCAACTGGTCCAAAACCAGTGTCATGCAATGGAGTGCTCGCTGTGCCCTAACACCTGAATTCCTATAATGAACGAACTTACCTTCTGCCCTCTCCACTCCAGCCTCCCAGTCCCCAGTGCACACTCACCTTGGGTCCAGGGACTGCACGGCCTTCTGCCCTCACACTTGGAGGAAGCAAAGCAGCAAATGGGATACCAGTCAAATGTCCCACCTCCAAACCTAGGGCATAGGGCGATCAACTTGGTTTTCAAGGGGGCTCCCTAGGCAAATCACAGAGCCCTCAGTGGTCTAGCACAAAGGCAAGTGCTAACAGCTGTGTGCCCTTTAGGGTGGAGGCTTTGTGTATTCAGAAGACCTCTATTCATAGGTACAAATGTGAATATTAGCATTCATTAACCCTTTAGGTTCGATGTCTAGTTCTACCACCTGCAGGAAGGAGAGTGCTTTCTCTGACTTAGCCGCCCTATTTTTTAGCTCTTTCTCTGTTTCCTTTGAGCCAAAATGTGACTAACGTCTATTTAATGCACCCTTCCTCTTGTCTGTCCTTGGTCTAGGTTTCTTGGGCGTCCCTTCAGCCAGAGAATGCTATTCCTGTTCTGTGGGGTCGGGGAAGGTTGCCTGTCACTTTAAAGCTGTGTGATGGAAGCCAGTCACCCTTTCCAAAGCCAGGGATGGGGGGAGGTGAGGCTAGGCAGAAATAAGAGGAGAAATTGATGTATTGGCTTCCTGGAGGTTTGTATTTCAGTTTCCTTGTCATTTCTCATCTTTGTGCTTAAGATCTGAGTGCTAGGCTAAGGAGTTTAGACTTTATTTTGCAGTTAAATAAAGCCATCAAAAGTTCCTGAGGTGATCAGGTGGGATTCATAAAGATCACGCTGACTGCAGTGTGTTGAATAAACTGAACCTGGTAGGAGCTGAAGGCTTGGGGAGGGGGACCAGAAGCAGAAGTGCCTGGGACCCAGGTGGGTGAAGTAAACTAGGCAGAGAAGACCATGCCCTTAGTTTTAAGCCAGCTGAATGGGGTAAGTGCCCAGGGTGCAAAGAATGTGTTCACAGGTGGAACACGTGTCCTCCCCATAGATGGAGCAGAAAACTCTAGCATGAGAAGCACACCTGGTGTGATTAGTGCTTCTCCAGCCACCCCAGGGAGTGTGCTTCAGGCTCCGTGCCACTGTAAAGGAGTGTGGAGGGGGCAGAGGCCTCTTGCATTAGAAGGCAGAGAAGTGGGAGAAATTCCAGGGGCAGAGTGAAAGGCCTGGGGGTTGGGGGCCTGGGAGTGCTCTGCTACAGGTCTCTGCAGGGTCGGGAAGGTGGGGTTTGGAGAGGCACAAGTGTCCGGTCTAGAGGACTGCTCCTGGTCAGCTCGCTGGGTGGGGCTGGCTTGTTGTGTCTCAGCTCTAGTATCTGGACGTGTCTTACCTCCAAAATTGGGCCTCAGACGGACGTCATATTTCGACAGCACCCTGTCCAAAATCTTGTGAACCATAGCTTCATTTGCACAATTTTTGCTGAAACAGAGAAGTCATTGGTAAATATTGGTCATCAGTGAATGCCACACTGCTTCTCAGAAAACAAACAACAAAGAGCACCCCAGGCATCAACTTGCCAGGGCCTTCCCTCCTGCACACATGCAGACATATACAGCCATACATGTACACGTCTCTCCCCGCTCCCCTCCGTCCCTGCAGTGAGTCAGCCAGAAGCACAGCATGACGCAGACTCCTCTTTCCCCCTCCTCCTCCCCAGCTTTTATCCAAAGCGTGGGGCCTAAAGACTGGATCCTTGTTACCAGGCAGAACTGGGGGTGGGGGTGGGGGGAAACTGTAGGGGAAGTGGAGAGGAGAGGGTGTGGGCAGGTGTGAGCCCTCACATAAACGTATTACTTCAACCCCCTAAGGAGCCCCACTTTACCATCAGCCTGGATGCAGCTTTCCAGGTTGGTGGGAGTCCTCTTTCCAGGGGCACCTGATTGCCCCAGGAAAGGTCATCTTTCACCCTCAGTACTCCCATGAGCTGAGCCCACCAGTCTATGTTCTCTAGCTCAGTCACATTTCCCCTACCTAGGCTAGGGCCAGCATTTTGTTGTCACGTCTATGTGAATCTTGCTTTTGTACACCTCTGTTTCTAAGACTTGGCATATTACATATGACACAGAGAGAGAGCCTTGCTCATGTAGCAGAGTTTTATGACCCTCATAAATCACCATTTTTGATTCTTGGGGTTCAGGGCTGTCCTCAAAAACACATGTATTCTTGGAGCAGGCATCTCTTTGGCTAAGCATGTGCTTCCAGCCTAGACGTGTCTTGGGTGAGCACATGTAAATGGACCCAGCGCAACCCCGCAGAGAGCTGGCCTTTCCAGAAGTCTCTGATGTGCTCTCCCAATTCACCTAGTCCTTCATGGGGGGCTCTTTTCCCCAAAAGGGGCTTGTGAATGAGAATAGGCCCTGGGCATCACTATGACTCTTAGGATCTTTGATGCATTGACTATGGAACATCAGCCTCTGCAAATCTCTCGTGTGTGTGTGTGTGTGTGTGTGTGTGTGTGTGTGTGTGTGTGTTCACTAGCGCAGTTTGGTATGTTGGGTTGAGGACATTGCAGAGCTGTCTGCTGGAACCTTGCCCAACTATCCCCCCTTTTCCTAATACATGTTCATTTCTGGTTTGCCATTTAAAAAAATTATTCTCAATCATCTTTTAAAAAAAATCTCATCATCTTTAATGACAAAATTTCAAACTGTGCACATGAATGATTCCTGAATTAAAGCAACGCATTTCTGCCTGTTTAGGACCACACACACATTATCTATATGCCAGCGCTCAGGATCTGTGGCCACCACAAATACACATTTCCATGTGATCTACATGTAAAGCCTGACTGTTTAACATCTCTTCAGTTATTTGCAGACCCAAACAAACTTGAAATCAAACAGCTAATCTTCAAATGTTTTCACAGGAAGCAAGTACAAAAATGCACCCATCTCAGGCCACAAGGTTATATGCTACACAGCCACCGATCGCACTGTCTGGGCTACGATGAGGTTGAGTCAATAATTTCTATCTGCAGCATCGGAAAAGGTCCCTCACTACTCAACACACACATTCAGGAACACACGCACGCACCTCATGGAATAGAAAAAAAAAATCCAGACTCAAACAGGTGTCTCTACTGTCTATGTTTTGTGAATTTCTCATCACCCTGTACCCCCATCCCCCAATCCTACAGGTGCCAAAGGACGTGACTGGGAAAAGCTACTAGGGGCCTTGGTCCCCGGGGATGGATGGCAGACCTTGGGGTGAGAGCATCTTTCCCCCCACCCCCCAGGGCTGCAGTTTGGGCACACGCAGGTCTCTGTCAGGTCAGGCGCCGCAGTAACAGGTGGGCTGAAGCACAGGGCCCCCGGCGGCCCCCACTTCCATCCCACCAACCTCCAGGGACCTGTAGGCAGAGCCCGCACGCCAGGGCTCGGCGAGCCCGGGTCCAAGTCTTCCCCAGCCCGCTCCGTCCAAGAGGTCCGAGGCTGCCCGTCCTCTCCTGTCGCCGCCATGCCCAGCCTGGCGGCTCCCGCTTACCACTTGAAGAGGTCCAGGACGACATCGGGCACGGCGGAGGAGAGCTCGAAGTGGAATTTCGGGGCGGGATTCAGGTCGTTGCCCTCCGCGAGCCAGGCTCTGACGAGCAGCAGGAGCACGGCGGCTCGCAGCGTCCCACGGATGCCCATGTGGCTACGGCCGTCCGCCGCCGGGGAGAGGGACGGGGTGTGGGCAGTGCGGGGAGAGAGGGAGCTGCGGGGTCGCTAGGAGTCGCCTCTAAGGAGACAGTAGCGAGAGTATGGGGAGCAGGGAGCGCGGGGTTAGGACCGGAGCCCAGGACCCAGGGGGAGCAGTCCTCCAGTACCTCTGCCCGACGCAGCGCCCTCAGGACGCGCCCGGCAGGTGCGAGGTGCGCTCCGTCTGCGGCCGCTCCAGGCTGCGACTGGCCACCCAGCCTGGCGCCCGGCTGGCTCCGCCCACTCCGACGGTAGCACTGGCAGAACCAATCCGGCATGTGCCAGGAGCCGCACAAAAAGGCGCGCGCTCTTGCCTCCGCCCGCAGCCAGCGCACCGCCCGCCCCCGCCCCTTCGGGCCTCTGCAGTCGTCCCCCTGCTAGCAACAGACACAGACAGGGGCGGGGCCGGCCCGGGGGAGGGGGAGGGGGAGGGGAATCGGCTGCAGGGGGGCTGGGCATGCATCCACACCTAGGGCACTCGGTGGGTCCTGCTCTTTCTCTCTGCAAAAATGCAAAATGTGCGTTTCTTTTGGAAGACCGTGTGCCCAGGAGTCTGTTTTTTTGTGGTGAGGGAGTGAGGTAATTAGACTGCCCTGGCTGAATCTACGTTCTGATAGAGCTGGACACATTTGGGTCCCGAGGACAAAGCTCAGGGAACTGGAAGGGTTCACCAACTGGGATCACGCTGAGATGTGACTGTCCCATAGCCAGGGCTGACACCATGGAAGGGGAAGAAGGCAAAGACCAGTGTTTCAGATATTCAAGGGAGTTAGTCCCTGGAGAGCAGGCAACTCATGCTCCTGCACTTTGGGCCCATCATGTGGAAAAGCCTGGAATTTTAGCTATTCTTTCCACTACCTCAAACACTCTCCTATGAAACAAAAGGATCTCAGAGGATAGGGAAATTCCTCCACCCAATCCCCTCTGTCCTTCCCTTCTCAGATCCTTGACAAAGCAAGCTCAGAAAGACGTCCTTCAGAGCACATGGGCCAGATGGTCAATCAATAAATAGACCTCAGTCACGTTCACCAATGCTGAACTTCCTAAGGCATGCCACTGAGAAGGGTTTCAATGAAAATGGATTTTAGGTTCACTCTTGGTTAGCTAAAACATTCACACAGAGATATAGCCCTCTTCTCCTTTCTCTCAGTATTTGGTGAAGTGAGTTGGGACTCCTTGTGCTCAGAAAACCTTCAGTTGCCTGGTTGGTTGAGTGTTTCCCACACTTAAGTGTTTAACTCTTTATCCCCACTTTCTTAACCATCTTAGAACCAAACTTTAAAAAAATCTGTCTCATAGTTCCCTGCCTTTTTTAACTAGCAGAACACCTTTGCACCTTCCTTTCCCTTCACCCCACTATTGCAGCAAATGGTCTCCTTCTCACATGAGTGTAGAAATAAAAGAAGATGGTGGAACCTGCATGTCACTGACTATTACATACAGGAATGGATCAATAAAACTCATCCCTACTGCTATTAATTCTGCCCCCATTGTCTCTGGTCATCCAGGCATCCTTGTAGAGACAATCCTTGCTTGATAAAAGTGGGAATGGTTATTCCGGGTCATTTTGTCCAACCATCTGGATTGTAATATGGAGAAACTGAGGCCCAGGGAAGGAAAAGGGATTGGCCTGAGGTCACATAACAGTAGAGGCCCAAACTAGAATCCTATTTCCAGGTTTGACTACTTCCAGAACATTATGTTTTGTGTTTTGTTTTGTTTTTTGTTTTGTTTTAGTGTGATTCAGTGTCCACTGGAAATTCAGGCAACCGCCAGCAGATGGGAGTAAATTTATTTAGATGAGGATGTTCCCAGTATCCTGGAATCAAATTCCACAGGCAATTGGTCCCTCATTTGTCAGGGGAAAACAAGCCTGAAGCTTGAAGTTTTATTCCTAGGTGCCCTTGTGACTACAAAGATTGCCAAAAAGTTGATGATGAAGAGTTCACTTCCAGACCTTACATCCCAGAGGGTCCTCCCCCACTTCTGCTCTCCCTAGAGGTAATGCTTTGTTGAAATTTCTAACTCACAAGACAAATAGCCCACAAAACGACAAGAAATACAAAAATGCCACTATAATTTGCATCAATACTTGTTGAGCTTTTGTCTAGTTAATTTATTAGAATATCCATAAATATCCAGATTGAATGGGCTTACACCTATGGGACCATGATGTAGGAGAAAGAGCACTGACCTGGAAGTTAGCCCATCTGTGTTCTGGATCCAGGTCTGCCACATGGCAGTGAATGTTCCAGTTTGGCTGGAGTGTAGGTTATGTTTGGAGTAAGACAAAAGGTAAGAGAGGTAAGAGGCAAGAGATTAGGCAGAACCTGGCCTAGTGAGCACCCACACTCAGTGCACAATAAATAAATGAAGCAAGAGAGTTTTGGACCTAATTGTCCAAACAAAGGAATTTGATTTTTATTTTAGAGTCAACTGTATGCTTTTGAAAGGATTGTGCAAGGGAATGACTCAATCAGAACGGTGCCTTGGAAGAATACCTGGTTACTTTGTGAAGGAGAAACTGGAAGGAAGAGAAACTGAGGACGATGACAGTAGTTAGGAGAGTATTGTTTACTTCTGCTTCTTAAAAAGCTAAAAATAATGAGTCTAATCTATAGATTCAATGAAATCCCTATCAAAATTCCAATGGCATTTTTCACAGAAATACAAAAAAAGAATCCTAAGATTCATACAGAACAATAAAATACACTGAATAGCTAAAGCAATACCAAGAAAGAAGAACAAGGCTGGAGACATCACAATTCCTGATTTTAAACTTTATTGCAAAGCTATAGTAATCAGTACAGCATGGTACTGGCATAAAAATAGACACATAGAACAATGGAATAGAATTGAGATCCCAGAAGAAAGCCCATGCCTATATGGTCAACTAATATTTGACAAAGGAGCCAAAAAGACTCAATGGGGAAATAAGAGTCTCTTCAATAAAGGGTGTTGGAAAAATTGGATTAACCACATGCAGAAAAATTAAATCGGACGCCATCTTATTCTACTCACAAAAATTAACCTGAAATGGATTAAAGACTTAAATGTAAGACCTTAAACTGTAAAACTACTAGAAGGAAACATAGGGGAAAAGCTCTTTGACATTGGTCTTGGCAACTGTTTTTTTGATATGACATCAAAATCCTAAGCAACAAAGGCAAAAATCAACAAGTGGGACTATATCAAACTAAAAAGCTTCTGCATAGCAAAAGAAACATCCAACAAAATCCAAAGGAAGCCTATGGAATGGGAGAAAAAATTTACAAACCACACATCTGATAAGGGGTTAATATCCAAAATATATAAGGAACTCATACAAGTCAATAGCAACAAAACAAACAATCTGACCAAAAATGTGTAGAGGAACTGAATATTTTCCCAAAGAAGACATACAAATGGCCAACAGGCACATGAAAAGATGCTCAACATCACTAATCATCAGCGAAATCCAAATCAAAACCACAGTGAAATATCACCTCACACCTGTTAGAATGGCCATCACCAAAAAGACAAGAGGCAACAAGTGTTGACGAGGATGTGGAGAAAAGGGAATCCTTCTCCACTGTTGGTGGGAGTGTACATTGGTGCAGCCACTATGGAAAATATCATGGAGGTTCCTCAAAAAATTAAAAACAGAACTACAATATGATCCAGAAATCTCACTTCTGGGTATATATATGAAGGAAATTAAATCAGGATCTCAAAGAGATGTTCATTGAAGCATTGCTCACAATAGCCAAGATATGGAAACAGCCTAAGTGTTCACTGATGGATGGATGAAGAAGATGTGGTACATATACATAATGGAATATTACTCAACCATAAAAATGAAGGCAATCCTGTCATTTGCGATGAAATGGATGGAGCTTGAGGGTATTACCCTAAGTGAAATAAGTCAGACAGAGAAAGACAAATATTGTATGTTCTCACTTATATGTGGACTCTAAAAAACCCAAACTCAAACAGAGTAGAATGGTGGTTGCCATAGGCTGAGGGTGGGGAGAAATAGGGAGATATTGGTTAAAAGGTACAAACTTCCAGCTATAAAATGAATAAGTTATGGGGATCTAATGTACAGCATAGTGACTATAATTAATTATAATGTATTATGAACTTGGAGAGTAGATCTTGAAAGTTATCAACCCCCCCCAAAAAAAAGTAATTTTGTGGGGGGCTGGAGATGTTAACTAACTTCATTGTGGTAATCATTTCACAATATAAACATGTGTCAAATCCTCATGTTGTACACCTTAAACTTACATATGTCAATAATATCTCGAAAAAGCTGAAAAAAAAACCACCCCAAAATAGTGCGGCTAAAATCTAGAAGAATAAAAGAACCCAGAGAGGGAAGTCTGGCACTAGAAGTCATTTTGCCCTGAAGGCACTTGACGAATCATAAGAGAGTTGTGATTTGTGGTGCCCTCTTGAGAAAAGGGGACAAAAGTTGAAGTCCAAGGCCCAAACAAGTGGGAAATTTGATAAGACTTCCTGCCACTTTAAACTGAGACTGAGTAGCTACCCTTTCAGGATAATGGTGAACCAGTAGCAACCAGCCCTTGCATGGACTTGTAGTCTAGATACCCATCACCTTGATGGTCCCAAGAATCTGAAGCCTTGAATTTGGATTAAAGTAGTGTTGGACAGGTAGTTTCCCCAGGCATTTGTCAGAAGCAAATGAAAATACTTTCTATAGACAGGTACTGTCATCCTAGGCCTGAAATCATTCTTACAAATAATTTTTCAATAATATGTCAGCACATAGTCAGAAGAAACTAGGCATACAAATAAAAATATGTAATGTGAGTTACAGCCAGCAGAAAAGAATAGATGGCAAAAACAAATTCACAGACATTTCAAACATCAGAATTATGAGACATAGACTATAATAACTGATTTATCATATTTCAAAAAATAAAAGATAAGCTTGAAAATATTTTCAGGTAACAGAAAATGTCATATGGACAATTTGAAAAAGGATCAAATAGAACTAGAGCTAAAAAATATAATAATGAAAACTGAGAATTTAATGGATGAATGGGCTTAACAGAAGGCAAAATGCAACTGAAGAGAGAGTTATTGAATTGGAAGATAGGTCACAAGATACTGTCCACAATTCTGCCTGGAGAAACAAATTATATGGAAAAAAGAAAAAGGCGGATAAGAGACATAAGGAATAGAGTGAGAAGATCTAACATACATTTACTTGATGTCCCAGAAAGAGAGGAGAGAGAAATGGGGAAGAAGATGGCTGAAAATTTGAATCCACAGTTTTAAGAAGCCTGGTGAATCCTACATAGAATAAATAAAAATAATTCTACACCTAGAAGCATCATAGTGAAAGTGCATAAAATCAGAGACAAAGTGAACTATGCTAATGGTTCAAGTTAATGAGGTCCCAATCAAGGGCACAAGTAAGAGAGATTGAAACAAGAGGATGGGTGTTAGACCCTGGCTTGCAAAATGCATTTTACTAAAATTTTCCATGAAAAACAATTTAATAAAGATGTTATCCATTTTATTCCCAATTAACAAAATATACTTGTTAAAAGTTGGATTATTTAGAGCAACCTGACATGTAGGAGCTTCACAGTTGTCATGTTTGAAAGGCCACCTTCCTATAAGTATGTATTTCTTGTCTCATGGGCCATGAAACAGGCAAGCGTTCTCCATGGGTCTGAAATGCTGGTTGCAGCTGATTTCTAAGGCTGGAGAAATGTGCTTATATAAGGCTTTCTAAGAGTAAGCAGAATAAAAGTGAATCTTTGTAGGAAGGCTTCCTTTTGCTTACCCTCCCCCCAACTTTCACTCTGTTTCTAAGGAAAAGTATATAAAATAAATAATTCTGTGCTTCCCAGGGTGTCTTATTACATTCCTCAGGCTTGACCATGTGCACTCACTCACTGGCCTGCATAAGGCTGGACTGCAGTTGAATTTCTGTAGGGGTTTATATTTGTAACAAACAGAGCTAAAAATGCAATAGACTGTATTTTGAGACAGTGAAGTCCTGACTTGTTACTAGAGCTGTTCATATAAAGCCTGTCAGGGATGGCCAAATAGGAGCATCAGAGTTTCTATGGTCTCCCGCACCTCTGAAATTCCCTGACAACAACCTAAGCTGAAAACATCTGTCTATAATGTCTTCTAAGAGGAATTTCAAGTGTTTTTGCATAAACTCCTTTATGTATTTCTTCTATTTGAGGGACAAACATTCTCATATACCCTCTTGACCTTCCTCCCTAGAAAACCATTTCTCCAAGAGAAAATTTTGTGAGAGCAAGAAAGCTTTCTCTATTGGCTCACCCCAAGCCAATCAGAAAGTTGTCCAACAGTGAAGACACAAACCAACATTCACTTGTGGCATGCAATATGTCAACACAAATTCTGATCAAATATTAAGAGAGAAGTTGCTAGAATTTTGATTCTGAGTTTGCAGGGCTTCTCTTCACTTTTGCTGGGAATTCACAATTTGTGTAGGTCACAGCTTTCCCCCCCAAAGTCTGCAGAAACTTGACTTTTGATATATAGCATGTTCAAGCAGTATTTTACTCCCTTTGCATGGAAGAGAAGGAATAGGGAGAATGATCCACTAACTCTAAGGGTTTTTCCCCCCGGAGCTGGTTGTAGCATAGTGTGCTAAGAAGGATTTGACTACAAATCTGAAGATTTAGATTGGAGTGCTGTCACCAGCTACCTAGGTATGTGTCACTGCCTCTGAAACTTAGTTCTCTCATCTGAAATGTGGGGTGATAATAATGCCTATTTGTTCATGGAACAATATAGTCAGAGGGGAATCCCTGTCCATCCCAGCTTGCTAACTCTGGGGCTTCACCTCTCTTAATCCCTCAGCCCCATCAGGTTTCTCATAATCTCCTTCTCAAAAGACCGCGGTCATTACCACTACTAGCCACCAGGGGTCCTCAGTTCTCTTGGTCTAATGGTGGATTGACTCTATATTTATCTGTTTCCCCGAATCCAGGGAAGCCAGGCTGACATTTACAAAAAAAACCTTCAACTCGGCGAAACAGAGGGGTGATAAGCACAGGGAGCAAAGGTCCTTCTGAGAGAGGAGGTTTTAGTGCACAAATGGATGAACCTCTACTTCTACGCTGGGGTCCTAGCTGCCACTAGCTACCCTGTACCTCAGCAGGGCTGCTGATGTCTGGCCTTGGGCACCTTTGCTCTTGTTCCCAGGGGGTGAGAAGCGGGGATCCTGTACAAATGGTAAATAGGTAGCTCCTGGAGTTGTGTGGCCATATGAGGTGTTCTTGGTAAGAAGGGCTCCTTTCTTAAATATGACTCCCAGAGCACAAATTTCTCAAAACAGCCCCTTTCTCCATGATCTCTCAGCAGAGTCTGTAGTGCTCATCAAGTATTTCAAGTGCTGCCCACACTCCCCAGCCCCCTTTCAGTTAGCTGGGGCTGTGTGACTAGTTCTAGACAATGAAATGCAAACTTTAGTGGCACATACCATTTCCCAGATGAGGCATTTAAGAGCCAGTGTATAATCCATAAACTCTCTCTTCCTTTGCCCTGGTGATGCTGAAAGCCAGATGTTGAAATGGTGACAACAAAGATGGAGGGAACCTAGACCCCGAGTCCTCAGGTGGAACAGAGAGCTGGTAACTTGCACCTGATCTTGTGTGAGCTGGAAATCAAGTTTTGTTATGCTAAGCTGCTGAAATTTGGAGACGTTTATTATTTCAGCAAAGCCTAGCCTATCTTGATGGATACACTCTTTTTCCCACACTCCTCCCAGTGCCTGTACTATTATTATAAAGGCCCATGGACAATTCTCTCTGCATGTTTTATAGGTAGCTTGAATCCAAAGTATTCCAAGATTATCCTAATTCCCAGCAAATATGGTCATTTTGGGGTATTCTCAATCCCTGTGAATTAATATTCAGTTGTTACCTGATTGCGACCTAGAAGTCATCTATTCCATGTCCTTCTATCTCTCCACTCCCATGTTCATTCATTCATTCATCAGCTATTTATTGAGTACCTATTATGTGCTAAGTACTTTTCTGGGAACTGGGACATAATAGTAGGAAAAACAAAATCCTGTCAAAAATCCCTGCCACCATGGAAATTACATTCTAGGAGGGGGAGAGAATGCTTGGTGAGTGGGATGGTGGTGGTTGGAGGATGAGGATGTTATTTGAAATAAGGTAGCATTTGAACAAAAAAGACTGGAAAGAGGAGAGAATGCAAGCCATGCAGACATCTGGTGAAAGAGGATCCCAGGAGAGAGGATGGCAAATGGAAAGGCATGAAGGTAGAAGTATGCTTTGTGTATTCAAAGAGCAGCAAGGAGGCCAATAAGGCTGGAAGAGAATGAGTGAGGGGTACAGGAATAGGAGAGGAGATCCAAATGGAAACAGGGAGGCAAGATCATGTAGGGCCTTGTAAACCCTTGTAAGAAATTTGACTTTTACATGGAGTGAGCTGGAAAGCCAACGGTAGATTTTGGACATAAGAGTGACATGATCATACTAATGTTTTAGAGGGATCCCTCCAACCACTCTGTGGGGAATAGGCTGTGGGGGACAAGGGCAGAAACAGGGAGGCCAGTTTTGAAGCTACTGCAATAATGCAGGTGGCAGATGATGGGCTCAGACCAGGGTAGTAGCAGCGGAAGTGATGAGAAGTGGTCAGATTCTGGATATCTTTGCAAGGTAGAATCAAAAGGATTCCCTGACTAACTGGATATGAAAGAAAGAGAGTGTCAAAAAAGACTCCAAGAGTTTGAGCCTGACCAGTTGGGATAATGGGCTTACCATTTACAGAGCTATGTAAGACTCTGGGAAGAAGTTAAGGTATGTGGAAAGCCAAGGATTTGGTTTTGAACATTAGAAGTTTGCTTTGACTATTAGGTGCCTAAGTAATAATGTTGAGTAGGAATTTAAATATATAATATCCCCCCTCTCTGCCCAATGCATTCTTACTCATCTTTCAAGACTAAGCCCAGCTATTATGAAGCTTTTTCCAACTGGCCAGGCAGAGATAGTGACTCTTTCCTTCATGCTCCAAGGGTGCCTTCAACAGTCCTCTAGAACAGCATTTCCCTCCTATATTGTCATCATTGCCTCTCATCTCTCTTCCATGATGAACTGGGAGCTCCTGTAGTCTCGGAACTGTTTCTGATTCATCATGTGGCTGCCTAGAACTCAGTCCAGAGTCTCCTTTATAGTGAGAACTCAAGAAATGTCTGTTGAAAGAAGCATCCCAGAAATAAACAGAAGAGAAAATTTCTCC
Source organism: Balaenoptera borealis (assembly GCF_965194805.1). Classification (NCBI taxonomy): domain Eukaryota; kingdom Metazoa; phylum Chordata; class Mammalia; order Artiodactyla; family Balaenopteridae; genus Balaenoptera; species Balaenoptera borealis. The sequence continues at coordinate 126,737,371 of NC_138881.1, read as the reverse complement.
AAAGTCGAGCTCATGCAGGATGAGGACTTGGAAGTGGCTATCGTATTTATTGGTTAGAATGCTCAAAGATGATACCTGAGAGAGAAGAAGCCTAAGTACCGCATGTTGAGGAACAGGCTTTGCTCTGTGGCCTTGTTTGGCTTTCATTTTTTTTCCTTTTTTTTTTAAACATCTTTATTGGAGTATAATTGTTTTACAATGGTGTGTTAGTTTCTGCTTTATAACAAAGTGAAACAGCTACACATATACATATATCCCCATTGTTTGGCTTTCATTTTGATGAAAGGGACCCAGAAGATTTATTTCTCTAACTGTACCTCAAAGAGGGCATCCTCTTTCCAAGAAGGGATGCTATAATTCTGTCAGTGGATGGGATTTAGAGGCAGACAGATTTTGGCTTAGACTTAGCTCTAATGGAGGGAACGTCAGAGTCAGACAGATTTAGGGGCTTGAATCCCAGTTCTGCCACTCACCATCTGTATGACTTTGGACAAGTCACACTATCTGATCCTCAGGTTTTTCATCTATAAAATTTGAGGATTAAGTGGGGATTAAGTGAGATCAAGATGGTAAAGCACCTAGGGTAATTATTGACACAGTAATTGTTACAGAAGAGTGGATAAAAGAGACACACTATTCAGGGCAATCAAAAGATGGAATGAGCTCCCTATCGCTGGAAATGTTCAAGGACAGACTACATGACTGCTTCTTGAAAATATTATGGAGAGAATACTAATAGTTGGACCAGCTGAAAAAATTGAGGTCTTTTCCATTTTTGAGTTTTGTAATTCTAAAAATCCCCAAAAATAGAAATGGAGACACAAAGGTATGTACTGAGACCACTCTGCTAATGTAGAGTGCTTATGTCCAGATAGGGTCTTTTTAGAGCAATTGGCCTAAGCATGTGAATACATGCCATCCAAGGACTTGTGTGTGTGTGCAGCAGTGTTCAGGAGGGACTGGTACTGTCAGATTTGAGAGTACATTGCCAGCTGTGATGCCTGCTGCTGCACACCTGGCATCTTGCCTCAGCACTACATTTCTTTCCAATAATCAAATAAGCCCCTGAAGCGACTGCATGTTCATTTATTCCTTGACTCAGTCAACTGGGGCTTTCCATACGGATCTCTCATTTACTCCTTTGCAGTTTTATCATAATTGACTCCCATTTGGGAGAAGATTTCAGGAGTTGGTACAGGGAGAAAGAGTGTTTATTGGTTATCGTGGCTTTTCTGTGCAGATCACCATATCTTTTTCAATTTGACCTTCGAGACTATCTCCATGATGCTTTTTCCCACAGTGTCCTCCTCACACCATGGCTCCCACCCCTAGTTCCTGCCTTCTTGCCCGACTTGGACTCTTGCAATAGTCTTCTAATTGGTTTTCCCCTTTAGTGTTTGCTCCCTCTTTAATCCATTCTGTATTCAAACGATGTACTATCTGATTCCAACCGACACTTCTAGCTCTCTCCTCCCCCTCCTTCCTGTCATGCATGCCCAGCTCCTGTCCAAAGGGGCTATGGGCCTTTCCCTGAGCAACTAACTCCCTCTTGGTGGATATTCAGTTTGCCACCTTCATCTGCCTAAATCCAACTTATCTTTTAAACCCAAGGCCATATACCTTTCCTCACAAAGCCACCTGTGGGGGCCCTGGCTTTGTGCCCTGATCACATAGAGCCTTTTATTAGAGCTCTGTGTGCGCTTATTCCCCTTAAAAGTCTGTAAGCTTCACTTCTCTCATCATTAGCTGTATTCTCTCTATAACTCTTCTAATTTTAAAAACAAACCCTTTTTGCCCACCATGATTTCTCCCCTGAATCCCTACCTCATTTAACAAATAAACAAATAAGCCCAATCAGGATTTGCGTGGGTTGTACTGAAAAATAATTTAACGCCTGACATCCTAAAAGCACAAATTACATAAGTCGTTTTAGGTACTAATTGACAATGTGGAAGTCTGAGTGAAAAAAAAAGCATTCAGGCTACAAATGATCGATTCCACCGAAAGTTGCCTAAGTGTTCTTAATTAATCAACAAGGAGCCACATTTGAGCCCGTGGCACCCTTTTCTCTCTTTTAGAAATGACAAACCCAAGGGAAAGTTTACTTAATGTATTTATTTGATTCATTTCTTAGTTTCTGAGCTTGACTATCTTAAGCCTTTGGTTTGTTCTTGGGGATTATGGGGTTTTTATGAATTGAGCCATTCTCTAGTTTGCTCTTCAGGATGTGAGCATATTGCATTCATTTAATCCTCTGAATTTACACAGGATAGAAACCAGAGGTGAATATAGCATTTATTTGGGTGGCATGAATTTCCATAAAATGATGACAGAAACCCACTGCAGTGTTTCTGACAGGTCTCATGTTCCTGATGTTGTTTATGGGAACATTGCCCATTACAGTGAATTGGTTCCTCTAGATTCGTTTCTCTCCTGTGGAGCCTATTGAGTTGAGATGGAGCAGGAAGGGCCAAGATGCCTTATGGATGAACAGTGACCAAGGTTATGCTTCCTAACATCAACACTACTAAAGTGGGAGAAAAGGCTTTTAGAACAGGGTGTGCACATATTCAAGTGCATAACGTTATTCCACAAGTTATTAGGTCTATGAAAGCTTTTCTGTGAAGCTGTAGATGCTACTCAGGAGTCAGCTTTGAAAATGAAGTCAAAGTGACCCTTCTTGTGTTCCATTAAATGTAAACATGTTAAGAGAGCTTCTTTCCAGTGAAACGCATTATTATGTAACTCTGTTTATGCAGAACTTCACCTTAGGTTCACTTAGGTTTGTTAAAATAGATGGAAATGCTTGTTCCAGACTGTCTGGGTCTTAATTTGCAAAACGTACTCCTAATCCAAGCCCACTGGACAGAAAGGGCCACCCTGCTCCAGAGGACTAATAATAATAATTTAATCCTCACAAATTAGCTACTGTTTTTCAGCCAGGAGTAGAGAGGATATGATGGAGGTCAGAGCTGTGTGATCTTAAGCAAGTTACCTAGCTTCTGTGTGTCTCAGTTTCCTCATCTCCATGGAAAATACCTAAAACAATGGCCAAGCACATGTTCAATGGGCAAGCAATGGGAGATCTTCTAGAGTTAGGTGGCCATTGCCGGCTAGCTAGTAGGACAAGTGGGATGAAGAGAAGGAAAAATGTCGGTCACTGGAGCAGACTGACTATATCCATAGTTCTTGAGATGAGCTATGTGACTCTGGTAGGGGGCAGGAGCAGATGTATAGAAGGGTTGCAAAATGCAGGCTAAGGGAATCAGTGCCTGGGATGTGTCCCAAATGTGTCTGCCCCAGCCTGAAGCTTCTGGATCTCAGAAGATAGGAAAAGGCCTTTTCCTACACGGACCAGACTCCAGGAAGAGTGTAGAACCTCAAGTAATAAACTACTAACCTCAGTGAATCACAGTTCATTTTTAAACTACTCATTTACCTCTTAATTTAGATGTGGCAATTTACAAAGCAACTGACCACTCATCATAGGTTTTCTTTGGGGTAACTGGGACACAGTTGCTGGTTTATGCAGTAGGGTTGTCAAAAACCTGAGTCACATGAAACTTATCATCTTACCCTGGAATTTCTAATGATTTCACTTGGTGTTCTATTGTCATACAATTTAAATGTCTCAAATATGGTTTTGTTCAAAACTCTCAATCCATGTTGAACTAACCGAGGCTTCACCTTTACTTTCTAGAAGCTCTTCTAGGGCAGTTTCTATAGCAGCAGCTTTAGCATTTATACCCCACTGTTAGAAGATTCATCTCAGATATCTATGTGAATATGGCTATGGTTCACAATGAAGCACAAGGGCAAAATACAGGATCTTTTCATTTCTGGTTTGGCATAATGAGGTATAGTGTACTTAAAAAGACCAAATACCTTCATGGAGAGCAAAGGACAAAATCAGCCCAACATAGTGTTTCTTGGCTTGAAAAAGCCTGGATCCCATGCCCCTCACTTGACATTGGATTCCAGTTTCTGACTACCCAAAGGATTTCACATTGCATGCTGGAAGATGTAACCCCATCTAGCAACATTGGCAATGAGTGAGAACTCTTAATGGCATCTTAATACAGAGAAGTTCACCAGGGCACTGAATAGATGGACTCAAGGTGATATGGTATTTTTAATCCATTATTTTCTTTCTTTCTTTTTTTTAAAGAGCAGCTTTATTAAGATATAATTGACATATCACACAACTCACTCTTTTAAAGTATATAATTCAATGGATTTTAGTATATTTAAGGTGTTGTATAATCATCCCTCTATCTAGTTTTAGAACATTTTCATCACTCCTAAAGGAGACCCTATACCCGTTAACAGTCACTCCCCACTCTCCCTCCCCACTCCCTGGCCCTTTCAGTCACTAAACTGATTTCTGATCTTATGGATTTGTCTATTATAGACATTTTGTATGAAGAGAATCATACAGCATGTGGCCTTTTGTGACTAGCTTTTTTCACTTAATATAATGTTTTCAAGGTTCATTTCAAGCATGTATCAGTACTTCATTCCTTGTCAAGGCTGAATAATATTCCATTGTATAGATATACTTCATGTTGTCTATCCATTCATCTATTGATGGACATTTGGGTGGTGTCCACCTTTCGGTTAGTGTGAAAAGTGCTGCTGTGAACATTCATGTATAAGTTTTCACCTTGTACACACCTTGTGAAAACATTTTTTTTCAGTTCTCTTAGGTATATGCTTAGGAGTGGAATTGCTGAGTCATATGGTAAATCTACATGTAACTTATTGAAGAACCACCCTTGAATTCCTGGGATAAATTCCACTTGGTCATGATGTATACTCATTTTAATGTGCTGCTGGATTCAGTTTGCTAGTATTTTGTTGAAGATTTTTGCGTCTATGTTCAGAAGGGATAGTGGCCTGTGGTTTTCTTTTCTTGTCTGGCATTGGTATCAGGGTAATGCTGACCTCATAAAATGAATTAGGAAGTGCTCCATACTTTTCTATTTTTTGGAAGAGCTTGAAAAAGATTGGTGTTAATTCTTTAAATACTTGGTACAATTCCCCAGTCAAGATAGTTGGTCCTGGGCGTTTCTTTGTTGGGTTATTTTTAATTACTGATTATATCACTTGTTACAGGTATGTTCAGATTTTCTACTTATTTTTGAATCAGTTTTGGTAGTTTGTGTGTTTTTAGGAATTAGTTCACTCATCTCTTTCACCCATTCTTAGAACAGTATTTATTGAGATTGCTCAATGTGCCAGGCACAGTGCCATGCACAATCAGACACATGCTCTGCTGGTGGGGAAATGGAAATTTGGTAGAAATACAGATGATAAAACAAGGGATTCCAACACTGTGTAATGCTGTGATATACAGAAGAGGGTCTCCTAAGCCAGGCTTAATTATTCAGGAAAAGTCCTCAAGGGTGGCTGGGGCAGGATGGCTAGAAGTCTTAATGTTCACTATTTTATATCTTTTTCATCTTTCCTGCTCCAATCTATAAACAAGTCCTATATTTAGAGTACAATAATAAATCCAACCATCTTTCAAAACCTTTACCTTTTTCACTCTGGTTCAAGTCATCTTTCAGGTGGACTACTGTAACAGCCTCTAAGTGGCTTCCCTACTTCCGATCTTGTCTCCTGTAGCAAATATCGTATATTAGCTCACTTGACCTCATTCCGACCCCAATTGTAACATACCTCACTAAATGATAGAGGTTGGAATGCTAAAGACTACATTTCCAGAAATCCCTCACAGCTTGGATTCCACAGGTGACCTAGTCTCTGCCAAGCAGATTAAACTGCATGCAATTTGGAAGGATGAGCGGGGCAGAGTTCACGATTCTGCTTCTGTGATTTCTAGTTTTTGCTAGTGAGCATGGTCTTGGAAGCTTTTGCTTCTTTTGTGTGAGCAGTAGCAGATATCTCAAGGTGCAGTTCCTAGTTTTGTGGGCATCAAAAGGCAGGTCATGATGTATCCACTTTGTTTATTTAAGAAGAGAATGAAGCAGTGTGGTCAAGATTTGTGGTGATCTCAGCAGAGGTGGTGTGGGCCTCTGATTCTCCACCTTCCTGATGGTGCCAATTATGTGTTATTAAGTGAAACAGTTCTGGACATTCAACCTAGAGTATATTATTCTGATTATTTCAACAACTTTGTCGGCATCTAATTCTGAACCCTTTCTGTTTAAGTGGGTTAAAGTGGTTTCTGCTATCTGTCTCACTTCACTTTCCTTCTTGCTGTTCCTCAAACACACCAAGCACACTGCTGCCTCAGGGTCTGGTATTTGCTGTTCTCTCTACCTAGAATACTCATCTTCCAGATAGGTGCATGGCTCAAATTTTCACTTCATGCCAATCATTTCCTTGTAATCTAACATTAGTCCAACTTCACTCCCTATGACATTGCTCTCTTGATTTTCTTCAGAGCATTCATCACTCTTTGAAATCATCTTGCTTATTTGATGTGAGTGTGTATGTGCGTGCACGTGCACATGCGCGCATGTGTATCATCTGTCTCTCTCCACTAGACTGTAAGTTACTTGAGGGTACAGACATTGTATTATCATTTTAGTGGATCCAAGAGAAAAGCAGTGACCCATACACATTGAGAAAATAGCTGGGAATTCAGGAAAAGGAATAAGAAATAGAAGACAATGGGCATTTCTGAACACTGCTGGGATGCTTAGGGAGTATTAGAAGGCAAAGTACCAAATACTGAAAACTCAAATCACCTGAGAAAGGTGGCAATCTCTGAAGAATATTCTTGCAATTGTGAAATAGAAATTATATATGCAAGGAGTGTGAAGAACAGCTGTACAGAACAGTGTGTCTGTAATGAGTGTCATTACATCAAAGGCATCCAATAAGAAGGCTTGTTCATGACCTGCTCTGCAGCTCATTTGGGATTTTCTTCTATAAAACCATGAACTTGGTCCAGTTTGGTCATCTGAAGAGTAAAAAAAAAAGCCAGAGTATTTGGGTTTATAAAATTTTGAGGGGACAAAAAAAAAAAAACCCACTTTGTAAGCTTCTGCTGTTTATTCAGCCCAGCATTAGGCATTCTGGGATAGAAGTAAGAAAGAGATAAGCCACAGATCCTACCTGCAAAGAAGAAGGGTAGACAAGGTACTGTCCAATGAGAGACAGGGAACTGATTAGGAGAGGATTGGCCTGCAGGAATCAGATGGGGTGGTTGTTCTGGAGAGGGAAGAGGCCAGGAGGATAGAGAATCAGAAACCATGGTATCAGTGAACATGAGACTGTGAAATGCTTTGGAGCTAGGGCAGAATTCAACGTCTAACCTCTCAGCCCCTACTACCAACAGCCGCAAGACCACTGAGAGAACAGGTATCAACTGAACTACTCAGGACCACTGACAATGCCCGGTCTCCCAACTCTGCCCAGGGCCTCAGGTGGCTAAAGCTTGTTTGCTCATTGCTTCCAGCCACTGTCACATTAACTATATCACTGTAAACTCATAATCACCAGTTTCATCAGGACCCTCACTGCTTAGCATTCCTACTCTGTTTCTCTAGCCAGCTATCTCATCCTCTCTCCACAATTATATTTTCTTATCTTATACATGCTTCTTAAGTACCCTCTCCTGCAGAAGATGACCTTATGCTCCTACTTCACAGAAAGAACAGAGAACTCCAAACTTTAAATGGGAATACCTTTAATTTCCTGTCACTAAACCTCCAGCTGCCTGATCTGTCTCCAGCCTCTCATCCTTCTCTTTCTGGTTCAGATATGGTAGTGGCTTTCAGGCAGACTTTTCACAGGGAGAGTACTTCTGGGATCACTGATTGGCTGTGGCTGAGTCCCTCTAACAACGCAACATTCAACTGTCTTTGTGCTGTTGTCCATATGAACAAATCTCATTTGGGACTGAATTGATCAGACATTTTGATTCATGCAGCCAGAACTGAAGGAAATATCAGGTTCTGCAATGTTGATTTCCCATGTCCCTGGATCACCTACAATAGAATCTTCAGGTGTATTTGTTTGAAATGAATATTTCCTCTAACTGCCCCATCCTTTACTAGGAATGGATTCAAAGATTCCGCAATTTAACGATATCTTCACATAAAAGAATTTGTGTGTGCACTAAGTTTTGAGAGCCAGTGATATTGACCATAGCTAATTTGTCAAGTGAAAAGTTCTGGAATGCGTCTTCCATCATGAATGAAGGTGGAGCTGCCTACCATGGTTCTTTAAAGGATAGGGTCAACCACAAACCATGGGAATCGTCTTAGACCATTTTCTCATCAGAAAAATTTAAAAGTGGTATGTCACATACTATACCCAACTCCAATATTTCCATCTCTACCAAAACACACATACTCACACAGAACCTGCTCTAATGCATGAAAGAGCATGTTAGTCCCCAACCTCAGGCCAATAAAGGGATTCAACTGTGAGAGTATCATAGTACTGCACAATACTAAAGCAATTTTTGTGAAATATAACATACCTTCAGAAAAGTACATAAAATGTAATTATCTGGTTCAAGAAATAATTATAAGGTGGGTATTCATGTAAGCACTGCCTAAGTCAAAGAGAACATGACCAGCCCCCAAGAATCCCCTCATGTTCTTTCCCAACACCAGCCCCCTGGTTATTGTGTATTACTTGTATCACCTATTTACACTTGCCTGCTTTTAACTTTATAGAAACAGCCTCATACAGTATATATTGTGTGTCTGGCTTCTTTGACTCAATATTATGTTCATAAGATTCATCTAGTTTGTTGTATGTGGCTGAGTTTTCTGTATGATATTCCATTTGTATACTCATTCAACTTGTTTTGGTATTTGGGTTGTGTTCAGTTTGGGACTGTTATGAGCACTGCCACTTTGGACCTTCTGAGCCGTGCCCCCCAGGGCACATGCATATGAAATTCTCTAGGTTAATGGGATTTTCCTAGCAGTAGCATTGCTGGGTCTCAGGGTAAGCACGTTTTAAACTTTATGGGATATTAACATAGAGTGTTTTTTATTCATTTCTAAATAATTATTAATTTCCTTCAATCTAAGTGTTAGTCATATACTACTATTTTTCCAAACATTTTGGATTTTTTAAAAAAATAAAATTTATTTATTTATTTAATTTTGGGGCTGTGTTGGGTCTTCGTTGCTGTGCACAAGCTTTCTCTAGTTGCTGCGAGCAGGGGCTACTCTTCATTGTGGTGCATGGACTTCTCATTGCGGTGGCTTCTCTTGTTGCGGAGCACGGGCTCTAGGCGTGCGGGCTTCAGTAGCTGTGGCACACAGGCTCAGTAGTTGTGGTGCATGGGCTTAGTTGCTCCACGGCATGTGAGATCTTCCCGGACCAGGGCTCGAACCCGTGTCCCCTGCATTGGCAGGCAGATTCTTAACCACTGCACCACCAAGGAAGTCCCAACATTTTGGATTTTTAATGATATCTTTGTGTTATTATTAACTTCTGCAGAAGCATTAAGATCAGAGAGTCTAGGTTTTATGATATTAATCCTTTGGAGTTTATTGAGGCTTCCTTTTTCCTAATTCATATTTTATTTCTATAAATGGGTAATGCGCTTCCAAAGAATTTGTATTCTCTTTTTGTTGGGTGTAGAGTTTTATATTGTCTATTGGCACAAATTTATTACTATGTCTTTGATATTGTTGCTTATTTTTGTTTGTTTAAACTTTCAGTTTCTAAGAGTTGAAGGTTAAAATATCCAGCTACGGTTGTTTTTCTTTTTTATGGACTGTTCTTACATTCTTAAAAAATTTTTATTGGAGTACAGTTGTTTTACAATGTTGTGTTAGTTTCTACTGTACAACAAAGTGAATCAGTTATACATATACATATACATATACATATACATATATCCACTCTTTTTTAGATTCTTTTCCCACATAGGTCATTACAGAGTATTGAGTAGAGTTCCCTGTGTTATACAGTAGGCACTTTTTAGTTATCTCTTTCATATATAGTAGTGTGTATATGTCAATCCCAACTTCCCAATTTATCCCTCCCCCCTTTCCCCAGTAACCATAAAATTGCTTTCTACATCTATGACTCTATTTCTGTTTTGTAAATAAGTTCATTTGTCATATTTTAGATTCCACATATAAGTGATATCATATGATGTTTGTCTTTCTGTATCTGTCTTACTTCACTCAATATGACAATCTCTAGGTCCAACCATGTTGCTACAAAGGGAACCCTCCTACACTGTTGGTGGGAATGTAAATTGGTGCAGCCACTATGGAGAACAGTATGGAGGTTCCTTAAAAAACTAAAAATAGAACTACCACATGACCCAGCAATCCCACTCCTGGGCATATATCCAGAGAAGACCATAATTCGAAAAGATACATGCACCCCGATGTTCATAGCAGCACTATTTACAATAGCCAAGACATGGAAGCAACCTAAATGTCCATCAACATAGGAATGTATAAAGAAGATGTGATACATATATACAATGGAATATTAGCCATAAAAAAGAACAAAATAATGCCATTTGCAGCAACATGGATGGACCTAGAGATTGTCATACTAAGTGAAGTCAGACAGAGCATGTTCTCTGACCACAGTGGAATTAAGCTAGAAATCAGTAACAAGCACTAACTAGAAAAATCTCTACATATTTGAAAAAAGTCAATTTAACAAACTTGACCTAATGGAGTCATGTATCTGTATGCACCTATATCTAAATATCTATTTCTATACTTATACCTATAGCTATAATTACATCTACATCTTCATCTATGCCTATTTTCTACCAAGCAATTTGAAAGTACAGTTTTTCCCAGCACATGTGTAGAATTTACAAAAATTGGCCATAGTATGTCCAGAAAGCAAGTCTCAACAAATTGCAAAGGAGTGAAACAACAAAGACAAATACTGTATGATATCACTTATATGTGGAATATAAGAAATAATACAAACGAACTTATTTACAACCTCTTAGCTATTTTCCTAGCTCTCTCATTCTTCTACTTCCTCTACACCTTTGATCTTTGATCTTATTGAGAGCTTTGCCCCTTGATCTCTACTTGCTGACCATCTGTTCTCTCCTTTTCTCTCATCTCATTGATTTGGTTTGGCGAAATTCTCCTCTCTACTTTCTTTTCCTGTTTATGTGAAGACTTACTAAGTTGTAAATACATCCACCACCACTTATCCCTGTATATTAGCAACATCTCCTGCATCCCCACATCCAGTCATGGCCCATATGTAATCAGTTGTTGATTTTAAATTCTATGTACTTCTCAGTGTGCCTTCTACTACTACCTTCAGCATTCCTTACACAGATTTTGCTATAATCTGTATTGCATTATTGCCCCTCTTTTACCCTTTCTCCACATTGCTTCTTCCAGAGTGGTACTTCCACAACACAAATCACTTCCCTAATTAAAGCCTTTTGATGGCTTATTGTAGTCTTAAGGATAAGTCCAAACTACTGACTCTGGTATGCAAGGCCCCTTCCTGCCTCTTTACCCTTGTCTCCCACCATTCTATCTCATCAAATCCTTTGCTGCAGTCACACTGAAACATTAGAAGTGCCCCAAATGCATAATATGCTTCCACACCTCTGTGACTTTCTTTGAACGCTCTGTTCCCTCTGCTTGGAGATCCCTCTTCCCTTCATCACTTCTCTAAGAAACTTTTCACAATTCAAAACTTAGTTTTCCTTATACTCCTGTGTGCTCACTTTGCACTATTATGGCACTTATCCAACTGAACTGTGGCCATTACTCTGCTAGCCAAGAAACTTTTTGCCACTAGACTTTGAGCGACTTTGAGGTCAGAGATAATGTCTTATTCTTTCTGTCCTTGTTGTAAGATTAAGGCTACATACATAGTAGGTGCTCTTTTAATACCTTTTTATTGGTTGAGTGAAGAAATGAACTAGTATGGTCTTAATGATGCCTTGGGAAAAATAATGCAATTTTTTTAGATTTTAGAGAATTTATTTCTCACAAGACAGAGCTAAATAAGAGTAAAACCTTTTTATTTAGTACCTCAAATTATATGTGAGTCAAGTGGATTGCTGTAAAGGCTGCCCAGAGATTTGTCATCTAGCTATGGCTTGGCAAGAGACTGCTTCAAAATGAATCTTTGAGTTTATCAGTGAGTCTTGAGAGAGCAAGAAACAAATTTGAATTTAATATGCACACAACTCTTGGACGTCTGAGTAGTTGGGAAACATGATGGAGATTGATATTAAGGAGACCTGTTCAGTTTCAAGCCTCAGCAGGCCAGCTCCTCTGTGGTTTAAAGCACGCTTAATAATACACAAAGTAGCATCAATATCACTGACTTTCCTTAGCCACACACTGAGGAGTCCCAAAGCCCAGCCTCACTGAAAGACAAAGCTGTTAGTCTTAGTGTAGCTGTGAGGAGACTTGTAATGCAGTCTCTAAAGCTAAAGAGTCAGGAAAAAAAGGGTTTCAAAGAAATGCAGTTACCACAGATGATTACTCTTGCTGTATATGGACCCAGGACATAGAGTAGGGAAAGAATAGGGTGAAAGATGGCAACTTCTTTACAAGGCCTACATTCCGGATTTTCTTTCATTCCTTACCCCAAACCAGGAAGTTAGAGGCAGCAGTTCCCTTCTCATGGGGGTGCAAAGAAGCATCTGAAAGAAGACACAGCAATGAGAAGCCTCAATCTGCCTTCTTCTCCCAGTTCAGACCCAGCTCAGGCTGGAGACTCTTTAGTTAGAGCCCCAATCCCCCTCTCCACTCCCACAGCTCCACTGAGCCCAGGATCCAGCCATGGCATGTGGAATACATGGCTCTTGTTCTGCTCCCTCGCCATAGCCTCCTTTAGGTATGCCTGATGGCTATCAAGGACGCACAGAGCAGGATGGCCAGAGGAAGGACCCATAGCACCTAGGGATGGCCCAAAGAGAAAGCCTGACTATACATTAGCCAGCTAAGGCCAACCCTGGCAGGAAAGGCAGCAAAGAGCACAGTTCTCCCCTTCCAGCTCTTCTGGGGTCCATCTCTCCTCTAGACCCTTTGGATGCCCACATCATAAGTCTTGATTGAAGGAGAAATACTGATGGACGATGGGGGTTAAGGATTGGTTGGAGACTGGAAAACATTAGGCTCCAGGCTCTGGAAGCTTCCTGGAATCAATCTTGGGAGCTGCTTCTTAGCTTCGAGGGTTTGGGGTAGGGGAAGCCAAGAGAGGATCAGGAAGAGAGCTGTCTTGGCTGTTCTGTTTATTGCTACACTTCCAGCATTTAGAATGGTGCCTGGCACATAGTAGGTGCTCAGTTAAAGGAAATGCTTATTAACTGACTGACTGAATGAACGCATGAATGAACAAATGACTGTAAGAAAGGGTAAGACTTCAACGATAAAGATGACACAGAGAGCAGAAAAAGGCCAGAGCTTATTAGAAGAGCACCAAATAGGTTGGTATTACTAGGTATGTAGAGCTAGTGGAGCCTTTTGTGTAGGTCTTGAATGCCATGCTTATTTTGTTTGCAGTAGAGTCCACAAAAGTTTCTTCACAGGAATTTGACATGTTCAGAGTTGGTTTTTAGGAAGTTTAATTTGGCAATAATATGAAATATGGATATGTGGGGAAAGAGATGAAAATAAGAGAAAAGGTAGGATGCAAAGTAGGAGCAAAAGTTCAGGCAATAAGTAGTGAAGACAATGATACTGAGGCTTGGGGATAACATTGAACAACTACAAATCTCATCCTTTGCCCCTGGGAGTGCAAACTGTTACAACCACTTTGCAAGATAATTGGCATTGCCTAGTAAAATTGAGCTTGGGAAAACACGATAACCCGGATATTTAATACGTAGGCATATACTCTAGATTAGGGGTGCTCAACCTCAACATCATTGACATTTTGGGCCGAATAATTCTTTGTTGTGGGTCCTGTAGTCTGCGCTGTAGGATATTTATCAGTATCCCCAGCCTTTACTCATTGGATGCTAGTACCACTTCTACAGTTATGATAACCAAAAATGTCTCCAGATATTGACAAATGTACTCTCAGGTGAAAAAATCACCCCTGGTTGAGAACCACTGCCATAGAGAAACTCTTGTACATGGGCATCAGTGAATATGTATGAGAAGGTTCATAGCACCATAATTCGCAAAAGCATAAAACTGGAAACAACCCACATGTCCATCAACAGGAGAAGAGTGAGATTTTCATATAATGAATAACTATACAGCAGTGAAAATTAATTACTACTGCTACACACATCAACATAGATAAATCTCACAAAGTTGGGAGAAAAAAGGAAGAGGCAAAAACATAATAATATAATATGATTGCATTTATATTAAGTCCCAACATGGACAAAATAAAATAACACTGTTTAAGGGAACATACCTTATAAAGTGAACATATAAAGAAAAGCAAGCGAATGATGACAAAATTCAGGATAGTGGTTACCTCTGGGAGGGAATGAGGAGAGGACTCAGAGAGGGCACATGTGGCTTTCAGAGGTATTGATTATGTTCTAGCTCTCAAGCTTGGTGATGGGTATACAGGTTTTCATTTTATTATGATATATACTGTGTGGAAGCAGCCATCGTGGGACCTGCTGCCCCTCTTCAGAATTGCCCAATTAGTGCCCTGGGCCTGGAACATTCCTCTATATGGAATATAGCTGTCCCTTAGTGCCAGGTTCTTCTTCCTTATTAGGAGAAAACTTTCCCTTGTTCTAGGTATACAGTGAATGTCCTTTTTTGCTTAAATGTGAGTGTCATGTGGCACCTGGCCAGCCCCACCAGTATTTCTGCCCCCTGCAGGAAAGGAACAGGGTCTTCACCTGCAGCGCAATTGTCCCATGTCAGCTATCAGGAGGGACCAGCTATCAGGCTGTGGGAGACCAGTGCACACTACTGACACTGACCTTGGTGCGTCTCTTCTCCTGTGTGTGAGGAAAGCCTTGCTTCAACTGGTGCTTTGTGTGTTGAGCCCTCCTTGGCTGCTCTGAACCCACAGAAGGTGCAGTGGGCCAATGTCTTGGGCTGCTCCTTCTGGTAGTGGGAATTGTTATGACCTTTGTTTTCCTTCAAGTGGAAATCTTCACTTGAGATTGGTAGCTGCATCTGCCTGCTTGACATTTACCTTACATATATACAATTTTCTCTCTGTGTGTGTCAAATATTACATAATATTAAGGAAGTAACGGGGTCCAACATAAGGCAGGAAGAATGGAGAGGAGGGCATCAGAGTCAATAACTAAATGGATGTTGGATGAGAGAGAAAAGCCAACATTTAGGTACCTCTTGAGTATATGCAAGAATAGTTTTAAGCTTGTTTTCTTCATAGATTTGAGATCAGTGGCTCCTTACCTTCTCAATATATGAGTGAGTCACAAGACTTGACTACATGTGTTGTACAATAACTGCATGTTTAACAAAAATCCATTATCTGAGAATTCTGCCCCATTAGACTTCTAAAACGTGAACTCATTTATATTCCTTGAAGTCATAAGCATCTGAAAATAGGGGGCTTAGAATAAAAGTGATTCTTCATCTCTAACTTTAGTATCATTAGAGTATCTCCAATAGGCACAGAAAGATGTTTCCAACTCTGGCATCCACTCTGTCCCCCCCTTATTTTTCTCACTGGTCATCCTCCAGGTAGAGGAATGAAAGGCAAATTCATGACCAAATCTCTTCAAAAGACTGAGCCATAACCAAGGAAAACATCAAAACATCTTAACCTTTCCTGAGTGTGTGGGGGAGGAGAGGCTGGACTTTTCCTAGGAGAGGCACAAGGTGTTCAAGGTTGAAGGACTGGAGGACTCACTGAGAACATATTTTACCCATGTGAAAATAGAAAAACCCACAAATACGCAGAGAAACAGGAAGTGCAGGAAATGGCCCTGACCCAAATTTAGGGACGAGCATTCAGACACTCAGAGAAGCCCGATACATTAGAGCTGTATTGGACTGCTAAGAGCAGCAAGTCTAACTTCTGCATGTGAATATGGGAGGGGAATTGAGGCTCAGAGAGTGAAAGCTTCTTGATCAAGTTCTAGCTATGCAGAGGCAGAGCTGAGGTTGGAGTCCAGATCTCCTCTTCCAAGCTCAATGCCTTTGTTGTTTCAGAGGTTAAGATTACATAAGAAGCCATGGATATTGACATTTCGAATATCAGAGCTGGAAGTATCCTTAGATTTTGGAGATTTGGTAAAATTCCCCCTTTATACTGGTGAGAAAACGCAGACCCAGAGAAGAGGACTTGTAAAACTCATATCCATATGGTAGGCAATGGGGAAGGGAAGATGGATGTAAAGTGGGGGAGAGCAAGGACAGGCTGGGACCCAAAAGCATGAGCTGGAGCCCTCAAGGGTAGACTAAAATCCATGTCAGTTCTCGTTGCCTCTGCCCTTGATGATGTGGATATCCTGTAGAAGTTAGACATTTGGCCCTTTGTCATTGAGTTAAACACACACCTGGTTCAGAAGTCAGAGAAGCTGAAATAGGATCCAGAGGAAGGTGGAGCAGCTGAAGGCCTGACTACTGCTTTAAGTCAACAAGGTGAGTCAGCATATAAGTGACAATGTGTGTGAGCAACAAAATAGCAGCTGCTTACCTTCTACCTTCTAAATCTCTCATAAGAATCTCTCTTGTGGCCCACTGCACTAAAGGAAGGTAATTCTGTGAAATGTAGTTCAGTTTAGCCAAGTTGACATATTACAAAGCTAAGTGCTATGTGGAGACATAGGTGGGGAATACTGTCTGACTGGAAGGGAGAAGGGATACCAGGCAGAGGGGGCATAAATGGGAGGTGTGGACTGTGTTTGGGGATCAGCAAATAGCCCAGTTTGTCAGACACTTGTGTTATATATAGGAAATATGCAGATATTAACCTGAAAAGGAAGGTTTGGACAATATTAAGTGGCCCTTGAATGCCAGGGTGATCAAACTAATACCATAATGAATGGAGAAATCATTGAACTTTGCTGAGCAGGTAAATGGCATTTTTGGAAACTTAATCTGCCAGTAAGTACAGGGTGGATCAGACAAGGGAGACACTGGCAGGAGAGAAGCTTGGTGCAAACAGAGGACTTGAGCTCATTTCGGCTCCATTCTAGTTTTCAAGCATTGGAGAGACTTGAGAAGGAATGGGAATGGCTCAACAGCTCCATGGCACGCAGTTGCCAGCTCTTCTTCTCTACCCGATCCTGCAGACCTTCTGGCTCTAGTCACCAATTGCTCCTCCCATCTCTCAAATATCCCTCCCCCATCCAAGAGGTTTTGTAACCATCGGTGGTTACTCTGAAAATGAAAGAGGCAGGGTTTCCCTGAGAGGATGAGTGCCCAGGAATATCTCAAGAGGTTGTCAGAAGCTGGCTGTACACCCAGGCCCATTAAGCTCTGCTCTGGGAGATAGAGATGGACACATTTGCACATTAGAAGGAAAGAAGATGAAAGGAGAAGCCCCTTATTGCCTTGAGACTTGCAATAACTCTTCAGCTCTCACCTCAGTAGGTGGTGGGAGAAAGCACTTCATCGGTAGGTGCACCACACTTAGTATATGATTGGAAAGTCCAACAGATCAGCACCCCAGTGCCAGCCCTGGAACTTGGAGTCAGAGCTCCTGGTATGCAACCTCAGTTTCTTCATGTGCAGAGTTGAAGTCATAACAATCCCCACATTGCTTACCTCAGAGCTGCAGTAAGGGTCCTGGGAGATGGGAGCTGTGAAAGCACTTGGTAAACTGTAAAGAGCCATGCTCAAGGGCTGAGTCATCATTGTGGTTATTATAAAAGAGGATCTTTACTGGCCTGAGCAATACTGTGGACCCAGTGGTGCTTAATTAAAGAATTCCCGATGCTGCTGCTGCAACTAAGCATTTGACTTAGGAGGAAAAATTGCAGTTAGGAAAAGAAACTGGGTAACTTCCATTGTGAAGTAAAGGTAACATAGCAGCCATCAGTAAGGGTCTGAGAAAAGAGGCCCCTCCTGCTGACTCCATCACCCCTTCATTCCCTCCTCTGGATGTCTCTCTTTTCAGCCTTTGCTTCTCTCACTTTTTCCAACGACTGAGTTCATCTTACATCGCACCTCCTGAACCTCTCTCCATTTCCCCTATCCCCTGAATTCACTCTCATTATCTCTCACTTCTTTTCTTTGTTTACTAAGTTCTCTCCTTTGTTTGTCTTTTTCTGTCTTTACATTTCACTCTGTATCTCTCTGTCCCTTTCTCTTTCTGTTTCTCCTCTCCCCTCCCCTCTCTGTCTCTCTCACACACACACATGCATACACACACACTTTTAAAACCATTTCTCTCTGCTGAGAAGCTCAGGAAGGAGAGGCTCCCAGCCAGTGTTGCTAGGTAACCCAATATCACATGGCCAGCCCTACATTTTCTGTCTGCTTCTTCAGAGCTCTGCTGCTTATACTCTGTGCTATAGCTCACACTGAGCAGATCTGAATAAAGGAAGGGCCCATTTGATTCACTTATATTTGGCCAAAGGTATCAGCTTTGCTGTGGGATATCTATGTTACTGGAAATACAGTAGGAAAAAAAGCTAAGGAAATAAGAACTATGACAATATGACATACATTTTTATGAACAACTCTCTGGAGTGAGGAGAGGGGAGGTTCTTTTTTTTTAAACAGGTTTAAATTTTATTTATTTATTTATTTTACTGATTACATAATAACTGTTCATCATAGAACCATTTAAACACTATAAAGAGTAGAAAAAAGAAAAAAAAAGCAACTGTACTGCAACTGTAAACCATTGTCTATAGCTGTACTAGCTACTTAAGTTTAATTAAAATTAAATAAGTTAAAGATCTGGTTCCTCGGGTCACACTAACCACATTTCATGTGCTCAGTAGCCACATGCATCTCCTGGTTACTGGTTTGGACAGTGCAGCATGAATAGAACACGTTTCCATCATCATAGAAAGTTCTGATCGGTGGCCCTGAGTAATTTGGCCTCTTTTTCATAGTTCTCTGGGACAGTGAACAAATACATGTAATTTTATATAAGTGGAGTATTTTGCATGCTGTTTTATTGTGGGACTCTTTCCTTATTCTCTCTTATCTACAGCTTATTTTTTCTTGCTCTGACCCCTCACCTCTCTTGTCGGGATAAGCCAGGTGGGTAGGAGCCCTTCTGGGCCTTCCAGAGGGGAGGTTATTAACTTGTATCCATGGAACTCCTACGTATGTACAGTATAGAGAGGCCACAAGCATCGCAAGATCCCTTGAAATGTCATGTAAAATCAAATATTTATAATTATTTGCACATTTTCTTTGTTGTGAGGATTTATAGCTTTCATGAAATTCTCAAAGGGAAAAAGGCTTTCCAGGTAGTTCTTACATGGGTTTCCAACTCCTAAATTCTCTGTGCTGAATGTTTTCCATTGCCCATCCCCATACCCAAGCTTCCTAACTCTCCATCCTGCTTTGACTTACATGCTCTGCTTCATTGGGCCCCCTTGCCCTCTGGTTTCCAGGTGGGTTCAGCCAATGGGAGGCACTAAGAGAAGATCAAAGAGAGAGGTTGGAGGAGAGTGAGGACAGAGTATTTATTCCCCAGGCTTCTCCCCGCCTACTTGCCAGAACTTTGTTGTGCAGCTCTGCTGAAGATCACAAATCCTGTCTTGCAGCTCTATCCATATAGGTACCATCTCCTTCTGGATTCTGGTAACTGCTATGTCCTCTTACTCCTTTACACATAGGGACAGTAAGGGCTCCTGCAGTTAACATTCCCAGGGAACTTTGTTGGTTTCCATAAACCATGACCACACCTCAGTAAATAGTCTCTTTATTAAACCCTTCTCAAATAACCCAGTTTGAAAGAGTTATACATTTCCTGTAGAGCCCTGACTAATAAATGGGGTCATAAAAAATTAAAAGGTGCAGGCAAGGAGCTTCAAGATGGCGGAAGAGTAAGACGTGGAGATCACCTTCCTCGCCACAAATACATCAGAAATACATCTACATGTGGAAGAACACCTACAGAACACCTACTGAACACTGGCAGAAGACCTCAGACCTCCCAAAAGGCAAGAAACTCCCCACGTACCTGGGTAGGGCAAAAGGAAAAAGAAAAAACAGACGAAAGAATAGGGACGAGACCTGCACCTCTGGGAGGGAGCTATGAAGGAGGAAAGGTTTCCACACACTAGGAAGGCCCTTCGCGGGCAGAGGCTGCGGGTGGCAGAGGGTGAAGCTTCGGAGCCACGGAGGAGAGCGCAGCAACAGGGGTGCAGAGGGCAAAGTGGAGAGATTCCTGCACAGAGGATCGGTGCTGACCTGCACTCACCACCCGGAGAGGCTTGTCTGCTCACCTGCTGGGGCAGGCGGGGGCTGGGAGCTGAGGCTCGGGCTTCAGAGGTCGGATCCCAGGAAGAGGACTGGGGTTGGCGGCGTGAACACAGCCTGAAGGGGGCTAGTGCGCCACGGCTAGCCGGGAGGAAGTCCGGGAAAAGGTCTGGAGCTGCTGAAGGGGCAGGAGACTTTTTCTTGCCTCTTTGTTTCCTGGTGCGTGAGGAGAGGGGATTCAGAGCTCCCCTTAAAGGAGCTCCAGAGACGGGCGCGAGCCGCGGCTATCAGTGCAGACCACAGAGACGGGCATGAGACACTAAGGCCGCTGCTGCCGCCACCAAGAAGCCTGTGAGCAAGCCCAGGTCATTCTCCACACTGCCCCTCCCGGGAGCCTGCGCAGCCCGCCACTGCCAGGGTCCCATGATCCAGGGACAACTTCCCTGGGAGAACGCACGGCGCGCCTCAGGCTGGTGCAACATCACGCTGGCCTCTGCCGCCGCAGGCTCGCCCCGCATCCGTACCCTGCCCTTCCCCCGGCCTGAGTGAGCCAGAGCCCCCTAATCAGCTGCTCCTTTAACCCCATCCTGTGTGAGCGAAGAACAGATGCCTTCAGGCAACCTACACGCAGAGGCGGGTGCAAATCCAAAGCTGAACCCCGGGAGCTGTGCAAACAAAGAAAAGAAAGGGAAATTTCTCCCAGCAGCCTCAGAAGCAGCGGATTAAAGCTCCACAAACAACTTGATGTACCTGCATCTGTTGAATACCTGAATAGACAACGAATCATCCCAAATTGAGGAGGTGGACTTTAGGAGCAAAGATATATATATTTCCCCCCTTTTTCTCTTTTTGTGAAGGTGTATGTGTATGCTTCTGTGTGTGATTTTGTCTGTATAGCTTTGCTTTAACCATTTGTCCTAGGGTTCTGTCTGTCCGGTATTTTTTGTTTGTTTTTTTACATTGAAAAATTTTTTTCTTAATAATTATTTTTTATTTTTCATTTTACTAACTTTATTTTATTTTATTTTATTTCCTTTCTTTCTTTCTTTCTTTCTTTCTTTCTTTCTTTCTTTCTTTCTTTCTTTCACTTTTTCTCCCTTTTATTCTGAGCCATGTGGATGAAAGGTTCTTGGTGCTCCAGCCAGGCATCAGGGCTGTGTCTCTGAGATGGCAGAGCAAACTTCAGGACACTGGTCCACAAGAGACCTCCCAGCTCCACATAATATCAAATGGCGAAAATCTCCCAGAGATCTCCATCTCAACGCCAAGACCCAGCTTCACTCAACAACCAGCAAGCTACAGTGCTGGACACGCTATGCCAAACAACTAGCAAGACAGGAACACAACCCCATCCATTAGCACAGAGGCAGACTAAAATCATAATAAGGCCACAGACACCTCAAAACACACCACCAGACATGGACCAGCCCACCAGAAAGACAAGATCCAGCCTCATCCACCAGAACACAGGCACTAGTCCCCTCCACCAGGAAGCCTACACAACCCACTGAACCAACCTTAACCACTGGGGACAGACACCAAAAACAATGGGAACAATGAACCCACAGCCTGCGAAAAGGAGACCCCAAACACAGTAAGTTAAGCAAAATGAGAAGACAGAAAAACACACAGCAGATGAAGGAGCAAGGTAAAAACCCACCAGACCTAACAAATGAAGAGGAAGTAGGCAGTCTACCTGAAAAAGAATTCAGAATAATGATAGTAAAGATGATCCAAAATCTTGGAAATAGAATAGAGAAAATACAAGAAACGTTTAACGAGGACCTGGAAGAACTAAAGAGCAAAAAAACAATGATGAACAACAAAATAAATGAAATTAAAAATTCTCTAGAAGGGATCAATACCAGAATAACTGAGGCAGAAGAACGGATAAGTGACCTGGAAGATAAAATAGTGGAAATAACTACTGCAGAGCAGAGTAAAGAAAAAAGAATGAAAAGAACTGAAGACAGTCTCTGAGACCTCTGGGACAACATTAAATGCACCAACATTCGAATCATAGGGGTCCAAGAAGAAGAGAAAAAGAAAGGGACTGAGAAAATATTTGAAGAGATTATAGTTGAAAACTTCCCTAATATGGGAAAGGAAATAGTTAATCAAGTCCAGGAAGCACAGAGAGTCCCATACAGGATAAATCCAAGGAGAAACATGCAAAGACACATATTAATCAAACTATCAAAAATTAAATACAAAGAAAAAATATTAAAAGCAGCAAGGGAAAAACAACAAATAACACACAAGGGAATCCCCATAAGGTTAACATCTGATCTTTCAGCAGAAACCCTGCAAACCAGAAGGGAGTGGCAGGACAAATTTAAAGTGATGAAGGAGAAAAACCTACAACAAAGATTATTCTACACAGCAAGGATCTCATTCAGATTCGATGGAGAAATTAAAACCTTTACAGACAAGCAAAAGCTGAGAGAATTCAGCACCACAAAACCAGCTTTACAACAAATGCTAAAGGAACTTCTCTAGGCAGGAAACACAAGAGAAGGAAAAGACCTACAATAACAAACCCAAAACAATTAAGAAAATGTGAATAGGAACATACATATCGCTAATTACCTTAAACAGAAATGGATTAAATGCTCCAACCAAACGACATAGACTGGCTGAATGGATACAAAAACAAGACCCGTATATATGCTGTCTACAAGAGACCCACTTCAGACCTAGGGACACATACAGACTGAAAGTGAGGGGATGGAAAAAGATATTCCATGCAAATGGAAATCAAAAGAAAGCTGGAGTAGCAATTCTTATATCAGAAAAAATAGACTTTGAAATAAAGAATGTTACAAGAGACAAAGAAGGACACTATATAATGATCAAGGGATCGATCCAAGAAGAAGATATAACAATTGTAAATATTTATGCACCCAACATAGGAGCACCTCAATACATAAGGCAAATGCTAACAGCCATAAAAGGGGAAATCGACAGTAACACAAAAATAGTAGGGGACGTTAACACCCCACTTTCACCAAAGGACAGATCATCCAAAATGAAAATAAATAAGGAAACACAAGCTTTAAATGATACATGAAACAAGATGGACTTAATTGATATTTATAGGACATTCCATCCAAAAACAACAGAATACACATTCTTCTTAAGTGCTCATGGAACATTCTCCAGGATAGATCATATCTTGGGTCACAAATCAAGCCTTGGTAAATTTAAGAAAACTGAAATCGTATCAAGTATCTTTTCTGACCACAACGCTATGAGAGTAGATATCAATTACAGGAAAATATCTGTAAAAAACACAAGCACATGTAGGCTAAATAATACACTACTTAAGAACCAAGAGATCACTGAAGAAATCAAAGAGGAAATCAAAAAATACCTAGAAACAATGACAATGAAAACACGATGACCTGAAACCTATGGGATGCAGCAAAAGCAGTCCTAAGAGGGAAGTTTATAGCAATACAATCCTACCTTAAGAAACAAGAAACATCTCAAATAAAAAACCTAAGCTTACACCTAAAGCAATTAGAGAAAGAAGAACAAAAAAACCCCAAAGTTAGCAGAAGGAAAGAAATCATAAAGATCAGATCAGAAATAAATGAAAAAGAAATGAAGGAAATGATAGCAAAGATCAATAAAACTAAAAGCTGGTTCTTTGAGAAGATAAACAAAATTGATAAACCATTAGCCAGACTCATCAAGAAAAAAAGGGAGAAGACTCAAATCAATAGAATTAGAAATGAAAAAGGAGAAGTAACAACTGACACTGCAGAAATACAAAGGATCATGAGAGATTACTACAAGCAACTCTATGCCAGTAAAATGGACAATCTGGAAGAACTGGACAAATTCTTAGAAATGCACAACCTTCCTGAACCAGGAAGAAATAGAAAATATGAAAGACCAATCAAAAGCACTGAAATTGAAACTGTGATTAAAATCTTCCAACAAACAGAAGCCCAGGACCAGATGGCTTCCCAGGTGAATTCTATCAAACATTTAGAGAAGAGCTAACACCTATCCTTCTCAAGGTCTTCCAAAATATTACAGAGGGAGGAACACTCCCAAACTCATTCTACGAGGTCACCATCACCCTGATACCAAAACCAGACAAAGATGTCACAAAGAAAGAAAACTACAGGCCAATAACACTGATGAACATAGATGCAAAAATCATCAACAAAATACTAGCAAACAGAATTCAACAGCATATTAAAAGGATCATACACCATGATCAAGTGGGGTTTATCCCAGGAATGCAAGGATTCTTCAATATATGAAAATCAATTAATGTGATACACCATATTAACAAATTGAAGGAGAAAAACCATATGATCATCTCCATCAATGCAGAGAAAGCTTTTGACAAAATTCAACACTCATTTATGATAAAAACCCTGCAGAATGTAGGCATAGAGGGAACTTTCCTCAACATAATAAAGGCCATATATGACAAACCCACAGCCAACATTGTCCTCAATGGTGAAAAACTGAAACCATTTCCACTAAGATCAGGAACTAGACA
Source organism: Balaenoptera borealis (assembly GCF_965194805.1). Classification (NCBI taxonomy): domain Eukaryota; kingdom Metazoa; phylum Chordata; class Mammalia; order Artiodactyla; family Balaenopteridae; genus Balaenoptera; species Balaenoptera borealis. The sequence continues at coordinate 126,712,609 of NC_138881.1, read as the reverse complement.
AGGTTGCCCACTCTCACCACTATTATTCAACATAGTTTTGGAAGTTTTATCCACAGCAATCAGAGAAGAAAAAGAAATAAAAGGAATCCAAATTGGAAAAGAAGAAGTAAAGTTGTCACTGTTTGCAGATGACATGATACTATACAAAGAGAATCCTAAAGATGCTACCAGAAAACTACTAGAGCTAATCAATGAATTTGGTAAAGTAGCAGGATACAAAATTAATGCACAGAAATCTGTAGCATTCTTATACACTAATGATGAAAAATCTGAAAGTGAAATTAAGAAAACACTCCCATTTACCATTGCAACAAAAAGAATAAAATATCTAGGAATAAACCTACCTAAGGAGACAAAAGACCTGTATGCAGAAAATTATAAGACACTGATGAAAGAAATTAAAGGTGATACAAATAGATGGAGAGATATACCATGTTCTTGGATTGGAAGAATCAACATCGTGAAAATGACTCTACTACCCAAAGCAATCTACAGATTCCATGCAATCCCTATCAAACTACCACTGGCATTTTTCACAGAACTAGCACAAAAAATTTCACAATTTGTATGGAAATGCAAAAGACCCCAAATAGCCAAAGCAATCTTGAGAAAGAAAAACGGAACTGGAGGAACCAGGCACCCTGACTTCAGACTATACTACAAAGCTACAGTAATCCAGACAGTATGGTACTGGCACAAAAACAGAAATATAGATCAATGGAACAGGATAGAAAGCCCAGAGAGAAACCCACGCACATATGGTCACCTTATCTTTGATAAAGGAGGCAAGAATATACAGTGGGGAAAAGACAGCCTCTTCAATAAGTGGTGCTGGGAAAACTGGATAGGTACATGTAAAAGTATGAAATTAGAACACTCCCTAACACCATACACAAAAATAAACTCAAAATGGATTAAAGACCTAAAAGTAAGGCCAGACACTATCACACTCTTAGAGGAAAACATAGGCAGAACACTCTGCCTATGACACAAATCACAGCAAGATCCTTTTTGACCCACCTCTTAGAGAAATGGAAATAAAAACAAAAATAAACAAATGGGACCTAATGAAACTTAAAACCTTTTGCACAGCAAAGGAAACCATAAACAAGACCAAAAGACAACCCTCAAAATGGGAGAAAATATTTGCAAATGAAGCCACTGACAAAGGATTAATCTCCAAAATTTACAAGCAGCTCATGCAGCTCAATACCAAAAAAACAAACAACCCAATTCAAAAATGGGCAGAAGACCTAAATAGACATTTCTCTAAAGAAGATATACAGATTGCCAACAAACACATGAAAGAATGCTCAACATCATTAATCATTAGAGAAATGCAAATCAAAACTACAATGAGATATCATCTCACACTGGTCAGAATGGCCATCATCAAAAAATCTACAAACAATAAATGCTGGAGAGGGTGTGGAGAAAAGGGAACCCTCTTGCACTGTTGGTGGGAATGTAAATTGATACAGCCACTATGGAGAACAGTATGGAGGTTCCTTAAAAAACTACAAATAGAACTACCTTACGACCCAGCAATCCCACTACTGGGCATATACCCTGAGAAAACCATAATTCAAAAAGAGCCATGTACCAAAATGTTCATTGAAGCTCTATTTACAATAGCCAGGGCATGGAAGCAACCTAAGCGTCCATCATCGGATGAATGGATAAAGAAGAAGTGGCACATATATACAATGGAATATTACTCAGCCATAAAAAGAAAGGAAATTGAGTTATTTGTAGTGAGGTGGATGGACCTAGAGTCTGTCATACAGAGTGAAGTAAGTCAGAAAGAGAAAAACAAATACCGTATGCTAACACATATATATGGAATCTAAGAAAAAGAAAAAAAAGGTCATGAAGAACCTAGGGGCAAGACGGGAATAAAGACACAGACCTACTAGAGAATGGACTTGCGGATATGGGGAGGCGGATGGGTAAGCTGGTGACAAAGTGAGAGAGTGGCATGGACATATATACACTACCAAACGTAAAATAGGTAGCTAGTGGGAAGCAGCCGCATAGCACAGGGAGATCAGCTCGGTGCTTTGTGACCACCTAGAGGGGTGGGATAGGGAGGGTTGGAGGGAGGGAGACGTAAGAGGGAAGAGATATGGCAACATATGTATATGTATAGCTGATTCACTTTGTTATAAAGCAGAAACTAAGACACCATTGTAAAGCAATTATACTCCAAGTAAGATGTTAAAAAAAAAAAGTGCAGGCAAGAAGTAAGGATTTGGAATTTATCTGCAAATAGGAAGTGTTTGAGTAGGTGTGGCCATGTAAAAAACACAGCTTTAATGGACATAGCATTCTGTCTCAGATGGATTCATGTTGTTCTACCAGGATTCATTACCAGGAATGGAAGGTCCATGAGTATATGATGGTTTCTAACTAACTCTGACATAATTCCAGTGGATCAACTGGTAGTACTTGCCTCCACAGCAATAACAGCTTGAGATCAAGAGTAAACCTTATAGCAATGGGTGTTTCAACAGTCTTGATTCCATGGGACATCTCAAGATGGTTCTTTATTATCCCACCTTGCCCAGGTGCCCAGGAGTTCATGAGAGTCTGGACCGCTGAATGGTTGTAGTCAGGCATTGTTCCTGCTGGACAATTGATCAGTGAGCAATGGGCTCCTTGGCACGTGGCTTTGCGGTGCTGGCCACTCATGAAGTTTTCTTCTGTGAAGCTTGATATTCCTTCCCTTATGACACTACTCCTTTCTCTGTGCTCCCTGCCTTCTTTTCTCTCCAGTCTGTGAAATCTGGGGCAGGACAAGGAAAGTAGGTTACAAATGCTTCCAAGTCTTCTCTGTCTTACACCTGAACCTCTGGCTTTTGAAAAACTCAAGAGCCAAGATTTTGACACCTTTATTCACTGGTTTCATTCTGACAACTTCCCCTAAAGCCATGGGTGATTCATGTCTAGCATCTTGGCTGGGGAAGGAGACGTTCTTAGATAAAATTCAATGAAGCACAGAAGAAGAAAATACATAGGTTAATGTCCCAATACCTTATTTTGTCATGGCCACTTTATACTGACTATAGGTGGCTTGAGTATCCAGAGTCAAATAGACTTAGAAGTTCTCCTTTTTTTTTTCTGATCTGGGAGCCTTTTTTGAATAAGATTGTGGGGTATGAACAACATGGAGAATAAAAGCGGGAGCACAAAGAATTTCTGGACTTTTCATATGGTAGGAAGGCCCCATTTGTGATTGAGTACACTATTTGGGAAGTCCTCAACAATCCATCAGACAAGATGATATGACTCAGAGATCCCACTCTTCTGGGTTGATTATACATTTTCATATTTTTCTTTTCCTGATTTTACATGTAACTGGTCATTCTGGAAATATTGCAGTAGAGCTTGCAACTGCCTAGTCAGTTTCACCTAATATAATGGAAAAGACCAAGACATTGTCCTGACAGATAGTAAAGAGCTGGTTCATGAAATTCCTTGGGATTTTGCTGGGAAAGGCTGGGGAATTACACAGCAAAATCAGCATGGCACTGTATGCAAAGAGTCCATGTTTCAGGAAGAATGCTGTCTTCTATTTATTGCCTTTGTGCACCCTGAAGTGATTATAGGCTTCCTGGAGGTTTTACTTTGTGAACCATCTGGCCTATCAAAAATGTTTGAATAATTTGGGGATGAGAGGAAGTACTTAACCCTTTCTTACAGTGAATTGTCTGAGTATAGTAATCAATATGGAAGTATTTTTTTAAGTTTTTAAAATTTTCTTTGTGTAACACCCTGGCTAGTGATGTATGTGTTTGTGTAGCAGGGTGGAGGCAGGGTAGATTGAATAAATACAGCATTCCTTGTGGAATTGCTTACATCACAAGTGGATGATTGAGTCATTAGAGTCCTCTAGAAAGCAGATGCTGGACCAGAGAGGTAGGAGTGCAAGAGGGGAGCATCTGTGAAAAATAAAAGGTGACTGAAGTATGATTGGGCTGGAAGAGCCTCATATCTCAATGCATATATGACAAAGTCTCAGCCCATCTAACAGAAAGATCTGGAGCAAGGATTTACCATTAGAGGAATTCTGTGTTTGGCAGAAATGGCCAGGCCTTTGCTAATCACTGGCTAGGGCCTGCCCAGGAACTGTGTGTTCTCCTTTTGAAAAGTGAGATGGATCCTGAAAGTGCTAATAGCTAGAGGTTGTCAGATCACTGCACTCTTTGCAGCTGAACTGCAAGTTCTTGCTTGAATGGAGAATCTAAATGGTGCACCTCTGTAGCTGTCACAGTGATCTGCGGAGTTTGGTGGCAGAAGTGTTTTGGCTCTTTTATCTGTGTTTCATCTCACTTCACAAACATTTGACCTGTGGCCATTTAGTGGCGTGAATAACATACATAGGAGCTTGATCCTTCAGTTAAGTTGCATGCTCTTTATGCAGTCTTAGTATGAAGATGAGTCATTTGGAAGCAGTAGGACTCTGTTCTAAAGAATGATAGTGTACAAGAGTCCTGAGAACCAAGGGGAATCTAGGGTTTAGAATATCTTTGGAACGAACACTCCAAATATTGGCAGTATGGCAGATCCAGAGCTGAAAAACCTCTAAACAATCTTACCTATAGCCACCAAAATGTACTTGTGCCACAGAATGATGTCTGTTCTAAAAACATGCCATTCATAGAACTGGCTGGGGCCTCAGGGACATTCAAGGCCAGTACAGATACTTTCTTCTCAAGTATTCAAACTAATAGTAGATATAAATATTTCCATGGATGCTTTCATGCTAACCATCTATTCCATGATACTCTAAGGCCTTGGGGTTCCCTGCTTAGAGAAAAATCTTCATAATAACCTGGTTCCTTGGAAGACCATCTCTTAACCTCTGAGAGGCTTTGCTTCTACTTATTTGGTTCCAGAGTTACAAGCCTCTACGGTACATATTTGGAGCAAAGGCCCTGCAAGGAAACTCCCCCTAATCCCTTCCCCTATCCCTAATTTAACGTAATGAGTGTCAGTTAAGCTCCTCTAAGTTTAGGATATGGTAATTTGTGCTACTTCATTCTTTATAGTCTAATTGACTCCTAGCTTGGCATAGAAGAATTTGGTCAACTCATTCTATTTGGTGTATGAAGAGTGGGTGTAATGCCAGTTTAATATAATGTTATTGATGATACCTGATAATTGCTGAGCACTCATTATTTGCCAGGTACTAAGCATATATGGTATGTACAATTATTATCCTTGTTTTACATATGAGAAACTGGAGACACAAGAGATTAAATAACTTGCCCTAATTCATACCACCTAGTAAGAGGTGAAGCTGGGATTCAAACTCAGAAAAACTCATGCTCTTAATCACTACACTGATGCAGAGTCTATAGGTCATCTCAGCCGTATGTAGTGCATCTCCCACGCAGAAGATGAAGGAAAAAGTAAAAGACAAGGAGTAAATAATTTAGATGGAAGTCATTAGACTCAGAAGCTCAATTCTGACTCTTTTGGAGCAGAAAGATATTTGAGCAGCCATAGATATGGAGATGGCAGTGATAGCCAGGCAAACTAGTCAGAGAATGATATGGAAGGGGTAGATGCAGGTAAAGGGCTGCCCATGGAAGTGTATATCTTAACCCACAAGGCATGCTCTGGCAGTCAAAGTCATTTTACTCTTTGCCTAGAGAGAGTATCATGCCAAAGTATGATCAGCATGAGTGAGGGAAACCTGGAAAGCCCTGGTAATGGGAGCCCAGCTATACGCAAACTATGGCACAACCTCAGTTCCAACCAAGGCACGAATCAAGTCTAGAGGAGTTAAGAAAGATAACAAGGAGCAAGCAGGTGTTATAGGTCCACCAAGCTTGTTGGCAGGTAGGGCCCAGAAACCAGAAAGTCAGAGTCTACAAGCAACCAACATCAGCCAATAAGTTCAATGTTGACCCAAGATAGAGGCTGTTTGGACTCTGCTACTTGCATCCTGCCTTTTGAATCAAGCCTTCTGAAGTCAGCAGGTTGAATGGTAGTTAGAAGCAAGAAACCTGCTGGTGATCCCCACCCTTGAGTATGGAGAGATAGCAAGATTCTCTCATGCCTCAGATATTGTGGGATTCTCAATGTGACTTGCAGTTTATTCATATTTAACATATATCTACTATGATTTTAGTCATGTTATTTAGAAAAGAGAAGCAAATACAGTACTTAAAATTTTTATATTAGGCAGAAATTCAGCCACCATACCAATGTCAACACTGATCTTGATTTTCAGTGAATTAATCCTTCACAAGAGGGATGAAAAAATGCAATTTTGAGTTTACCAAAATTGAATTAACAAGGTTAAGAAGTTGAGTGATAGAGCCAGGAAGAAATATAAAATTTCCTTCAATGTAATTTTGAGACAATAAGCACCTTAAGGTGGAAATCAGAAAGAAATAAATTTTGTGAGAAATAAATTTTGTTGCAAAACATAATTTGAATGTAAATATAACCAGATGGAGGATCAAAATTGGGGCCCATTTCAAGAGTTTTGAGAAGGCACCTGTTAAGCACTGTTTAACTCAAAGTGAGTATTTAGACTCAAGTGAAGAAATGACTTCCTTCAAACTATACTCTTCCTAGAAAATAAAGGTGAATCTAGCCTCCCTAGTTGCTCTGTAACTTGGATCTGACTGTAACAATCATCAGGAAAGTAAAGAATCAGACCAAGGACCTGGGCTATGTGTTTTGGGGACCAAATGATGCCAAATAACAGATTCTGCTGGTTTCTTACTGAATATCTCTTTCATCTTCTCTTCCTTGTTTTTTCCCCGATTTTCCCTTTCTCCAGCCTTCCCTACTTCAACCCCTGACTCTTTGGTAATGAATCTCAGAGCAGTTAATATATTTTATTTCAAATTGCTTTTGGCTTCCTGGTAGTGATTGCTTTTAGGAGACATTTCTCTTTCCAAATACGTGTAGTCAGGAAATATTTTTAAAAGAAGAGTGGATTAAAGGTTGAAAAAAAACCAGTCCAACAGTGAGTGTTCTATTCTCCTTTGCTCCATTTAAGACTTATTAGTACCTGTTAAGCACTATGTGTTTCTCTTACTGAGTTTGGACTTGCCCCTGCTAGAGCCCCACTCTTCACCTCATTTCCTACTGGACTATTACCTTCTTGAGGGCAAAGCCTGTATCTTATTCATCTTCACTTTGCCAGACCCTAAGGAAGGAGTAAATACTCAACAAAGTATTGTTGAATATATACTATCTTATTCCTGCTCCACCACACTATTTCTGTCTTTGAAATGGTCAAGTATCCAACTTTTATTAATTAATTAATTTAAAATGTTTAGTTTTGGATTACTACTGCCCTAGGGACTCTGCTTTTATGAAGCCTACAGGCAAGAGGGGAAGTAAATAGGGAATCTATTGCACTATGTTAATGTAACTGCTGAGTATATAGGAACAGAATCTAACTAGAAAAACAGTGTCAGGGAATGTTTCTTTCTGATGATATTTGATCTGAGTCTTGAAGAATGTATAGAATTTGGTTAGCCAGGTGAAACAAGAGAGAGGTGAGCAGCTCAAAAGTACAAAATGAGGACAGAACATAAAAGGTTTGGGAAATGGTATGGCATTCAAGATAACTGAAGAGTAAGGTACAGAGGGAAGAAATGAGGTTTGAGAGGTAGTGAGAGCTCGGATAATGCATCACATTATATGAAAGCTTTAAGGGATTAAACTTTATTATATGTGCAATGGAGAGTGACATCATTTTGTAAGTTATGACTCTGGTGGCACTATGGAAGGTAGGCTGAGGAGAGCCATCCTGGCTGCACAGAACTGGGTAGGAAGCTATTGTAGTAGTTCAGTTGAAAAATGGTGACGTGAACAAAGGTAGTGGTAATGAATATGGAAATGAAGAAATGGGCTCAAGTGATATTTAGAAGGTTGAACAAAAAAAATCAGTTAGATATGGAAGGGTGAGAGAAGTAAACAGAGTCATGGATGACTCAAATTATGGTGCCAATAACTGAGGTGGAAGGAAGAACAGATACAGGCAGAAGAAAGATGAACAGTTTGGACATGAGTTTGAAGGATATGTAGTACATCAAAGTCAAGATCATACCTTTTAGGAAGTTGGGTAGGAGAGATAGGAGCTCAGGAAACAACATGGTAGATAAAAGATTTGCATGTCATCAGCATAGAGGTGATACTTGAGATAGGAAGGTTTCTGCAGTTGGAAAATAACCCCAGGCCTTTTCTGCCTTCTGTGTTCTCCTGTTGCTCTGGTTTTATATCCTGGAGATTGACTTCCTTTATTTTCTTGCAAGGTCAGCTATGCATGTATGAGGAAATTGGCTGTAGTTTATCCAGCATTTTGGTTTGTGAAGCAAGAAAGTACTTCAGAATACATAGTCCACCACACTGTCAGAAGTATTCCACTGTACTGCTTTTAAAATTAAAAACAGTTGGTTAAAACTTGATAAATGGCATTCATGAAATACCTACAGCCACAGCATCATACTTAATGGTGAAAGACTAAATGCCTTCCCCTAAGGTCAAGAACAAGACAAGGATGTCTGCTCTCATCATTTCAATTCAACATTGCACTGGAGATTCTAGACAGTGCAATAAAAATACTAAACCAAAAAACAAAACAAACAAAGCTCAAGAAATAATAGGCATCCATATTAGAAAGGAAAAGTGATCAAAACTGTCTTTCTTTGCAGATAACATGCTCATCTATGTTGAAAATCCTATGGTTTCTACAAAGAATATTAGAACAAATAAGTGAGTTTGGCAAGGTTGCAGGATACCAGATCAATGTACAAAAACCAACTGAATTTCTATATGCTAGAAATGAGCAATTGAAAATTTAAAAAAAAATTCCAGTTACAATGTCATAAAATATCAAGTACTTAGGTATAAATCTAACAAAGGATATGAATGACCTGTGCAATGAAAACTAATAAACACTGTTGAGAGAAATTAAAGAAGACCTAAATAAATAGAGAGATATATTATGTTCATGGGATGAAAGACTCAGTATTATTAAGATGTCAGTTCTCGAATAGAAAGCCCAGAAATAAACCCACACACCTACAGTTAATTAATATTTGACAAAGAAGGCAAGAATATATAAGGGAGAAAAGACAGTCTCTTCAGCAAGTGGTGTTGGGAAAGTTGGACAGCTGCATGTTAATCAATGAAGTTTGAACACACCCTCACACCATACTCAAAAATAAACTCAAATGGCTTAAAGATTTAAATAAAAGACATGACAGCATGAAGCTCCTAGAAGAGAACTTAGGCAAAACATTCTGACATAAATCGTAGCAATATTTCCTTAGATCAGTCTCCCAAGGCAAAAGGAATAAAAGCAAAAATAAACAAATGTGACCTAATCAAGCTTAAAAGCTCTTGCACAGCAAAGAAAACCATAAACAAAATGAAAAGACAACCTATGGACTGGGAGAAAATATTTGCACACTATGCAAATGACAAGGGCTTAATTTCCAAAATATAAAACAGCTCATAAAACTCAATATCAAAAAAATGAACAGAAGACCTAAATAGACATTTCTCCAAAGAAGATATACTATGGCTAACAGGCACATGAAAAGATGCTCAATATCATTAGGGAAATGCAAATCAAAACTACAATGAGGCACCACCTCACACTAGTCAGAATGGCCATTATCAAAAAGTCTAAAAGAATAAATGCTGGAGAGGGTGTGGAGGAAAGGGAACTCTCATAAACTGTTGGTGGGAATGTAAACTGGTGTAGCCACTACGGAGAACAGTATGGAGGTTCCTTAAAAAACTAAACATAGAGTTACCATATGATCCAGCAATTCCACTTCTGGGCATATATCTGGAAAAGAGGAAAACTCTAATTTGAAAAGATACAAGCACCCCAGTGTTCACAGCAGCACTATTTACAATAGCCAAGACATGGAAGCAACCTAAGTGTCCATCAACAGATGAATGGATAAAGATGTGGTATACATATACAATGGAATAATACTCAGCCATAAAAAAGAATGAAATATTGCCATTTGCAGCAATATGGATGGACCTAGAGATAATCATACTAGATGAAGTAAGTCAGACAGAGAAAAAGAAATATTATATTACTTATATGTGGAATCTAAAAAAATAATACAAATAAACTTATTTATGAAACAGAAACAGACTCACAAACATAGAAAACAAACTTATGGTTACCAAAGTGGAAAGGCCAGGGTCAGGAGGGATAAATTAGGAGTATGGGATTAACAGATACACATTGCTATATATAAAATAGTTAAACAACAAGGACTTACTGTATAGCACAGGGAAATATATTCAATATCCTGTAATAATGTATAATGGAAAAGAATCTGAAAAAGAATATATATATATATATATATATATATATATATATATATATATATATATATATATGAATCACTTTGCTGTACACTTGAAGCTAACACAATATTGTAAATCAACTATAGTTCAATAAAAAAATGAGAAAAAATTGTCAGTTCTCCCAAATTGATCTATAGATTCACTACGATCTCAGTCAAAATCCTAGTAGATATTTTTGTGAAAATTGAGAAGGTAATTTTAAAGTTCCCATGGAAATGCAAGTTACCCAGAATAGCCAAAATAATTTTGAAAACAGCAAAGTTAGACGACTTACTCTAGTTGATTTCAGGAGGTATTATAAAGCCACAGTAATCAAGACAGTGTGGTATTGGCATAAAGATAGACAAATGGAACAGAAGAGATAGTCCAGAAATAGAGGCATGTATGTATGTTCAATTGATTTTTGACAAATGTGCAAAGGCAATTTGGTGGAGAAAGTATGGTCTTTTCAACAATTGTGTTAGAACAATTGGATATCCACATGCAAAAAAAAAAAAACAACTTTGAACTTTGATTCATACCTTTCACCATATGAAAATTTAACTCAAAATGGATCATAGACCTAAATGTAGAACCTAAAACTATAAAACTTCTAGGAAAAAAATTTTTTAAAAATAGAAGAAAATTATTGAGACCTTGGGTTAAGCAAAGATTTCTTTGATAGAGTACAAAAAACGTGTGATCCATAAAAGAAAAATTGGATAATTTGGATGTTATCAAAGTTCAAAACTTTTAGTCTTTGAAAGACAGTGTTAAGAGAAGGAAAACACAAGCCACAGGCTTGGGGAAAATATTTGCAAGTCATATATCTGAGAATGGGCTTGTATATAGAATGTATAAAGTACTCTTATAACTCAGTGATAAGAAGACAAACAACCCAATGAATAAAATGGGCAAAAGATTTGAATAGACATTTCAACAAAGAAGATATATTGGTGGCAAATAAGCACATGAAAAAATGTTAAATATCATAAGTCACTAATGAAATGCAAATTAGAACCACAGTGAGATGCAAATACCCACTCACTAGAATGGCTAACATTTAAGGACCAAATATAACGAGTGATGGCAAGGATGTAGAGCAGCTGAGACACTCATACACTGCTTTTGGGAATGGGAAATGGTACAACCAGTTTGGAAAATATTTCTGCAGTTTCTTTAAAAGTTAAACATGCACCTACCATATAACCCTACTAGACCTACCATCTGCCAGACATACCACTCCGAGGTATCTACCTGAGTGACAAAAACATATGTCCACTCAAAGAGTTGTAACAAATGTTAATAGTAACTTTATTTGTAATTGCCAAAAACTGGAAAAAATCTAAATGACCATTAACAAGTGAATGAATAAATAAATTGTGCATACATAAAAATGGAATATTACTCAGCAATAAAAATGAACTATTGATACATGCTACAGCATGGATGAATCTTAAATAATTATGCTTAATGAAAGAAGCTAGACAAAAAGAGTACATGCTATATGATCCTATTTATATAAAATTCAAACTAATCTATAGTGTCAGAAAGCAGATCAATGTTTGGGGATTGGGATGTGGGGAGGGATGGAAAGAAAGGTTTACAGGGGAATGAGGAAACTTTTGGGGGAAGTGAATATATTCACTATCTTCACTGTGATGATGATTTCACAGTATATACATATGTAAAAATTTATATAAAATATTTAAATATGTGCATTTAATTGTACATCAATTATACCTCAATAAAGCTAAAAGCAATTGATTTTAAAAAGATATACTTTAAATAAAAAACAACAACAAAGTCCCACAGGCTGACTACTTGGAACACAAACTTATAAATTTGTATAAATTCTCACTTTATCTTACCTTTCCAAACTCAGACAAACTTTTATGAATACACTACTCAACTTTATCGATGGATTCTCTCACTCCAGCAATTCTGCCTCTGTGAATGGGCTTTCCCTATTTACTTTTTTTCTCTGTCCCTATGAACCTAGAATCATTTAAGAAGTTTCTGGGAGTGTTTTTTCATTTAACTTTAGAATAACATCAGAAAAATCAAGTGAATTACTATACAGGATGGATGTAGGCATAAATTATAGCATCTTTTAATTTTCAGTGATAATATCAGAAAAGCAAGTGAAAACTGGTTTAAATGCTGCAGATAAAATGACTAGAGATGCATAAATTGGATGACTCCTTTTACGAACACAATTTTAATATAAGACCCCATTCTTACTCTTAGAAGCTCACTCTCATTTGGTCTATTTTAATTCTCCTAATTTATTTTAAAGCTGACATCATATCTACTCTGCTCTGAGTATTATAATGGCTTTTGGCCAAAAGTAATACAATCTTGATGTGATCAGAACATCAGAAAAATGTTCTAATAAAGAAAGTGGTTGAACAGCAGAGCTGTCAGAGGGCTCGTTGACAGATTCCTTTCTTGCCCCAAGTTTTGAGGATTCTGTGCCCTCTTATACTACATGGGCTCTTAACCTGGAGTCTGAAAATGCAGACAAAATTGTGTGTATACATTAATTTTTCTGGCGAGAAGGTTCAAACTTTTCATCACTTTGCTCCCTTCATTTGTAAGCCATGCCCAGTTCATACTCTCTTCCAAATTTAAATAATTCACCAGTTTATCCTTTTATGAATATAAGGAAAGAGAGGGAGAGAGAGTGGGGGAAGGAGTGTGGGCTTCCTATTTGAAGACACAGCAGCTGTGGCACTTGACTTGAAATCAGCAAACCTGGGTCTGGTTCTGATTCGGCCATGTACTGTGTGTGTGACTTTAGTCAAGTGTCTTTCCCATCTCTTGGCCTGTTTCACTATCCCTTCAAATTAAGAGTTTGGATTATATGGATGCTAAGACCTCTCCCTTCCAGTTCCAGGTTCCTAGGATTCTATGTACTAAGGAAGGATTTAATCTTGATTTTACTTTCCCTTTACCCAGGTCTTTTGTGTTTCCCTCTTCTCTGCCAAGCCTCTGCATCAGGATGATATATTCCTCCAGTTATATTGGCTTCTAGCCTTGGTCAGTACCATTGTTCTGCATGGCAAAGACAAAGTTTAACAATGACAAGGGCTGCTACCTTTCTCCCTGAGGCTGCAGGATCTAGGGCATCTTCTCTCCTTCACATCCTCTGACAGAGAGTAAAACTTGGATCCCATGCTTGCATATCCCACAGTCATATCCCAACTCCCTGTACTTGATCAATTAATTTAGCAAGTTGTGGTCACTCTGGTCATAGGACATCAGGTCAGTAAGAGCCCTTAGAAATCACAGTCTATCACCCTCCCCACTATCATCCCTTTGTTTTCCACATATGTATGAGGATAAGAGGAGGGAAGGGACTTGCACATGGAGTCCACAGATCAGGATTAAAACCAAGGGGGCTCTGACTCCATGTTCAGTGCTATTTCCAGCACTTTGTTGTCAATCATATTGCCTGGCATAATGCCTTATCTGACTATTCATTCTTTTTTTTTTCATTAAAAACAATCACAAACCCCTAATATGTGCCAAACGCTGTGCTTGGTGCTAGGGAAAATGCTGACAGGAGTAAGCCATCTCTGTCCTAAGGTGCTCCCAGACTGTAGACTAAGGGTTGTTTCTTGTAGTACCCATTTGGGCTTAGTGCAACAGAGCAAGCTGATTATCATCATTACCATTATCCCCACCTCCAGGCACCCGACCACCTGCACTCAGCTAACTAAGGTCTAAAATGCTTTGAAACAGTGGCAACACATAGCATTTAACACCATTTCATTGATTCACATGAATGCACAAGCATTCATTGAGCACCTGCTATTCAATCCTAGCAAAGATGGAATTAATCATCAAAAGAGAAAGCTCAGGTTCCTACTGAGTGGTTCTGTGCATGTTCGCTATGAAAGGTAATCCTGTATTAACCGTGAACATCCCTTGTAATGGTCACCTTCATATTTCATTTGATTTTCACAACTGTGTAAACTAGCAGGACAAGAATTATTATCACTATTTTTTACTGAGGCTCAAAGTGCCTAGGACATGCTAGAGCTGAAGCTCCTGATTTCTACTGCCTTATAACTCTATTCTTTTTTTTTCGATGAGACTCCCACTTATAACAGTTTGTTTTCTTCTAGAAAAGAGGAAATGTGAAAAACAATGCATTAACTAAGAAACATAGTTTTCTGCAAAAAAGTCTTCCAGAAAAGCAACTGCATCTTGGGGAGAAGGTTCCAAGGAGAGAGTGAAACACAAAGGAATGGGTACATATAAGGAGGACCAAGGTCAGGAGGTAAAGGAAGTAGGAGACACCTGGAAAAGTCCCCAGTTTGTGGTGTGCATCAGGCCAAGGTCTGGTAGAAATAAAAGGAGGGGCAAGCAAGTGCCCGAGAGCCAGTGGGAGTGCAAGCCCTAGAAAGGAAGTAAAGGTGGGAAGAAGCAAGGGTCATGAGCCTTGGTCAGCAAACTGTCCTGCCTGGCAAGGGAGAAAAGGGAGGGAGGAGCAGGTGAGTCAGCAAGAGTTGGACAGAGGAGTATATCTTCTAGGACTTTAACTTACACAGATTCAAATATGTCTCCTGGCAAAAGACATGGGACAGGGTAGAGGGAAAGGTGACTGATGCTGCCTGTCGATGAATGTATAGCTCAGGTGCATGTGCAGCAGAGACATTATCCAGATATAGTCTCAGTTGGTCTCAACCCCTAAGAATCTCTAATCTTGGGAGAAACTGTCTGAGCATGATTTCAGTGGTTAAAGATGGGCGATTTGCAACCAGAATGGCTGTTGCTCCTGAATGCCAGCCAAAGACATCTGGTGCTCTACTGGACACAGTGATCTCTTCCAGTGCTCAGGGGCAAGCTGGTGGTGATGGAGTTACTGATGCATGGTATGCCTGAACACTCTACTTGATGGTAACAGCTGGAGTGAGCCTTTTAAAACCAAAATCCCATAAGAGATGGAGCTCTCTGCAGTGGCTAATTTGGTGGACTTTGGGGCCAGACTTTGCAGCCTGGCTCTTCCACATAGTACTAGCTATGTAGTCTTGGGCAACTTACTTAGCCTCTCCTGCCTTACTTTCCTTTTTTGAACAATGGGGATGGTAAGGGTACCCATTTGCAGGAGTAGTGCTGTGAGAATTAAATGTGTTAATATCTGTAAAGTTTATAGTGAAGTCTGACAGAGTAAAGTCTACGTGTGTTTGTTATCATGGTTCTGTCACTCCTCCACTCAAAAAACTGTAGTGGTTTTACATATTTGTCCCTCAGAGTAAAAGCCAAAATTCTTACAATGGCCTTGGAAGGCCCTATGCGATCTGGCCCCCATCACCCTTCTGCCCTCACTTCCTACTACTCCCTCCTTGGCTCACTCAGTTCCAGTCACGTTGGCCTCCTTGCTGTTCCTCCAATGTTCCAACCATGCTCTTGCCTCAGGGCCTTGTCACTGGCTGGTCGCTCTGCCTGGATCTTCAGTGTGAACTCTCTCACCTCCTTCAAGTTCCTGTTCCAAAATCAGTCACTCAGTGAGGCTTGTGCTGACGATCTGGTTCAAAGTTGCAGCCCTTACCCCCAGCACTCCTAATTCACCTTATTCTGCTTTCTGTTCTTTTTTTTTTAACAGCACGTATTACATTCTAATGCTAAGTAATTTAATTATTATATTTATTATTTATTGTTTATCTCCTCCTCCTGGAAAGGAAGCTCCTTAGGGCAAGAACCTTTATTTTGTTCATTGTTGGATCTTAAGCATCCAGAACAGTAAGTACCTAGCACAAAGCAGGTGCTCAATAAAAATTTGTTGAATGAATGAATTAATGAATTGTGATTTAAGGATTTTCAAGGGTAGTTTGAGTATACTTGGTTTTCAGTCTCTGTGTGGCCTTGTTTTCTCCTTTTAGGTCTTCAGATGCACAGAATCAAATTGACCATACTCCATAGTTCAAGGCACACCAGTGTCATCAAATGGTATGAGGTCTCCTTTTGTTTCATTTTCTTTTATTTTTTCCATTTCATTTCCTATCCCCTCTCCAATTTTTCTTCTTAGCCAAATCCTGTGTACTTAGTGGATGTCCTTCCAATCTAACGTCCATATGTGTGTTTAGATGTGTGCATATGTTTGAAAAAATCATAGCATTGTTGGTGTGTTTAATTTAATGAAATGATATTATAAATATCCATTCCTTTCTTGCCCTTTTCATGATACATTATGTTTTGAAGTCTAGCCTTTTGGCTGCACATAAACTTTATAATTCCCTATTTGTAACTGTTGCATACTACTCCACTTACCTAATGATGGACATCGAGGATACTCCCATCCTTTGTCCTTGCTCCCCAAAATACCACTTCAGTTAATACTCTCTTATGTGTTTCCTTTTGGATCTTAGTGAGAATTTCTTTTGGTGTATAATCCCAGGCATGGGGTTGCCTATCTTATTCTTTGCCCATTTCCCTAGTGGAATTCTTGTCTTTTACTTACTGCTTGGAAGAGATTTCTTTTTCATTCTAGATATTGATCCTTTGCTTTTAGACACTGAAAGTATCTTTATTACTCTCTTCTTAATTTTGTCTATGATGTCCACTGTTGAAAATAAATCTTTAATTTTGGTATGGACAAATCCATTGCTTTTTCACCTTACTGTTCATGCTTCTGGAGGATTATTTAAGAAATCTCCTATGGTGAGGCCTCAAAGATATTCTCCTTAGTTTGCTTTTTTAATCTTTATAGTTTTACTTTTCACCTTTATTTCTTTAATTCGTATGAAGTTTATTTTTGTCCATGGTTTAAAAAGGCATACAAATTCCTATTTCTCCATGCAGTAAGTCAATTTTACCAATAATGTTTACTACATGATCTATTTTCCCCACATGAATCATATACCAAGATCCCATATATACATGGATATGTTTCTGGACTATTTTGTTCCATTGGATTAATTTTTAATCCCTGCACCACTAGTGTACCATTTTTATTACTAGGGTCTTGCAATAATTCTTTTTTTCCCTCCAGTTTCATTGAGAAATAATTGACATACAACACTGTATAAGTTTAAGGTGTGCCGCATAATGATTTGACTTACATACATCATGAAATAATTACCACAATAAATGTAGTGAACATCCATCATCTCACATAGATACACAATTAAGGAAATAGAAAAAAACTTTTTCCTTGTGATGAGAAGTCTTCGAATTTACTCTCCTAACAGCTTTCATATATAAGAGACAGCAGTGTTCATTATATTCATCATGTTGTGCATTACATCATATAACTTATTTATCTTTAACTTGGAGTTTGTCCCTTTTGATTGCTTTCATCCAACTCCCCCTCCCCCTAACCCCCACCTCTGGTAACCACAAATCTGATTTCTTTTTCTATGACCTTGTTTGTTTGTTTTTGAAGTATAACTGACCTACAACACTATGTTAGTTCCTGGCATACAACATACTGATTCGCTATTTCTATATATTTCAAAATGATCACCACAATTAGTCTAGTGACCATCTGTCACCATACAAAGATATTACACAGTTATTGACTATGTTCCCCACACTGTACATTTTGTACCCATGAGTCATTTATTTTGTAACTCGATGTTTTTACCTCTTAATTTCCCTGACATATTTTTCTCATTCCTCCACCCCCTCCCCTCTGGTAACTACTTGCTTGTTCTCTGTATCTATGACTCGTTTATGTTTGGTTATGTTTGTTCTGTTCATTTGTTTGTCTTTTAGACTCCACGTATAAGTGATATCATATGTTATTTGTCTTTTGCTGTCTGACTTATTTCACTCAGCATAATACCTTCTACGATCATCCGTGTTGCTGCAAATGGCAAGATTACATTCTTTTTATGGCCGAGTAATATTCCACTGTGTATATACCACATCTTCTTTATCCATTCATCTTTTGATGGACACTTAGGTTGCTTCCATACCTTGGCGATTGTAAATAATACTGTTATGATCATAAGGGTGCATATAACTTTTCTAATTAGTGTTTTGTTTTCTTCAGATGCATCTGGCTTTCAAAATAGGCAGATTGCCTCTGAGTGTCAATTTGCATTCCACCTTTCATTGATACCCACCATTTTCAGCAAATTTTCTGGGATAGAGTGATGGGAGTACCTTTACAGCAATTTTGTATAGGAAATATTCCCAATCTCAAGCCATGCCAGTTTGGTTACTTTCTCAGCAGATTCCAGAAAACAAACTACTTTCTCTGCATGCAACCAGTGGTTGTAAGTCAGTCCTGCTGTTGGTATCGTTACCTCCAAAGTACAGAATTAAGGCTTTCTTTTCTTCAACCATCCCCCTTCTAACATGTAACAGCTGCTGTTCCATCTTATTTGAACATCTTGTATAAGTACATGATGAAGCATTTTCCAAATTCTATATGACATACAAGTAGAATGGTCCATTACCTTTCTTCTGAGGGTCTGCAGTTCTGATATGTTACTTGTGGAACTTGCTAAACATATCTGAACCATCATGTGAGAAAATTACTATTTTCCCACCATGAACAAATTAAGTGTAAACCTAGTAACTTTGGAATTTTTTCCTTTAAATCCATTTAGGTCATGAGTCTTTCAAGGAAAAGTCCTGTTTGAGAATTCTTCATAACTACTGAATATTGTAAATTTAATGAAAAGCAGACTGTAAATTTAAATAACTAGTATATGCCAAATCTCGCAAGATTAGAATCATACCCTGATTGTTATTATTCCTTCTTGTGGGATTATGCCTAGGATCTGAGCAACAGAGGAAGCCTCAGAGGCAAACACTTTTAGGAAAGCAAAGAAGTTTACTTGCAGAAAAGTTTTGCAAGACAGTCAAGGCTCTAAAAGGAGTGGACAGATGTTTAAAGGTGGGAGGGGAGGGTATAAACAGAAACTACGAGATTAACAAGGTGGTTACTGAGTTTACACTTGGTTTATGGTGGAAAATAATAATTTTCTCACATGATTAGCATTTTTAAACAATTGTAGCATATCTTTAGGTATTGGCATTCATTATAAAAGGAAGAGAAAATTATTTTTGTCAGTAACTGACAAGAAAGGCTTAAGGATTGACTTATTTTGGTGGGGGGCTATAATTAGATAGGGTGACCCTGGTTTTTGTTAGTTTATCTCATGGTGTAAAATGTTTCCTCCCCCTCCCAACTGGAATGTAAGGTCTATACTTACTTATAATGACTCAGTACTAGGTAGCATTTCTGCATCCACATGACCAATAGGAATTCCAGAAAGGAAGAACATAAAAGAAATGGATGGGAAGAAATTACCCAAATAATAATATAAGAAAACTTCCCTGAGAGGAAGAAAAATATAAGCCTTAAGGTTGAAAGAGCCTATCAGGTAACCAGCATAGTAAATGCAAATTTAAAAAAACCATCAAAGTAGATTAAGATAAAATTCTAAAACACCAGTCACAAAGAGTAGATCCTAAATGTATCCAAAAAGGGGGAAAAATAGGTCACATTCAAAGAAACAAGTTTTAAAAAAACTGAGGGAAAATTATTTTTGACCTAGAATTCCAAGCCTTGAAAATTATCAATCAAATGTGAGAGTAGAATTACAAATTAAATAAAACAATTAAATTGATTAATTAAATCCCCATGCACCTTTTCTTAGTATGTTCCTTGAGTATGTGTGTAAAAGTTAGGTATAAATCAAGTTAATTCAACAGAGGAGATCAATGAAAGGAAGTCCTGGGATGACAGTTCAGTGATAGGTCTATAGAGAAATTAAGTTCTCATGAATGCAGGAGGATAGAGGCTTCAGAGGGAGCATCTGGGAATAAAGCGGATTCCAGAGATTTACTGGGCTCCTTAAGAATATGGATCATTCTAAGAAGGAGATAAAGGCAAACAAAGAAAGAGAAAAAGATATGTAAATAGAGCCTCCAGGAAAGCAAAAAAAAAAAAAAGAGTTGTACTAAGAAAAGAATATAATAGTACATTACTGAGCTGTGCAGTAATATTTAATAACTATAATAATGCAGATATTGTGTATTGGTTTTCAACTTTATAACCAACTATAGTCAAAACACTTATAGAACAGAAGGTTAAATGTTATTAACCTTGACAATAGAAAAATACAAGCACAGAAGCAGCAATGGGTAGGTAGAAAAAGGGAAGGAGAAATGTAGGGAAGAGTAAGAGTGTTATATCTTAATTTTGCATGGAGAGTCAAGGGATTTTACTGATAGCTCAAGAAACAAGAAATGAAAGTGTAAGTACAGGAATTCCTCATTATCCAAAGCTAATCCATTCCTGAGAACATGTCAGAAAGTAAATATTCAGATAGCAGCAGAGTTTCTCCATTATTTAAATGGAAAAGAACACTGCATTCACAGCCCATTCAAAAACCCTAAACCATTTCCCTAAATATTACTAAAACACTCTGAAACACCTATAAAACAATCCATCAAAGATTTCTGCATGATATAAAGCATTTTAAACACCAAATACCTAATTATTTAACAGTTATGGGACTCATTAGTGGGTATGTTTGTGAGCAGTAGGCAACAACACTGTAGCATATTGGATATGAATTTAATTTTCCCTGTGTCTTTCAATGATGTTTACTGTATGTAAATAATGTAATGACACAGTACAGATAAGATCTAAATCAGACCAGGTTTGGTTAGTCTAGGAACCTGACAGAAGTAAGCACTGGGACCCATTAAGGGCTAGGTCCTTAGGGTAAGTGTAGGGCGGACAGCTATAATTCCTAGCATATTTAAACAAGGCTCTAACCTCTCTCATTGGAGTAGTTCATGACCTAAACATTTTGGCTGACATCGTATGGGGATTCATTAGAGCAGGTTTCCACTTCAGAGACTGAGTTTTGGATAAACATTTTTACATGGAGTTATGGCCAGTCATTGGGTAGTGAGAGCTCAGCTAGCTAGGTAAAGATGACCCATAAAGCAAGCAAAAATGGTCTACTGTAGCTGTGTGGGGTAGGGAGGGAAGAGAGCATGTGTGGGTGATGTCACTGAGCTAAAGCCTCACTTTCCACATCTGTCAATAAATACATCAAAAATGATAAAGCACCAAACAGCAGTAGTAGCAAATGATTTAGAGATGTGGTACAAGTCCTCAGAAGATAAAAATTAGAATCAGGTAGAAGAATTCAAAGGGATCCTTCTGGGAAGCAGGACTAGGGTCATGTAGGGGACTATTGCTTTGCATTATTAATTCTTTATGTTGTTTGACTTTTAAAAGCCCAGTGCACATATTTTTGCTAAAAATAAATTTGAATATTTGTTTTTTTAAGGAGGCAAATCTGGCCAAGTCATGCCATAACTAAAATATCCTTCAAAGTTCCTTTCGTCCTGCCTCATTCACTTCAGTCTTTCTGTGTGTGTGTAGTTGTTTCATGACCATCTGTATTACGTGTTTATAAACACCTCTTATGTGCTTTTCAGAATGGCTATCATATCCATTCCCTTAAATAAAAATGTTCACAATGTAATGAATATCACTCTTATAAAAATTTTTGTTAGGTGTTTTTATTTTTTAATTTATTTTTAATTGATATATAAGTGACATATAACATTGTGTAAGTTTCAGGTGTACAACGTGTTGATGTGATACATTTATATATTGCAATATGATTACCACCGTATCTTGAGCTAACACCTCTATTACATCACATAATTATTATTTCTTTCATGTGCTGAGAACTTTTAAGATCTAGTCTCAGCAATTTTGAAGTGTATAATAAAATATTGTTGTCTATAATCACTGTGCTCTGCATTAGATCTCCAGAACATATTCATCTTCTAGTTGCAACTTTGTACCACTTAACAACACCTCCTGAACTTCCCATTCTACTACCATTCTACTCTCTGTTTCTATAATTTATGCTCGTAGATATGATACAATATTTGTCTTTGTCTGGCTTATCTCACTAAACATACTGCTCTCAAGGACCATCCATGTTGTCGCAAATGGCAGGATTTCCTTCATTCTCATGGCTGAATAATATTCCATTGTACACATATGCCACATCTTCTTTATTCATTCATCCATTGGTAGACACAGAGGTTTCATAGTCATGTTATGGTTTGAGCAGTACTTTACTAGAAGGGATGTCCCTCATCCTATCAAAGGCTAATCAATAAACCTCTTTTTGAATCCAATCCCTTCTCACTTTCTCTCTTTTTTTTTAAATTGGTGGTATAGCTGTTTTACAATGTTGTGTTAGTTTCTACTTTACAGAGAAGTGAAGTAGAGTTCCCTGTGCTATACAGAAGGTTCTCATTAGTTATCTATTTTATACATATTAATGCATATATGTCAATGCCAATCTCCCAATTCACCCCACCCCCTCTTTTCCCCCTTGGTGTCCATACATTTGTTCTCTACGTCTGTGTCTCTATTTCTGCCTTGCTAAGCGACCTTGCTGCATTGGTTATGCCCTCTCACCTCGTGAATCTTTAACATCTCCCTTTCCAACTAGATCATTCCCCTCAGGATTCAAATATTCTCTATCTCGCATCTTAAAACTTCCTCTTCCTTTAATCCACACCTCCCTCCAGCTATTGTCCTTTCTTTTCCCCTTTACTCTTTACATTTTAAAAAAGGTAGTCTACACACCTCTCTCCACCTACTCCCAAATGTCTTCTCTTCTGTCACTCTGTGAAATCTGCTTTTGCTAAGGTTAGTAAAGACCTCCCTGTTACCACATCCAATGGACACTCTCAAGTCTTACTCTCACTGGACTTCTATCTCCAAGCCCAGCTTCTAATACTGTAACTCAGAGTCATTTTCTGGGTCCAGTGGCATCCTGATCACAGCACATCTCTCTTTGGGAATATGGGAAGAACAGGGTGTTATAAACTTCAGGGTGTTTGGTGTCTTCCCCAAATTCATATGTTAAAGTTCTAACCCCCTGTACTTCAGAATGCGACTGTATTTGGTGATAGGGTCTTTACAGAAGTAATTAACATAAAATAATGTCATTGCAGTGGACCCTAATCCAATCTGACTGGTATCCGTATAAGAAGAGATGATTAGGATGCAGACACACACAGAGGGAAGACCATGTGAAGACACAGGGAGAAGATGGCCATCTACAAGCCGAGGAGACAGGCCTCAGAAGAAACCAACCCTGCTGACACTTTGATCTTGGACTTTTCCAGCCTCCAGAATTGTGAGAGAATAAGTTTCTGTTGTTTAAGCCACCTACTCTGTGGTACTTTGCTATGGCAGTAAACTCATACACAGGGGAAACTGTATTTTCTCATCTCATGCTACTCCTTGGCTATTTAAGTTCTCCTTTAAAGTCTGTTTATGAAGTCAGTGGTACTCAACCTTGAGCATATATCAGTAATCCTTGGAGGGTTGGTTAAAATACAGATAGCAGGGCCCCACCCCAGACTTTGTGATTCATCAGGAACCTGAGAATTTGCATTTGTAACAAACTTCCAGGGGATGCTGATGCTACTGGTCCAGGGATCACATGTGTAATTTTGTGGGATTAGTTAAGCCTTGGTGCACACATAGATCATAACCCATGTGTGACTTACCTGGCTTGATAGTGACGGCCACAAAGGAACGTACCTGGCATGATAAGTAGTTAAGGAGAACATGATAACCAAAAATGGCACCTTGAGTCCCATACCAAACTTTGTTGGTAGTATTACGAGCAGAAGCAGTTAGCAACTGCCATGCTTGGAGGTGAGTGGTCAGGGAGTAGGGGTGGTGGACATACGCTAAGGTGACCTTCTATGAGTCACACCTTTGTATAATCCCTTCCCCTAGAGTGTGGGTGGTACCTGAAACCTGCTTCTAAACAATAGAATATGGCAAAGATAATAAGATGTAACTTATATGATTATGTTATGTTATTTAAGACTACATTCTAGCAGACTGGAAAGATTCTACTGCTGGCTTTGAAGAAGCAAACTGCTGTGTTGTGACTGCCTCAGCCTCTAGGCCCTGAGGGAAGCCTACAGTTAAGAGTCAGCAAAAATCAGGACCCTCAGTCATACAGCAAAAAGAAATGAATTCCACTAGTGACTGCGGGAGCTTGGAAGCGGACCCTAAACTCCAAATGGGAAGGCAGCTTGACTGACCCCTTCATTGCAGCCTTGTGAGAGCCTCAGCAGGGGACCCAATTGAGCTGTACCCAGGCCCCTGACCCATGGAAACTGAGCTAATAAACGTTTGCTGTTAACAACAGCTAAATTTGTGGTAATTTGTTATGCAGCAATATAAAACTAATACATGGCAAGAGTGGGTGGGAAGAGGATAGAGGACAAATATAGACAGTTGCTGTCCAACAAATAGGCTAGTAACATTGCCATAAATGATTGCGTTGTTTCCAGACCTGAGGCAAACAGAACTAGAACAAAAAAATCTTAAAATTTGTATGGAGACACAAAAGACCTGAATAACCAAAGCAATCTTGAGAAAGAAAAACAGAGCTGGAGGAATCAGGCTCCCTGACTTTGGACTATACTACAAAGCTGCAGTAATCAAGACAGCATGGTACTGGCACAAAAACAGAAATATAGATCAATGGAACAGGCTAGAAAGCCCAGAGATAAACCCACGCACATATGGTCACCTTATCTTTGATAAAGGAGGCAAGAATATACAGTGGAGAAAAGACAGTCTCTTCAATAAGTTGTGCTGGGAAAACTGGAGAGCTACATGTAAAAGAATGAAATGAGAACACTCCCTAACACCATACACAAAAATAAACTCAATATGGATTAAAGACCTAAATGTAAGGCCAGACACTATCAAACTCTTAGAGGAAAACATAGGCAGAACACTCTATGACATAAATCACAGCAAGATCCTTTTTGACCCACCTCTTAGAGAAATGGAAATAAAAACAAAAATAAACAAATGGGACCTAATGAAACTTAAAACATTTTGCACAGCAAAGGAAACCATAAACAAGACCAAAGACAACCCTCAGAATGGGAGAAAATATTTGCAAATGAAGCCACTGACAAAGGATTAATCTCCAAAATTTACAAGCAGCTCATGCAGCTCAATATCAAAAAACAAACAACCCAATCCAAAAATGGGCAGAAGACCTAAATAGATATTTCTCCAAAGAAGATATACAGATTGCCAACAAACACATGAAAGAATGGTCAACATCATTAATCATTAGAGAAATACAAATCAAAACTACAATGAGATATCATCTCACACCGGTCAGAAGGGCCATCATCAAAAAATCTAGAAATAATAAATGCTGGAGAGGGTGTGGAGAAAAGGGAACCCTCTTGCACTGTTGGTGGGAATGTAAATTGATACAGCCACTATGGAGAACGGTATGGAGGTTCCTTAAAAACCTAAAAATAGAACTACCATATGACCCAGCAATCTCACTACTGGGCATATACCCTGAGAAAACCATAATTCAAAAAGAGTCATGTACCAAAATGTTCATTGCAGCTCTATTTAGAATAGCCAGGACATGGAAGCAACCTAAGTGTCCATCAACAGATGAATGGGTAAAGATGTGGCACATATATACAATGGAATATTACTCAGCCATAAAAAGAAATGAAATGGAGTTATTTGTAGTGAGGTGGATGGACCCAGAGTCTGTCATACAGAGTGAAATAAGTCAGAAAGAGAAAAACAAATACCGTATGCTAACACATATATATGGAATCTGAAAAAAAAAATGGTCCTGAAGAACCTAGGGGCAAGACGGGAACAAAGACACAGACCTACTAGAGAATGGACTTGAGGATATGGGGAGGGGG
The DNA here is from genome assembly GCF_965194805.1 of Balaenoptera borealis. Taxonomy (NCBI): domain Eukaryota; kingdom Metazoa; phylum Chordata; class Mammalia; order Artiodactyla; family Balaenopteridae; genus Balaenoptera; species Balaenoptera borealis. The sequence goes on along the minus strand of NC_138881.1, from coordinate 126,686,524 downwards.
AAGGGTAAGCTGTGACAAAGTGAGAGTGGCATGGACATATATACACTACCAAACATAAAATAGATAGCTAGTGGGAAGCAGCCGCATAGCACAGGGAGATCAGCTTGGTGCTTTGTGACTACCTAGAGGGGTGGGATAGGGAGGGTGGGAGGGAGGGAGACAGAAGAGGGCAGAGATATGGGAACATATGTATATGTATAACTGATTCACTTTGTTATAAATCAGAAAGTAACACACCACTGTAAAGCAATGATGCTCCAGTAAAGATGTTAAAAAACAACAACAACAAAAAACTTAAGCAGAATTTCTCCTACACACATCATAGTCAAGCTGCTTAAAACCAAAGGCAAAGCAAAAATCTGAAAAGCAGTCAGAAGGAAAAAAAAGACACACCCTCTTCGAAGAAAAAAAGTATAAGATTGATATTGATATTTCTCAAAGAAACAATAGAAGCCAGAAACAAACAAAATGACACCTTAAAAGTAATGAAGTCAAATAGGTGCCAATCTGGAACCCTCTATTCATGAAGTTATCTTTTGCAAATGAAGGCAAAAGAGAGACATTATAAAATAAAAATACTTGAGAGAAATTCATCACTAGGAGACTTGCACTAAAGGAAATACCTTAAAGGGTGGTCTTCAGTCAGCAGGAACATTATCCCAGGTGGAAGCTGGTAGATGCAAGGAAGAAGAACAATGTAATTATCACTATATGGAAAAACATAAATAAATATTGATTATGTTAAACAAAAATGACAAAGCCGGGCTTCCCTGGTGGCGCAGTGGTTGAGAATCTGCCTGCCAATGCAGGGGACACAGGTTTGAGCCCTGGTCTGGGAAGATCCCACATGCTGCGGAGCAAGTAGGCCCGTGAGCCACAACTACTGAGCCTGTGCGACTGGAGCCTGTGCTCCGCAACAAGAGAGGCCGCGATAGTGAGAGGCCCGCGCACCGCGATGAAGAGTGGCCCCCGCTTGCCACAACTAGAGAAAGCCCTCGCACAGAAACGAAGACCCAACACAGCCAAAAAATAAATAAATAAATAAATAAATAAAAGAAAGGTGACCATTTAAAAAAAATGACAAACCCATATAAATATAAATATTATACATTATAAATAGCAGAAGTGGCAGGAGTGGGTAAAGGAATAAAAGTGTTTTAAGTGACCAGCTAGAAAGGTGGGATACAGAGGGTGGGAGGGAGGGAGACGCAAGAGGGAAGAGATGGGGATATATGTATATGTATAACTGATTCACTTTGTTATAAAGCAGAAACTAACACACCATTGTAAAGCAATTATACTCCAATAAAGATGTTAAGAAAAAAAACGAAAGTGTTTTAAGGTCCTTGCATGGTCCTGTACTAATTTATATTACACTCTGAAAATTCAACCATGCGTTTTGCAATCCCTAAACTAACCACTAAAATGAATAAGCAGATAAAAAATAAGTATATAGAACATGAGAATATGGTTAACACACTTGATCTAATTGACATTTATAAAACACTGCATTTAACAATGGCAGAATATACTTTTTTGAAGTGCACATGGAATATTTACCAAAATTGACCATATATGGGCCATAAAGCAAGTTTCAAAGGACTGAAATCATGCAGAGTAAATTGTCTGACCATAGTAGAATTAAGCTAGAAATCAATAAACAAAAAGATAACTAGAAAATCTCCATAGGTTTGTATCTTAAGCAACACATTTCTAAATAACCAATGGGTCAAAAACAGAACCACAGTGGAAATTAGCAAATACTTAAAACTGAAAGATAAACAATATAAAAATATAATGCAAAGGAAGAGGCAAACTGTCATTATATGTGTTTCTAATTATAAAATCCAAGAAAATCAACCTGAAAACTATTGGAACCAATAAGCACTCAAAGAGATGGCTGATTACCACATAAAAATCAATAGGTTTTTCATACACTAGCAAAAGCTAATTAGAAAATGTCATGGTAAAAATATTCCACATCACAATAGTAAGGAATACTATAAATACCTACAAAGAAACCTAACAGGAAATGCTATGCTACTGATGGATACAAAGACATGAATAAATGGAGAAACATACCTGGAACCTTGATACCTGGAGCCTGAACCCTCCAGAAACATACCTGGAGGGTTAAGAATACCGACTTAAGCTCAAATTCAAACCCTGGCTCTGCCACTTCCTAGCTGTGTGACCTTGGCAAGTTACTTAACCTCTTTATGCCAGTTTCCTTTATCTTTGAAGTGGTGATAAACATGATAGTCTCTGCCTCAGAGAGGTAGGACTAAATGAGTTAGTGTCCCATGACTAACCTATATAAGGCTGTGACCTGTACCCCGCTCTCCTGACCCACACATCCTACTCTATCCACTTTTTTCTTTTCTGTAGCATTTTCTACCCTCGAACATGCTATATATATTTTACTTGTTATATTTATTGTTTATTTCCTGCTTACTTCTGCTAAAATATATACTCCTTGAGGGGAATAATCTCTGTTATTTTTTAAACTTTTTGTAAATGTCTATATTTTTTGGCAAATGTATCCCAAACGCTTAGAAAGTTACTTGGCACATGGCAGGGCCCGTAGAATAGTACCTGACACATAAGAAGTGCTATCATTACTATAAAGATGTCAGTTCTCTAGAAATTATAAATGTAATTCAATCCCAATCAAAATCCCAGTGAGATATTTTCTAGAATTTGAGAAGCTGATTCTAAAATTCATTAGAAAGAGAAAGTGAGTAACAACAGCCAAGAAAAATTTTACAAAGATCATGGGGGAGGGGCTTGTCTTACCATTAATAAGCAAAATGAATTATTGGCACAAACAGACAAGTAGATCCGTGAGATAGTGTGTGTGTGTGTTTAAAAATGGAATTTCATATAAGTGAGGGAAGAATAAACTGTTCCATACATAGTGTGGGAATAATTGGCTGTTGGTTATTTATCTATAAGGTCACTCACACTCTGCAAGCTTAAAAGCAATTCTCATTGGTTTAAGCAGCTTCTGTTTTTGATCGTCTACTACCATGTTTTTAAATCAATATTTTGTCATTACTGCTTGCGACAATTTGTAGGTAGTTATATATGAGCTCTGTTGATATATTAAGTTGGGCCCCAAATCAAAACAGCCCTGGTTTGAACTCTTGTATCTGTTGCTAATTTTCTTTGTTTCCTTGAACAAGTCACTTTCCCTTCAAGTGCTCAGTTCCATTGTCTACAAAGTGAGGTTTTATGAGATTCATTGATTAAGATCCAGACTTAGGTTCAACTAAAACTCTTGTGCTCCTGCAACTGTTCGGTGATTTTAAATAATCCTCACAACTCTATTTTCTCCCTTTTTTATAGCTGAGGAAACTAAAGTTCAGAGGATAGGATGGTTTGTACAGGACTCACACCCAGCAGTTGCTTGTTTCAGTTCTAATTAGGTTCAGCTGTTAATAAAAAGGCTTGCTGGCTCAAGATAGAAGTTTCTTTCTTTCCCAGTAACATCAGCACAGTGTTAGGCAGTGCAGGGTCTCAGAGACCCTGGCTTCTTATCTTTATGCTTTGTCATCCTGAGTACTGTCTTCCATCCTCAGTGTTGCCTCAGAGGCTCAAGAGGGTTACTGTCATTCCAGCCATGATGTGATGGGGGGCAGAGAGGTGAAGGGTATCTGTCTCCAAACCAAGTCAATTCACTCTGAAGGGCTTCCGCAAAGATGCCGTCTAGAATTTCCATCTCACTGGCCACTCCCACCTGCACGGTAGGTTTAAAATGCAGTTTTCTGAGCTGAACATATTGTTGCCTTGAGTCAGTTATTAAGGAAGAGGGGGAGAATCGGACAGGGTGTGGCTCAGGTTGACTGCGGCCCAAAATGAGTAACAGGACTCTGGCAGGAGCCCAGGCTTCTAGTTGGTGGGTTTGTGAAACATAGTTTCTTACAGCTCCTGCCTTAAATACATTATATACTAGGGGAATTCCCCTATACCCTCCCACACATATGCAAAAACTAGAACAATAGGGTTGGAACAGGCAAGAGGATAGAGGAGATTATCCTCAATGTGGAGAGTTGCCTCAGCTCATAATGTTAGCTCCTGCTGGCCTGCCCAGGGTTCTTGATGTCTCTCCTTTGGGTTCAGGTAGTGGTTCCCAAACTTTGCTGTACATTGGAATAACATGGAATCATTTTAACAAATACTGCCCACTGGCTCCTGACTCCAGAGAATCCGATTATATTTGACATCATTATACTGCTATTACACATAACATTATACATAATAGTATTACTATTATATATAATGTTAATAATAATGTTTTATTATCAATAAAATTTCTCATCAGCTTCCCCATGGGGAGGTGGGCAGTCTGGGAGGCGGTGTCAGCAGAAAGGTGTAATCCAGAGGTTTTCACACAGCCAGTAGGTCACCTCCTTCCTTACTGGAGGATGCCATATTTGGCAATCTCTGACTCGGAGGTGATGCGTTCCCCATTACCACTTTCACAAGATGATTTAGCACACATCTGGGGCTTTCTGGGTTGAAAAGCCAACACAAACAATTGCAAAGATGGATCTTCTGGGATTTAAAAAGTACTTAAAATTAAATCTCTTCTCCCCCATCTCTAACTAGTGGATCGGGTAGCCTTGTTTCAGTTCTGTGTAGGACCTGAGCAACACAGGGGTTAAAAGTACCCCTGCCGTACATGAACGAGCACGCATCCCTCCCCAGGGAGACTGCCGTCCTGTGGGGCCCACTCGTGAAGCTGACAGCACAGGTCGGGTGGGGTCGGACACTTTCCTTTCTGTACCTGCTGACTGGCAATGCTTAAACAGGGTAGAGGCGTTGGCAACCAGTAAGTGAGAGATGCCGCACATGCCCGAAGAGCCAGAATAAAATGCTAAAGTCCAGTGTAATTGGAACACGGAGCTCGCGTCAAAGGAAACGCAAACCGAACAGTTTTGTTATGGAATAATTTCTAACTGATAAGTACCAGAACACGTCAGAGGTTTCCTGTTGTTTGGCAGGAATGCTAACTCAGGGTTTTATTTCACCTCAGGAAAAAAAAAAAAAAAAAAAAAAAGTACCTCTGCCTCCTGCAAGGAGCACAGCCAAACGTGTGAGCTCGGCGTTGATGTGGGGAAGGGGCCACCAGGCTGGACTTGCAGTCTCCAGGGCCACATCTGAGCTGTGGTTGTAAAGCTGTTAAGACCCTTTTTAATAAATAGAGAACTGTTAAAACAAAAGTACAGGTCTAGAGTTGGCACAGTTGGTACCCAAGGCTGCACCTGCTCTGGGGCTGGTGGAGGAGCCAAGCCCCCACTGGGGTCCTGGAGCTCAGGGGACAGAGCCAGGCTGGACACCCGGATCCCCGCCCCCTCCCCTCCCCTCCCCTCCCCTCCCCTCCCCTCCCCTCCCCTCCCCTCCCCTCCCCTCCCCTCCCCTCCCCTCCCCTCCCCTCCCCTCCCCTCCCCTCCCCTCCCCTCCCCCTCCTTTGCAACCAGCTTCTTGCCTTTTCTAGCGGAGTTGCTGGAGAGCTGGATGAGAAGTGACAACCATATGTGTAAATTAACTCATTACCAGTAAAATTTGCAACACCCGGTGTAAATTTCCCTGGGTTCAAAGTTATTCAGGATAAGGATACAATTAGGCTGAAAGCCTGCCTACTGGCAGCTGGATGGAGGAAGAGTGTGGGCAAGGGTTTCACAGAGGCCACAGTACAGTTCAGTTTGCAAATAGGAGAAGAGGCTGAGAGTTAGCGGCCTGCCGGCCTCGTCGGTGTTTAGATGAAATTACCGCTGCTGCCAATAGAGATTGACAATTTGAAGAGCTGAAAGTGCCTTATTTCTTGATTGAATTTATTTATAAGCCACATATTTTTGAACATGAGTAGAGGCAGCTGATCAAAAAGACAGACATGATGCGTAAACTATGTTGTTTAGCAAAAGTTGAAGTAAATAACATTTGTTATTTTGGTATCTCCTCATCAAATTCTCACCAGAACAGTAATTCTGTAGCTCACCCAGAGTGGGACAGACCAATCCAATTATTCAGCTATTGCAAGAGAAACCTGAGCAAGAGAGATTTGCTGCTACAGCAGTTCCTTTTTCCTGAGGCATTCCCCCTTCAATGGAAGGGGATAAGAAGAGTGAAGGATAAGATGCAGGAAAGGAGAAGGGCAATTGTTGGTCTGTAGCTGGAGGCCTTCATTACCCCAATGAGGGGCAGGTTTGTTGAAGAAAGAGCTCTCTCTATAAAGGTTTTGGTCTAAAGGTTAATAGGATGGCTACAACAAAAGCTTTATTAAGGACACTTTAATCAAAAGATGGATAAGTCAGAGAAAGTGAGAAAAAAAGGGAGGCAGTTTGAGAAGGACATGAATGACTTTCAGGAAGGGATTCAGGATGATTTAAAACAAGATTGCAGGTTGAGTAAATAGTAAACTAATAATGGTTTAATATTTACCTAGTTCTAACTAAATGCCCGACACTCTTCTAAATGTTTTGCATGTATTAACTCATTTATCCTTACAATAAGCTCATTAGGTAGGTACTAGTATTATCATCCCCATTTTATAGTTGAAGAAACTATAGGCAAAGAGCAGTTAAATAATTTGTTCAAGGTCAAAATGCTAGTAAGTGGTGGCACCAAAATTTGATGCTAGGAAGTCTGGTTCCAGACCCCAGTCTCTTAACCACTGGTGTTCAAAGTGTAGTTTCTGGACCAGCAGAAACAGCAGCACTTGGGAATTCATTAGGAATGCAAACTCTGAAGCCTTCCCCCAGACCTGCTGACTCAGTGATTCTGGAGTGGAGATCAGCAATTTGATCTAACTGATCTAATTTCTCTCTCTCTCTCTCTCTCTTTTTGCTTGGGGTCTTTTTTTCTTGTGAGACCCGGAGCAGAATTTGCTTCTTATAAAATTTCAATACTGTGTGAATAATAGAGAAAATAAAAGTCTCCATCATTCTGTTCCCTCCTCCAATCCCACTTACCAGAGGTTGTGTATTAGTTTTCTATTGCTGCTGTAACAAATGACCACAAATTTAGTGGCTTAAAACAACATACATTTATTATCTTGCAGTTCTAGAGGTCAGAAGGCTGACAGTTTTCACTAGGCTAAAGTCAAGTTGTAGGCAGGTTGCATTCCTGTCTGGAGGCTCTAGTGGAGAATCTGCTTGCAAGCTCATTCAGGTATTGGTAGAATTCTGTGCCTTGCAGTACTGAGGTTCTCCTTGCATTGCTGACAACTGTCTTCCAGGGGCTGCCCTTAGCTCCTAGAAGCCTCTTTCTGGTCCTTTCACATAGCCTCCTACGTCTCAGAACCAGCAACAGGGTGTCAAGTCCTTCTCATGCTACCATCTTTTGGATTCAGCTGGGAAAGTTTCTCCACTTTAAAGACTCATGTACTTAGGTTGGGTTTACCCAGATAAACCAGCATGGTCTCTGTATATTAAGGGCCACACCCTTAATCACATCTGCAAAGCCATTTTTGTTATGTAAGATAACATATTCACAGATACCAGGGATTAGGATGTGAATATTTTGGGGAGGCCATTATTCTGTCTACCACAGTTTACCAGTTTGTTCTGTATACTTCTATTTTATTTCTGCTTCTGCAAATAGGGGTGTGTGTGTATGTATAGATCTACATATTTTCTTCTTTTTGTTTTTCACTAAACAAGGATCTTACCAGACATTTTGTTTCGCAATTGGCTTTTTGTTCACTTAACGGTATATCATAGGCATCTTTCCAAATCATTACATATAGTTCTGCCTCATTCTTTTGAATGGCTGCCTAGTGGTCCAGGAGATGGTTACATCACCATTTCCTTAAGCTATTGTCACTAATGGATATGTGAGCTGTTTCTATATTTTTATTCTTTTAAACACAGAGGCAGTGATCATCACTGTACATTTCTACACCGTTGCCCTCCTATAGTCTGTCCTCCACACAGCAGCCAGTGTATGATCATTTAAAAATATAAGCCTACTCAATACCTTTCAATGTCTTCCCATCACACTTAGCTAGAATCTAACTTCCTTACCGTGGTCTACTAGGGCCTTCAGGATGTGGCTACCTGCCACCTCCACGACTGTTATTTTTCCTATTGCTCACTCCACTTCAGCCACAAAGACTCTTCCTTAAACACACCAAGCCCCTTTCTACATCAGAACCTGTGGATTTTCTGTGTGGCTCACCCCCTGACTTGTTCTCTCTGATATGTCACCTTATCAGAGAAGTGTTCCCTGATTGTCCATTCAACAAACAATGGCATCCCTGCTTTCCTCCATCACTCTGGTCCCCTTATCCTATTTTCTCTTTTATTCGTTATTCGTCATTTGATACATACAAAATGCATGCAGGGTAATGCATGCCATGTATATGTCAGTTATGGGTGATTATGAACAAAGCAATAAAGTGGACACAACTATATTTTCCTTCAGAGCACTGATCACCACCTGACATAGTTTTTGTAGTCACCTTCCTTCCTGGAATGTAAGACCTGTGTAGACTGTAACTTTGAGTTGTTTACTGCTGTCTCTTCAGTGTCCAGCTCAGTGTCTGACACATACTAGTTGTTTAGTATTTGTTGAATAAATGAATTTGTGAAGATACATATACATATATATATATATATTTTTTTAATGTGTTTTTATTTTTATTTATTTTTGGCTGCATTGGGTCTTCATTGCTGCACACGGGCTTTCTCTAGTTGCGGTGAGCGGGGGCTGCTCTTTGTTGCGGTGCGTGGGCTTCTCATTGTGGTGGCTTCTCGTGTTGCGGAGCACAAGCCCTAGGGCACGCGGGCTTTGGTAGTTGTGGCACGCAGGCTCAGTAGTTGTGGCACGTGGGCTCAGTAGTTGTGGCCCGTGGGCTCTAGAGCGCAGGCTCAGTGGTTGCGGCACACGGGCTTAGTTGCTCCACGGCATGTGGGATCTTCCTGGACCAGGGATTGAACCCATGTTCCCTGCACTGGCAGGCAGATTCTTAACCACTGGTCACCAGGGAAGTCACTGTGAAGATATATTAGTAGAAGATCAATTTCTGGGTCAAAGGAATTTCAAACTACCTTTTAAAAGATCACACTACCATATACTCCCACCAGCAGTATATTGTCTCCATGTTAATGACTTTTTATGTGAGATACTGTTTTTGAAATATGTAGGTTGTTATAAATAAAAATGAATCACAGGATTCTGGCTGTAAAGAATCACTCTTTTTCTTGCAGAGCATGGTGTGGAAAGCTTGACGATGGAGTTTATCTCTAGCTTGCTTTCCATAATTCGGGAGTAGGAGGGCTTCTTTCTCACAGTGTTTTTTGGCTGGAAGAGAAGGTAGAGAGCAAGGCAGTGGGAGAGAGTAAGTTCCTATCTGTGAAATAAAGGGGTTAGAGGCTAAATGCAATCAGATAAAATGTTCTATACTCACAGAAGTCTTCTCAGACTAGTTATGTAATATTGTAACCTCCATCTCATTTTTTATCAGTTGTATTGAGGCTTCATTTACATAAATAAAATTTATACATTTTAAGTGTACAGGTTGATGATTTTCTTTGCTTTAAATTTCTCTATGTTTGTCAATCCTCTTTACCTCTAAAGTTACATCTAATTACATCTTTTATTTTGGATCAATATTGTGAAGAAATTTATTCTCAGAAGAAAGGCTATTTGAAAATCTACTTAGACCAGGTTTTAAAGAGATGCAGTGTAAAAATTCCTAGGTTTTATAGTCTTCTCCTTCTCTGTCTTCTCTCTAACGTTTCTAGAAATGACACTGAATCACAAAATGTCTGTTGTCACATCTTATTTCTAAATTTTCCTGTTTGTTTTTCAATAATTGTTTAATTCTTTTCATGTGCTTATTGTATAAACCTCTAGTCCTCTTTTCTGAGAGACTAATTTTCTCATTTATCTGGTGATTTCTTTGACAATGAAAACATTATTCAAACTTTGATATGAAGAAAGGGTATTGAATACAAAAATTGGCAGACCTTGCTAGTGTTTTAAATGGTGTGTGACTCTGAGATACTTCTCTGGATAATTAGGTAGAGGATTGTTTCCTACCAGGAGGACACCCTGTATTTTGTCTTTAACAACTGTACTTTAATGTGAGGAGCTTGATATAGGCAAGACAGACAACTGGACTAGGAGATAGAAGACCTGGCCTATTTGCCACTAGTTCTAGAATTCATAGATTATTTGGATAGTTAAGATATATGACATATAACTGTGATATAAAGCAAAAATGGAAACCTTTCTAGAAAGTTCTTAGGAAAGTTCAGATGAGGGAGAGATTAATTCCAGCTACTGGGATCAAGTGAAGTTCCATGGAGAAGTTGCCATCTGAGCTGAAACTTTGTGTTTCTTGGAATCTGGACATTTGGAGATGGAGAAACAAGCAATCTAGGCAGAGAATAATGTGGGGAAACAAAGAGACCAGAAAATATGTGGTATGTATAGAGAGCATTGGGTGATTTTTTTTTTTCTGGAAAGTGGATTGGGTTGGATGAAGAGCATGAGATGAATATTATCCCACTCTTGCCTTTCCTTGGCTTCTTTTGCTTAGTTGAATCATATTGGTATCTTCAAAACTAACTTGGCTAAATACTGAGAAGCTAATAAAGAAACTGTCAAAGTCCAAATGGCCAGATGAAAAGATGTTCGACATCATTAGCCATTAGAGAAATGCAACTTAAAACCACAATGAGCTTATTACTACACACAGAATGGCTAAAATGAAAAATACTGACAACACCAAATGCAGGTGAGTATGCAGAGAAACTGGATCACTCATACATTGCTGGTGGGATGTAAAATGGTACAGCTACTCCGGAAAACATTTTGGCAATTTCTTTAAAAAAACTAAACATGCAACTACAATATGACTCAGCAATTGCATCTCTGGGCATTTATCCCAGAGCGATGAAAACTTATGTTTACACAAAAATGTGTACAAGAATATTTATAGCCAAATATTGGAAACAAACATCCATGTGTCCTTCAATGGGTGAACGGTTAAACATTGTGTGGCACATTCATACCATGAAATAAATTCAGCAGTGAAAAGGAATACACTATTGATACATGCAACTACTTGGATAGATCTCAAGGCATCATGCTGAATGAAAAAGGGATGATTCCATGTATATAAAATGTTTGAAATGAGAAAATTTGAGAGAAAGAAGAGATTAGTGGTTGCTAAGGGCTAGGGATGGGGATAGGAAGGTGGGAAGGAAGTGAAAGAGGTTTTAAAAGGGCAACATGAGGTATCCTTGTGGTGAAGGAATTATTCAGTTTTTTGACTATCATGCTGTGTGCACAGCTGAGTACAGATAAAACAAGAAGTCTGAATAAGTTCAGTGGATTGTATCAATGTCAATATCCTGGTCATGGTATTATACTTTATTTTTGCAAGATGTTTCCATTGGAGGAAACTGGATAAACTGTTTATTATTTCCTGAAACTGCATTGGAATCTATAATTATATCAACAAAATTTCAGTTAAAAAATACCAATGGCACCAGGTTCTTTTTTTTTTCACTTAAAATATTTTATTGTGAAATACTTCAATGAATATATTTTTTTGCCTTTTTACAAAATCTCTCTTTACCAAAAAAAATATATGTTATATTTGGTTCATAGCTTTGTGAAAGCATGAGTTGATATATTTCTATTAAAAAACAAAACATAACAGATTTGGTTAAGGCCCCTCTAAATCCAGAAAGTATCCTGAATTTAGTTTGTATTATTGCCGGGCATGTTTATATAAACTTACTATGTAAGCAGGCATAATGCACAACATAGAATGAGTTTTGCACATATTCAAACTATATGTAAATCATGCCATTTTGCAACTTTCTTGTTTTTCACTGAACATTGGATCTTTGAAATACATCTTCTAAGTTAATACACGGAATGTTGGTATATTCATTTTAATTTTTAATATGACTTTTTATGCAATACTTTGTTTTTCCATTTTTCTGTTAATGGATACTTAAATTGCATCCAATATTTTGTTTTTACAAATGATGCTGCAGTGAATATTCTTATACAGGTACTCCATTACACATATGTGAATGGTTCTAATCTAAAATATAGTCCTAGAGGAATTGCTTTGTTGAAGGGTATACACTACTGTTAACTCCTAGTTGTTGCCAAATCCAAAATGGTTATACATTTTTATACACCCACCAGTAAGGTATGAGAGCTCCCATTTCTCCATATCCTTGCCAACACTTTGTATTTTCAGTCTTTTAGTATTTGCCAATCTGTTGGGGTAACATGGTATAACTTCATGGTTTCATTTGTCTTCCCCTGATTATTAATGAAGTTGAACTGTTTTTTGTACATTTATCAGGCACTGGTTTTTCCTCTTCCAGAAATGTTCTATCCCCTTTTCTAATTTTCTTCTGGTTGTATTTAAAAACTTTTTACTTACAGCCATTACATATACATTTTAAATACTAATTCTTGGTTACATGCATTATAAATATCTTCTCCAAACCTGTGGTTTATCTTCCACTATGGTTATAGGTCTTGGCCACATAGAAGATTTAAATTTTAATGCAATCAAATTTATCAATATTTTCAAAGTTCTGTTCCAGTTGTTTATCAAGAAATTATTCCTTGTACTCATAGTATCTTAAATGGTATGTACTCAGGTTCGGCTTTTCACAGTTATGTCTTTAGTCCACTTGGAGGCCATTTGTACACAGGGCAAGAAGTAGAGATCTAATTTCATTTCTCTCCAGTTTGTTTACTACTTTTCCAGTTTTTCTAGGGCCATTTATTGAATAATCTGTTCTCTTCCCACAGATTTGTATGAAATCTCTGTTATAATTCAAGTTTTCATACATGATGGATCTGCTTCTGTGCTTTTTATTCTCATAAAGTCATCTATTTATCTTTTCTTACATATCATATAATATATATATTATATATATACATATATCACACTATCTTACAGTCTAAATTATGTTAGTAAGACTCATCACCTTTGCCCTAACTGATCTTTACATTTGTTCTTCCTTATATTTACTGACTTGGTTTCAAAGAAATCACTCCTTTTGTGTGTTTTTACTGAAACTGCACTTAATGTTCCAATTTAATTTTAGGGATAATCACTTAATTTATAATATTGTCTCACCACCCATGAATATGATATCTCTCTAAACTTAATATAGTTTATTTTTATCTATTTCAGCCAAAATACCAATGGCACCAGGTTCTTGAACCCAAATTTCTGACCCACAGTAACTAACATCAAGCCTTAAAGGCAGCCACGTCTTCATAGTTCCTTTGCCTGGCCTCTACCCTCCTAATTAATTGTCAGGTTGTCAGAGTCATCTCATTTTCCACTTCTCAGATATTGGTCAATGTGTTCTCTTTTTGAACATGTGCAAAAGTCCAGAATCTGACACTGTCACCTATTTAGTATGCTCCCATTCAGCTGTGGTTTCTAATTTGAGGGACCTGCCTCATTCATAGATGATTGAAACAATGGATGGCTATAATTTCCAGGTGCAATTTGATTGCCAGGTGTGGCAGCCATGGAGGTACACTGCTTGGATCTCCTTTCAAGAAATAACTTGCTGTTCATCTGCAAGTTGTACAGTGAGCTGACACTCTCCAGGTGCAGCACCTTTAGGATCTGCCTCAGTGTTTGAGGGGAGGCCATGCGCTTCCCAGGTGGCCGTCAGCCAATGACTGAGAATGGTGTATTTACTAGTGCCTGGTCCTTTCTGTCCAATGGGGATTGCTTCTAATGGGAAATCTTTGCTCCAGATCTCCCCATTGGGTTTGCCAAGATTTTCTCAGATCTACACGTTGACCTGAAACTCTCCTTGCTAAAGCTTGCTTCCTTTCCACTTTCCTTCCACATATGTCAGATCTGCATCACAATCTGAAGGCTCTTCCTGCTTATGCTGCTTCATTCCTTTTTTTGTCTTTCATGCACATCACTCTCCAGTAAACCCTGTGCACTCCTAAACTTCTCAAGATCTGCTTCCTGGAGACCCAAACTTATATACAATAGAAGTACCTTCAATAAGTCTTCCAGTTAAATGCCCACAGTATAGCAATTCTTTATGTGAACAGTAACTATGACATCTATACTGTAAGAATTGTGAACACTCAATAGTAGAACAGTTGTTTTCTCATGTTGGTGGTTATACTCAGTATGGGCAGATGTTGTTGTTACAGTAAAGTTGGCTTAAGGTGATAGGTGACTGTAGCGAAATGCAGATAAAGCAAGGAGGTCAGCGGGATTAAAGAGTGGGGAGGAATAGCACAGTTAGAGCATTCACTGGGACACCATTATTGATGTCATAGTTCCAACGTCAAAAGTAGAAGACAGGAGGGGAAGAAGAATCTAAGCACTTACATGAGATACCTACTTGTTGGATTGGTTAAATTTTATATTTCTTGAAAATTAAGTGATGATCTCATTAAGGCCCAAGCTCACAATCAACACAAAGGCTTTTACAAGTTCCCCCTCACTGCTCTAGAGAAAGGTTTTGACTTAAGCTAGTAGCCTCATGGTTGTTTATAAAATCTATACCTTAAAATTATTGCAATGATGTTACAGGCTCTTGATTTAAAAAAATCCAGGAAACCTAGGGGTTCCTGGGCAGCATATACCTATTTAATCAGAAAGTCATATTTCATATTTTAGAGAAGGCACCCCTCCTTGCATACCTCCCCTGCTCTCTCAGGAAAAGGCTCTATTTCGGTTACTTGCTTCCATATGTCAGGTTTTCTGGCATGTCATTTTGATCCTATTGATCACAACTACAATTCATGCTGGCAGAATCTTTGGGCATAGTAGGTCAACTAGAGAAAAAAGTGAATTGTTTTTGGTTAAGAGGTTTTCTTCTTTGTTCCAGGTGCTGGAGTTGTCACGGTGAATAAGACATCTCTACCCTAATTGAAGCTTATAGGTTAGTGGGAGAGATAGACAAACTATTAGAATTATAATGTTGGAAATTGATAAGTGTGATGAAGAAAAATAGAGCAGGGTAATGGGCTAGAGAGATATAAAGCATTCTGTTTTAGAAAGGATAGCAGAAAAGTTTTCTCTGAGAAGGTGTCATTTGGACAAAGATCTGAATGACGTGAGAATAAGCCATGAAGATATCTAGGGGAAGAGTGATTCAGACAAAGGAAACAGCAAAGGCAAAGGCCCTGACATAGAAGTTGCTAGATATATATGAAATATATATATGTGTGAAATATAGTAAGGAGAACATGTTTTGAGTGTAATGAAGTCAAAGAAATCAGCAGCAGATGGATACTGTAGGGCTATAGGCCATGGTAAGGATAAGAGTTGTTTCTAAGCATGGCAGTTCCATCATCTATATCACCTTTATCAGTCAGTCATTATGTTTATCAGCATTGTCCATTAGTGCCTGATCCTCTCACCCTAAATTGCCTTTGGATTCTTTAACACACATTTGCTAGGCACCTATTTTGAATATAGCACTGTGCTCATTGTGTTTGGGTATGGACATAAAAAGAGAAATAATACCTAGTCTCTGTCCTTTGATTGTTGGCCATCTGATGAAGGAATGCAGACACATGCAATATCACCATTTGCCTTTTGTTCACATTAAGGGCCTTGAGAGAAGTATGAGGTGCTATGGGAATGCTTTCTGCTAATTTTCTTATTGTAAGGGAGGGATTTCAGCATTAATACCCCACAAAAATAATTTCTTACATTTTTATGGTGTTAACTGTTTACAAGGCATTTTGCATTATGGTCCTAATCCTCCTTACTGAAATGGGCTAACTTTTAAAAACATCTAACAGTGCCTGGTACATAGCAGGTACTTAGTAAATGGTAATTAACTTTTTCTTCACAACCATCTAAAGGTTGCTCAGGTTGCTAGGTATGCTCAGTGCTAAAATAATGAGCTTGTTGCCAAATAGCCCATAAATGGCAGAGCAAAGGCTTTGTGTCATGCTCATGTTATTACAAGAACAGAGACTTGCTTAGGTTACTTCACACATTGGAGGGATGGGGTTGTCAAGATTGGTGAAGAAATGGGCAAGAATCTCAGTGCAGACACCTGAAATAGCTACATAGTTGGACTTCATGAGGACTGGAAGGAGGTTTGTGGAAACTAAAGATTTTCAAAATTCAATACAACTCTAGTGAATTATGAGTTGGTGGCAACTTGTTGCAATAGAACTCCAAGGTGGGTGCGGGGCAAGGAGCAAGGTTGTGCATCACCATTTCCTGGCAAAGTGCTTTTCCAAATTACACTTCCAGTAGCTAGAGACACCACCAGAGGTTAATGGCCAAGAGTTGTACGATTGAATTAGATGGATGCTTCCTATTTTTTTCAGATGTATTGAGGTATAATTCCCAAATAAAATAGTAAGATATTTAAGGTGTACAACGTGATGAACATATACATTGTGAAAGGATACCCCTCACTGAGTTAATTAACACATCCATCACCTCACAGATTTAAATTTTTGTTTTGTTGTGTTTTGTGAGGGCATTTAAGTCCTACTCTCAGCAAATTTCAATTATACAATACACTGTTGTCAATTATACTCACCATGTTTTACATTAATTAGATCCTCAGACCTTATTTATCTTATAAGTGATAGTTTATACCCTTTTACTAACCTATATCTATTCCCCAGCCTCCCAACCCCTGCCCTGGCAACGACTTTTCTACTCAGTTTCTATGAGTTTGACTCCTTTCTTTCTTGCTTTTTTTTTTTTTTTGAATTTTATTTTATTTATTTTTTATACAGCAAGTTCTCATAAGTCATCCATTTAATACACATCAGTGTATACATGTCAATCCCAATCTCCCAATTCATCACACCACCACACCCACGCCCCCACCGCTTTCCCTCCTTAGTGTCCATACATTTGTCCTCTACAACTGTGTCTCAATTTCTGTCCTGCAAGCCGGTTCATCTGTACCATTTTCCTAGGTTCCACATATATGCGTTAATATACGATATTTGTTTTTCTCTTTCCCGCTTACTTCACTCTGTATGACAGTCTCTAGATCTATCCAAGACTCAACAAATAACCCAATTTCGTTCCTTTTTATGGCTGAGTAATATTCCATTGTACATATGTACCACATTTCTTTATGCATTCGTCTGTCGATGGTCATTTAGGTTGCTTCCATGACCTGGCTATTGTAAATAGTGCTGCAATGAACATTGGGGTGCATGTGTCTTTCTGAATTATGGTTTTCTCTGGGTACATGCCCAGTAGTGGGATTGCTGGGTCACATGGTAATTCTATTTTTAGTTCTTTAAGGAACCTCCATACTGTTCTCCATAGTGGCTGTATCAATTTACATTCCCACCAACAGTGCAAGAGGGTTCCCTTTTCTCCACACCCTCTCTAGCATTTATTGTTTATAGATTTCTTGATGATGGCCATTTTGACAGTGTGAGGTGATATTTCATTGTAGTTTTGATTTGCATTTCTCTAATGGTTAATGATGTTGAGCATCCTTTCATGTGTTTGTTGGCAATCTGTATATCTTCTTTGGAGAAATGTCTATTTATGTCTTCTGCCCATTTTTGGATTGGGTTGTTTGTTTCTTTCAATACTGAGCTGCATACACTGCTTGTAAATTTTGGAGGTTAATCCTTTGTCAGTTTCTTCATTTGCAAATATTTTCTCCCATTCTGAGTGTTGTCTTTTGGTCTTGTTAATGGTTTCCTTTGCTGTGCAAAAGCTTTTAAGTTTCATTAGGTCCCATTTGTTTATTTTTGTTTTTATTTCCATTTCTCTAAGAGGTGGGTCAAAAAGGATCTTGCTGTGATTTATGTCATAGAGTGTTCTGCCTATGTTTTCCTCTAAGAGTTTGATAGTGTCTGGCCTTACGTTTAGGTCTTTAATACATTTTGAGTTTACTTTTGTGTATGGTGTTAGGGAGTGTTCTAATTTCATTCTTTTACATGTAGCTGTCCAGTTTTCCCAGCACCACTTACTGAAGAGACTGTCTTTTCTCCATTGTATATCCTTGCCTCCTTTGTCATAGATTAGTTGACCATAGGTGCATGGGTTTCTCTCTGGGCTTTCTATCTTGTTCCATTGATCTATGTTTCTGTTTTTGTGCCAGTACCATATTGTCTTGATTATTGTAGCTTTGTAATATAGTCTGATGTCAGGGAGTCTGATTCCTCCAGCTCTGTTTTTTTCCCTCAAGACTGCTTTGGCTATTCGGGGTCTTTTGTGTCTCCGTACAAATTTTAAGATTTTTTGTTCTAGTTCTGTAAAAAATGCCATTGGTAATTTGATAGGGATTGCATTGAATCTGTAGATTGCTTTGGGTAGTGTAGTCATTTTCACAATATTGATTCTTCCAATCCAAGAACATGGTATATCTCTCCATTTGTTGGTATCCTCTTTAATTTCTTTCATCAGTGTCTTATAGTTTTCTGCATACAGGTCTTTTGTCTCCCTAGATAGGTTTATTCCTAGGTATTTTATTCTTTTTGTTGCTATGGTAAATGGGAGTGTTTCCTTAATTTCTCTTTCAGATTTTTCATCATTAGTGTATAGGAATGCAAGATATTTCTGTGCATTAATTTTGTATCCTACAACTTTACCATATTCATTGATTAGCTATAGTAGTTTTCTGGTGGCATCTTTAGGATTCTCTATGTATAGTATCATGTCATCTGCAAACAGTGACAGTTTTACTTCTTCTTTTCCAATTTGTATTCCGTTTATTTCTTTTTCTTTTCTGATTGCTGTGGCTAGGAGTTCCAAAACTATATTGAATAATAGGGGTGAGAGTGGACATCCTTGTCTTGTTCTTGATCTTAGAGGTAATGCTTTCAGATTTTCACCATTGAGAATGATGTTTGCTGTGGGTTTGTTGTACATGGCCTTTATTATTTTGAGGTAGGTTCCCTCTATGCCCACTTTGTGTAGAGTTTTATCATAAATGGGTGTTGAATTTTGTCAAAAGCTTTTTCTGCATCTATTGAGATGATCATATGGTTTTTATTATTCATTTTGTTAATATGGTGTATCACATTGATTGATTTGCATATATTGAAGAATCCTTGCATCCCTGGGATAAATCCCACTTGATCATGGTGTATGATCCTTTTAAAGTGTTGTTGGATTCTGTTTGCTAGTATTTTGTTGAGGATTTTTGCATCTATATTCATCAGTGATATTGGTCTATAGTTTTCTTTTTTTGTGGTATCTTTGTCTGGTTTTGGTATCAGGGTGATGGTGGCCTCATAGAATGAGTTTGGGAGTGTTCCTTCCTCTGCAATTTTTTGGAGGGGTTTGAGAAAGATGGGTGTTAGCTCTTCTCTAAAAGTTTGATAGAATTCACCTGTGAAGCCATCTGGTCCTGGACTTTTGTTTGTTGGAAAAATTTTCATCACAGTTTCAATTTCATTACTTGTGATTCATCTGTTCATATTTTCTATTTCTTCCTGGTTCAGTCTTGGGAGGTTATACCTTTTTAAGAATTTGTCCATTTCTTCCAGGTCGTCCATTTTATTGGCATAGAATTGCTTGTAGTAGTCTCTTATGATGCTTTGTGTTTCTGCAGTGTTTGTTATAACTTCTCCTTTTTCATTTCTAATTTTATTGATTTGAGTCCTCTCCCTCTTTTTCTTGATAAATATGGCTAATGGTTGATCAATTTTGTTTACCTTCTCAAAGAACCAGCTTTTAGTTTTATTGATCTTTGCTATTGTTTTCTTTGGTTCTGTTTCATTTGTTTCTGCTCTGATCTTTATGATTTCTTCCCTTCTGCTAACTTTGCAGGTTTTTTGTTCTTCTTTCTCTATTTGCTTTAGGTGTAAAGTTTGGTTGTTTTTTTGAGATTTTTCTTGTTTCTTGAGGTAGGCTTGTATAGCTATAAACTTCCCTCTTAGAACTGCTTTTGCCACATCCCATAGGTTTTGGATCATCGTGTTTTCATTGTCATTTGTCTCTAGGTATTTTTTGATTTCCTCTTTGATTTCTTCAGCGATTGCTTGGTTATTTTGTAACGTATTGTTTAGCCTCCATGTGTTTGTGTTTTTTACATTTTTTCCCTGTAATTGATTTCTAATCTCAGAGTCTTGTGCTCAGTAAAGATGTTTGATATGATTTCAATTTTCGTGAATTTACTAAGGCTTGATTTGTGACCCAAGATGTGATCTATCCTGGAGAATGTTCCGTGTGCACTTGAGAAGAAAGTGTAATCTGCTGTTTTGGGATGGAGTGTCCTATAAATATCAATTAAAACTATCTGGTCTGTTGTGTCATTAAAGCTTGTGTTTCCTTATTAATTTTCTGTTTAGATGATCTGTCCATTGGTGTAAGTGAGGTGTTAAAGTCCCCCACTATTATTGTGTCACTGTTGATTTCCTCTTTTATAGCTGTTAGCAGTTGCCTTATGTATTGAGGTGCTCCTGTGTTGCGTGCATATATATTTATAATTGTTATATCTTCTTCTTGGATTGATCTCTTTATCATTATGTAGTGTCCTTCCTTGTCTCTTGTAACATTATTTTAAAGTCTATTTTATCTGTTATGAGTATTGCTACTCCAGCTTTCTTTTGATTTCCATTTGCATGGAATATCTTTTTCCATCCCCTCACTTTCAGTCTGTATGTGTCCCTAGGTCTGTAGTGAGTATCTTGTAGACTGCATATATATGGGTCTTGTTTTTGTATCCATTCAGCAAGCCTGTGTCTTTTGGTTGAAGCATTTAATCCATTCACGTTTAAGGTAATTATCAATATGTATGTTCCTATTACCATTTTCTTAATTGTTTTGTGTTTGTTTTTGTAGGTCCTTTTCTTTCTTGTGTTTCCCACTTAGAGAAGTTCCTTTAGCATTTGTTGTAAAGCTGGTTTGGTGGTGCTGAATTCTCTTAGATTTTGCTTGTCTGTAAAGCTGTTGATTTCTCCGTCGAATCTGTATGAGATCCTTTCTGTGTAGAGTAATCTTGGTTGTAGGTTTTCCCCTTTCACCACTTTATGTGTATCATGCCACTCCCTTCTGGCTTGTAGAGTTTCTGCTGAGAAATCAGCTGTTAACCTTACGGGAGTTCCGTTGTATGTTATTTGTCGTTTTTCTCTTGCTGCTTTCAATAATTTTTCTTTGTCTTTTATTTTTGCCACTTTGATTACTATGTGTCTCGGCGTGTTTCTCCTTGGGTTTATCCTGTATGGGACTCTCTGTGCTTCCTGGACTTGGGTGGCTATATCCTTTCCCATGTTAGGGAAGTTTTCGACTATAATCTCTTCAAATATTTTCTCGGGTCCTTTCTCTCTCTCTTCTCCTTCTGGGACCCCTATCATGC
Source organism: Balaenoptera borealis (assembly GCF_965194805.1). Lineage (NCBI taxonomy): Eukaryota > Metazoa > Chordata > Mammalia > Artiodactyla > Balaenopteridae > Balaenoptera > Balaenoptera borealis. The sequence goes on along the minus strand of NC_138881.1, from coordinate 126,665,237 downwards.
AAATGTTGTTGCGTTTAATGTTGTCCCAGAGGTCTCTTAGGCTGTCCTCATTTCTTTTCATTCCTTTTTCTTTATTCTGTTCCACAGCAGTGAATTTCACCATTCTGTCTTCCAGGTCACTTATCCGTTCTTCTGCCTCAGTTATTCTGCTATTGATTCCTTCTAGTGTAGTTTTCATTTCAATTATGGTATTGTTCATCTCTGTTTTCTTGTTCTTTAATTCTTCTGGGTTTTTGTTAAACATTTCTTGCATCTTCTCGATCTTTGCCTCCATTCTTTTTCCGAGGTCCTGGATCATCTTCACTATCATTATTCTGAATTCTTTTTCTGGAAGGTTGCCTGTCTCCACTTCATTTAGTTGTTTTTCTGGCGTTTTATCTTGTTCCTTCATCTGGTACATAGCCCTCTGCCTTTTCATCTTGGTTACCTTTCTGTGAATGTGGTTTTTGTTCCACAGGCTGCAGGACTGTAGTTCTTCTACAGCAGCCACACCCTGCTTCTGCTGTCTGCCCTCTGGTGGATGAGGCTCTCTAAGAGGCTTGTGCAAGTTTCCTGATGGGAGGGACTGGTGGTGGGTAGAGCTGGCTGTTGCTCTGGTGGGCAGAGCTCAGTAAAACTTTAATCTGCTTGTCTGCTGATGGGTGGCGTGGTTCCCCTCCCTGTTGGTTGTTTGGCCTGAGGTGACCCAACACTGGAGCCTACACTGGCTCTTTGTTGGGGCTAATGGTGGACTCTGGGAGGGCTCACACCAAGGAGTACTTCCCAGAACTTCTGCTGCCAGTGTCCTTGTCCTATGGTGAGACAGAGCCACACCCTGCTTCTGCAGGAGACCCTCCAACACTAGCAGGTCAGTCTGGTTCAGTCTCTATGGGGTCACTGCTCCTTCCCCTGGGTCCCGATGTGCACACTACTTTGTGTGTGCCCTCCAAGAGTGGAGTCTCTGTTTCCCCCATTCCTGTCGAAGTCCTGCACTCAAATCCCACTAGCCTTCAAAGTCTGATAATCTAGGAATTCTTCCTCCTATTGCCAGACCCCCAGGTTCGTAAGCCTGACATGGGGCTCAGAACCTTCACTCCAGTGGGTGGACTTCTGTGGTATAAGTGTTCTCCAGTTTGTGGGTCACCCACCCAGCATTTATGGGATTTGATTTTATTGTGATTGCGCCCCTCCTACTGTCTCATTGTGGCTTCTGCTTTGTCGTTGGATGGGGGGTATCTTTTTTGGTGAGTTCCAGTGTCTTCCTGTCAATGATTGTTCAGCAGTTAGCTGTGATTCCAGTGTTCTCTCAAGAGGGAGTGAGAGCACGTCCTTCTACCCTGCCATCTTGAACCAATCTCCTTTCTTTCTTTCTTTCTTTCTTTCTTTCTTTCTTTCTTTCTTTCTTTCTTCCTTCCTTCCTTCCTTCCTTCCTTCCTTCCTTCCTTCCTTCCTTCCTTCCTCCCTCCCTCCCTCCCTCCCTTCCTTCCATATATAAGTGATACCATGCAGTATTTTTTCTTTTTCTGCCTGGTTTATTTCACTTAGATGAACCTGGAGTGCATTATACTATGTTGTTGCAAATGGCAGATCTTCTTCTTTTTAAAGGTTGAATAGTGTTTCAGTGTATGTAGATACCACATGTTCTTTATCCACTCATCTGTTGACAGACACTTAGGTTATTTCCATACCTTGGCTATTGTGAATAATGATGCTATGAACATGGGAGTACAGATATCTCTTCAAGATAATGGCTTTGTTTACTTTGGGTCATATGGTAGTTCTATTTTTAATTTCTTAAGGACCCTCCATACTGTTTTCCATAGTGGCTGTGCCAATTTACATTCCCACCAACAGTCCACAAGGGTCCCCTTTTCTCCACATCCTCACCAACTAACTCCTCATCACCACCAACACTTGTTATCTCTTGTCTTTTTGATAATATACATCCTAACAAGTGTGAGGTGATATCTCTGTGGTTTTCATTTACATTTAACCAATGATTAGTGATGTTGAGCATCTTTTCATATACCTGTTAGCCATCTGTATGTCTTCTTTGGGAAAATGACTATGTAGGTCCATTGCCCATTTATAAATTGGGTGATTTGTGTTTTTTTGATCTCACCCCAGTGAGCATCCTTAAGGCCATTATTTTCAAATGTATCAGGAAAATCACTTATCTCCATTTCATTAAGGTCTGCTTCTTCAGATTCATCTTGTTTGGCACATATTCCTCTGTTTCTTCATTTTCCTTGACTCTCTGTGTTGGTTTCTGTACATCAGATAAAACAGACACCTCTCCCAGTCTCGACAGAGTGGTCTCATATAGAAGATGAACCTTGTCAATCTGCCTAGCCTGAGCCCCTGGTTGCCTCTCATACCCTTGTGATTGTCCAAGCCACCTTCTTTGTTCTTAGTGGCTCCCAGTAGTTGGTGTGCCAAGACCCTTCAGTGTCCCAGGGGGAGGATCACAGTCAGCACGTAGATTCAGGCTGATTAGAAGCTGGGTCCTCAGGTGGCAGTTGGGAAAGTATGTAGTTAAGACCCTTCCAGGAAGAAACTGGGAGAGGGAGTTTTTGCCTTTTACCTCTGTGTTGAGCTCTGGAGGGATAGCCATGAAGGGGGTCCTCCTTCACTTATTTAAAAACCACTTTGACGCAAGAGGGAGGAGATATGGGGATATATGTATAGCTGATACACTTTGTTATACAGCAGAAATGAACACACCATTGTAAAGCAATTATACTCCAATAAAAATGTTAAAAAACAAACAAAAAACAAAAAATAAAAACCGCTTCTTTGCTATAGTCCTGTAGGACTTAACGAATGCAAGTCCTGTTGGCTATCAGAGCTAGCTGATTTGGGATCCCATCCCTTAGGCAGCAGCTGCAAAAGGTAGGGTACCAGATGTGTGTGTAAGCTCTTTCAGTGAGATACTGGTGATTTGGTTTTATCATTTGAGCCACCCAGAAGGAGGAGGAGGCAGGGAAACTTCCCACTGGCTTCCCCAGTCTCTGGGGAGGATTGCAGCCAGCCTGTAGATACATGCTAAAATTAGAAGCCAGACACTCAGACAGCAGCTTGTGAAGTCTGCAGTTAGACCTCTTTCAGGGAAAGACGAGGAGATGGGCATTTTTGTCTGCTCTCTCTGCTGAACCCTGATGGAATAACCACAGCAATTGTTTGTGTGCTTGTGCTGGTCAAGAACTGCTTCTTTGTTTGCTATAGTATTGTAGGTCTTATGGATGCAAGCACCGCTGGCTTTCAGAGGGAGGTGTTTAGGGGGCTAATCCCTTGGGCTAGAGCCATAAAGTTGGGACACTAGATTGTGGTCCAAACCCTCTGCTCCTCAGGGAGAAGCTGGGGGTTGGGGATTCCCTCCCAATTGTATGGAACTGTGTTAGGGTGGGTTTTATGGTAAGAGTGTGCCTCAGGTTTTCCTACCTGATTTGAGGTGGATATTTTCTCATTCGCCTGATGTGTAAGAATCACTCTGCTAGTTTTGTATTTCTTTTTTTTTAAACATCTTTATTGGAGTATAATTGCTTTACAATGGTGTGTTAGTTTCTGCTTTATAACAAAGTGAATCAGTTATACATATACATATGTGCCCATATCTCTTCTCTCTTGCGACTCCCTCCCTCCCACCCTCCCTATCCCACCCCTCTAGGTGGTCACAAAGCACCAAGCTGATCTCCCTGTTCTATGCAGCTGCTTCCCACTAGCTATCTATTTTACATTTGGTAGTATATATAAGTCCATGCCACTCTGTCACTTCATCTCAGCTTACCCTTCCCCCTCCCCATATCCTCAAGTCCATTCTCTACGTCTGTGACTTTATTCCTGTCTGGCCCCTAGGTTCTTCATGACCTTTTTTATTTTTTTTAGATTCCATATATATGTGTTAGCATATGGTATTTGTTTTTCTCTTTCTGACCTACTTCACTCTGTATGACAGACTCTAGGTCCATCCACCTCACTACAAATAACTCCATTTCGTTTCTTTTTATGGCCGAGTAATATTCCATTGCATATATGTGCCACATCTTCTTTACCCATTCATCTGTTGATGGACACTTAGGTTGCTTCCATGCCCTGGCTATTGTAAATAGAGCTGCAATGAACATTGTGGTACATGACTCTTTTTGAATTATGGTTTTCTCAGGGTATATGCCCAGTAGTGGGATTGCTGGGTTGTATGGTAGTGCTATTTTTAGTTTTTTAAGGAACCTTCATACTGTTCTCCATAGTGGCTGTATCAATTTACATTCCCACCAACAGTGTATGAGGGTTCCCTTTTCTCCACACCCTCTCCAGCATTTATTGTTTGTAGATTTTTTGATGATGGCCATTCTGACTGGTGGGAGATGATATCGCATTGTAGTTTTGATTTGCATTTCTCTAATGATTAATGATGTTGAGCATCCTTTCATGTGTTTGTTGGCAATCTGTATATCTTCTTTGGAGAAATGTCTATTTAGGTCTTCTGCCCATTTTTGGATTGGGTTGTTTGTTTTTTTTGATATTGAGCTGCATGAACTGCTTGTAAACTTTGGAGATTAATCCTTTGTCAGTTGCTTCATTTGCAAATATTTTCTCCCATTCTGAGGGTTGCCTTTTCATTTTGTTAATGGTTTCCTTTGCTGTGCAAAAGCTTTTAAGTTTCATTAGGTCCCATTTGTTTATTTTTGTTTTTATTTCCGTTTCTCTAGGAGGTGGGTCAAAAGGATCTTGCTGTGATTTATGTCATAGAGTGTTATGCCTATTTTTTCCTCTAAGAGTTTGATAGTGTCTGGCTTTACATTTAGGTCTTTAATCCGTTTTGAGTTTACTTTTGTCTATGGTGTTAGGGAGTATTCTAATTTCATTCTTTTACATGTAGCTGTCCAGTTTTCCCCGCACCGCTTATTGAAGAGCCTGTCTTTTCTCCATTGTATATTCTTGCCTCCTTTATCAAAAATAAGTAGACCATATGTGCGTGGGTTTATCTCTCAGCTCTCTATCCTGTTCCATTGATCTATATTTCTGTTTTTGTGCCAGTAGCATACTGTCTTGATTACTGTAGCTTTGTAGTATAGCCTGATGTCTGGGAGCCTGATTCCTCCAGCTCTGTTTTTCTTTCTCAAGATTGCTTTGGCTATTCGGGGTCTTTTGTGTTTCCATACAAATGGTGAAATTTTTTGTTCTAGTTCTGTGAAAAATGCCATTGGTAGTTTGATAGGGATTGCATTGATTCTGTAGATTGCTTTGGGTAGTATAGTCATTTTCAAAATGTTGATTCTTCCAATCCAAGAACATGGTATATCTCTCCATCTATTTGTATCATCTTTAATTTCTTTCATCAGTGTCTTATAGTTTTCTGCATACAGGTCTTTTGTCTCCTGAGATAGGTTTATTCCTAGGTATTTTATTCTTTCTGTTGCAATGGTAAATGGGAGTGTTTCCTTAATTTCACTTTCAGATTTTTCATCATTAGTGTATAGGAATGCAAGAGATTTCGGTGCATTAATTTTGTATCCTGCTACTTTACCCCATTCACTGATTAGCTCTAGTAGTTTTCTGATAGCATCTTTAGGATTCTCTATGTATAGGGTCATGTCATCTGCAAACAGTGACAGCTTTACTTCTTCTTTTCCAATTTGGATTCCTTTTATTTCATTTTCTTCTCTGATTGCTGTGGCTAAAACTTCCAAAACTATGTTAAATAATAGTGGTGAGAATGGACGACCTTGTATTGTTCCTGATATTAGAGGAAATGGTTTCAATTTTTCACTGTTGAGAATGATGTTGGCTGTGGGTTTGTCATATATGGCCTTTTTTATGTTGAGGTAAGTTCATATTTCTGCAGTGTTAGTTGTTCTTTCTCCTTTTTCATTTCTAATTCTGTTGATTTGAGTCTTCTTTTTTTTCTTGTAGTGTCAGGCTAATGGTTTATCAATTTTGTTTATCTTCTCAAAGAACAAGCTTTTAGTTTTATTGATCTTTACAATTGCTTTCATCATTTCTTTTTCATTTATTTCTCATCTGATCTTTATGATTTCTTTCCTTCTGCTAACTTTGGGGTCCTTTTGCTTTTCTTTCTCTAATTGCTTTAGGTGTAAGGTTAGGTTGTTTATTTGAGATGTTTCTTGTTTCTTGAGGTAGGATTGTATTACTATACATTTCCCTCTTAGAACTGCTTTTGCTACATCCAATAGGTTTGGGGTCATTGTGTTTTCATTGTCATTTGTTTCTAGGTATTTTTTTGATTTCCTCAGCGATCTCTTGGTTATTTAGTAGTGTATTGTTTAGCCTCCATGTGTTTGTTTTTCTAACAGATTATTTTCCTGTAATTGATATCTAGTCTCATAGCATTGTGGTCAGAAAATTTACTTGATATGATTTCAATTTAGTTAAATTTACCAAGGCTTGATTTGTGACCCAAGATATGATCTATCCTGGAGAATGTTCCATGAGCACTTGAGAAGAAAGTGTATTCTGTTGTTTTTGGATGGAATGTCCTATAAATATGAATTAAGTCCATCTTGTTTCATGTATCATTTAAAGCTTGTGTTTCCTTATTTATTTTCATTTTGGATGATCTGTCCATTGGTGAAAGTGGGGTGTTAATGTCCCCTATTATGATTGTGTTACTGTCAATTTCCCCTTTTATGGCTGTTAGCATTTGCCTTATGTACTGAGGTCCTCCTATGTTGGGTGCATAAATATTTACAATTGTTATATCTTCTTCTTGGATTGATCTCTTGATCATTATGTAGTGTCCTTCCTTGTCTCTTGTAACATTCTTTATTATTAAAGTCTGTTTTTTCTGATATGAGTATTGCTATCCAGCTTTCTTTTGATTTCCATTTGCATGGAATATCTTTTTCCATCCCCTCTCTTTCAGTCTGTATGTGTCCCTAGGTCTGAAGTGGGTCTCTTGTAGACAGCATATATATGGGTCTTGTTGTATCCATTCAGCCATTCTATGTCTTTTGGTTGAAGCATTTAATCCATTTACATTTAAAGTAATTATTGATACGTATGTTCCTATTACCATTTTCTTAATTGTTTGGGGTTTGTTATTGTAGGTCTTTTCCTTCTCTTGTGTTTCCTGCCTAGAGAAGTTCCTTTAGCATTTGTTGTAAAGCTGGTTTGGTGGTGCTGAATTCTCTTAGCTTTTGCTTGTCTGTAAAGGTTTTAATTTCTCTGTCGAATCTGAATGAGAACCTTGCTGGGTAGAGTAATCTTGGTTGTAGGTTTTTCTCCTTCATCACTTTAAATATGTCCTGCCACTCCTTTCTGGCTTGCAGAGTTTCTTCTGAAAGATCAGCTGTTAACCTTATGGCGATTCCCTTGTATGTTATTTGTTGTTTTTCCCTTGCTGCTTTTAATATTTGTTCTTTGTAGTTAATTTTTGGTAGTTTGATTAATATGTGTCTTGACATGTTTCTCCTTGGATTTATCTTGTATGGGACTCTCTGCACTCCCTGGACTTGATTGACTATTTCCTTTCCCATATTAGGAAAGTTTTCAACTATAATCTCTTCAAATATTTTCCCAGTCCCTTTCTTTTTCTCTTCTTCTTCTGGGACCCCTATAATTCGAATGTTTGTGCATTTAATGTTGTCCCAGACGTCTCCAAGACTGTCCTCAATTCTTTTCATTCTTCTTTCTTTATTCTGCTCTGTGGTAGTTATTTCCACTATTTTATCTTCCAGGTCACTTATCCGTTCTTCTGCCTCAGTTATTCTGCTATTGATTCCTTCTAGAGAATTTTAAATTTCATTTATTGTGTTGTTCCTCACTCTTTGTTTGCTCTTTAGTTCTTCTAGGTCCTTGTTAAAGGTTTCTTGTATTTTCTCCATTCCATTTCCAAGATTTTGGATCATCTTTACTATCATTACTCTTAATTCCTTTTCAGGTAGACTGCCTATTTCCTCTTCATTTGTTTGGTCTGGTGGGTTTTTACCTTGCTACTTCATCTGCTGTGTGTTTCTCTGTCTTCTCATTTTGCTTAACTTACTTTGTTTGAGGTCTCCTTTTCACAGGCTGCAGGTTTGTAGTTCCCATCGTTTTTGGTGTCTGCCCCCAGTAGCTAAGGTTGGTTCAGTGGGTTGTGTAGGCTTCCTGGTGGAGGGGACTAGTGTCTGTGTTCTGGTGGATGAGGCTGGATCTTGTCTTTATGGTGGGCAGAACTGCGTCTGGTGGTGTGTTTTGGCGTGCCTGTGACCTTATTATAATTTTAGGCAGCCTCTCTGCTAATGGGTGGAGTTGTGTTCCTCTCTTGCTAGTTGTTTGGCATAGGGTGGCGTGTCCAGCACTGTAGCTGGCTGCTCGTTGAGGAGAGCTGGGTCTTAGCATTGAAATGGAGATCTCTGGGAGGGCTTTCACCGTTTAATATTACGTGGAGCAGGTAGGTCTCTGGTGGACCAATGTCCTGAACTCGGCTCTCCCACCTCAGAGGCACATGTCTGACACCCGGCCAGAGCACCAAGACCCTGTCAGCCACACGGCCAGGCATGTGGGGAGTTTCTTGCCTTTTGGGAAGTCTGAGGTCTTCTGCCAACATTCAGTAGGTGTTCTGTAGGAGTTGTTCCACATGTAGATGTATTTCTGATGTATTTGTGGGGAGGAAGGTGATCTCCACGTCTTACTCCTCTGCCATCTTGAAGGTCTCTGTCACTACCTTTTTTGACTCCTCTAGGTACTTCCTATTTTGATGAGATAGTTAGCTAATCTACCTGGTTGACTGGAATTGTATATATGTGGGCACTGCATGTGGAGGGAGAAAGCAACAAAACCTCTCAAATAGCATTATTCTCTTGGTTTGCATGTTAGATTATCACTGAGGAACTTGATTCAGGCAAATTTGAGTTAAATAGTTCAGCATATTTGGTTATTTGATACTTGAATGGAAATTTGTACCAGTCCCCAGGGGCAATAGCTGAGAGCATTGCCAAGATGAATTTATTTAAGGCTGAAGATCTATCTTTAAAGAGGCATTACACCTCCTGCTCTGCTCTAGATTTGCCATTGCATACAAGGCCTGGAAAATTAGAGTCCAGAGGACCTGGGAGAGTGGCTAAGCACAGCTTCCAGCATCTGTTTCCTCTGTATTCTGCTTCTCTCCAAGAGTCCTACAAGACCATTTGATTCAGAATTCTAGGAAAAAGAGGGCTGCTGTTGTATCTGGAATGACTTCCTTCTTGGATGGTCCTTTCCCTTCTTTTTCTCCTTTCATATTTATTAAGCACTTGCTGAACCAGCCACTGTTTCTCCTCCATCCTTAGTCTATCACAGACATATGGGTTAATTTGTTATCCTAAATCTTAACTCTGATTTATTGTCACTTGTCAGCTTAAAAAGTTTTTTGTCTCTCTCCATAGCACATAAAAGAAAGCTTTATCTCTGCCCTGGGTACTAATCCAGATCCTTGTTTTGTGATCTTAGATTACAGGTTATCCGAGACCTCTTCTTCCCTGGAGTTTCTGTGATTCTGGGCTATGTTGCCCAGTTCAGGTTCTGAGCTTGTTTTGTTTTGTTTTTGTTCACTGCTGTATTCCTTAATCACTTGAACAATGCGTGATCCATACTAGACATTCAATAAATACTGGTTGAATAAGTGAAAACCTAGTACAGAAAGAAATTGCTTGTCTAATTTACCAAGTCACAGCTCCCTGGGAGGATCCAGTTCTATCTGTGGTCCTTGGTCATTAATCATAAGAAAAGATATTCAACTTCATTTAAATCAGAAGAATGCAAATTAAAATTGCACTGATATCATTTTCAACTATCAGATTGGGAAGGGTGAAAATGTTTGATAGCATACTGTGTTGGCAAAAGCTTGGGGAAGCAGATTTGCTACATGTGGGAATGTGAACTAATATAACCTCAGAGGGCAATTTGACAATATTTAACAAAATTAAAATTGTCTGTACACTTTGCTACATATAGCAGTTCTATGTATAAGAAATTTTTTAAACAAATGTGCTTTCATGTTACCCTAGTTCTTTCACTCTTAAGCTCTCCTGAACAACAGTTTGATTTTTCTCTCCTGGAATGTCCAACACCTCCTCCTATACCTCACTCTCCTCTGCTGACCTTGATTCCTACTTCATTGAGAAAACAGAGGCAATCAGAAGAGAACCTGCACATGCTACTGGCATCTCTCCCACTTACCCACATCTGTGCCCAGGAACTCTGTCTTCACTCTTGTTACTGAGGATGATCTGTCCATACTCTTAGCATCTCTGTCTTAGATTCCATTTCCTCTAATCTGTTAGTACAATGGCAGATGCAGCAATTCTACCTTGTCTCCTATATGGTCAAATTTTTCTTCTCCTCTAATCTGATTAGCATACAAAATTTTTTTAATCTTAAAAAACGCTGATGTCTCACATTGCCCTTTTCTCTATTTATCTTCCCCTCAAAAGAGTTCCCTATACTATCTGTCCTCAGTCCCTCTTTCTCCACTTACCCTTCAACTATCTCCAATCAGGCTTTCTCTCTCACTACTCCACCAAATGTTCTTGTCAAGGTTACCAGTCACTTTCAGTTAACCAGATTCTAAGAACATTTCCCAGTCCTTTTTTGACCTATCTGCTATATTTGACCTGGTTGATTGCTCCCTACTCCTTGGAGACTTTCTTCACTTGGCTTTCAGGAAGAGATCCTTCTCCCGATTCTTCTCCAACCTCTCTTCTGGCTGATCCTTCTCAGAGTCCTTTCCTTATTCCTCATCATCTTCTTGACTTCTATATGTTGTGGCTGTCCCAGTGATGCTGAAAGCTCGGCCTCTGTGCACTGGTGCTGAATCAAATCTCAGAGACAGAGTTTTGGGTGAAGTAGAAAAGAATAGCTTTATTGCTTTGCCAGGCAAAGGGGGACATAGTGCTCCGAAAAACTCTGTGTCCCCACCTGGGAGGATTTGATGAGGAGTTTTATAGCAACGGTTCAAGGGTGGGGTTGCTGACCGATTAGGATTAGGGTGTGTGCAGGCCGGCCGCCCCCCCCCCCCCGCCCCCACCCCGCACTCCGTTAATCTGGTCTCAGGTAATCTTGATGAGCTTCTCTGGTTCCTTTAGTGTAGCCTCAGGTGATTTCTTGGCTGCTCCTCCCTTGATTAGCAACTGTTTGAATCTGCCCTTTGGAATTTGGGGAGGGGAAAAGGTCATGGAGGTTGGGGTCCTTTCCCTACAAACAAGAAAACAGGGGACAGAAAGGCTTCTGTACCCAGGAGCCCCACAGGCTCCTGCATGGTTTCACCAGGGCTCAGTTATGTGACCTCTACATTTATATTCACTCCCTAGGAAGTCTTATCTAATCCCATGACTTTCCATAGCATATATATGTTGATCACTTCCAAGTTAGATTTAACGGATACCTCTACCATGAACTCTAGATTTGTGAATCCAATTGCTACTTGACATGTCCACTTTGATGTCTAACATATAGTCAGTTATGCTGTAACACGTGCCTTGAAAACACGAATTTATTCCAGTGTGATTGATAAATTCGGGGACAATCTGAGTGTAATGTGGATTTGGCTTATGTGCGATTTTGTCCAAGAAAATCACTTGGATAACACAGAAAACTGGCTGAACTGAGCCATTTAGGATTGCACAAAACACAGGTATGCACATATTTCAAATATCTACCAGTTTACCATCTGTGTTAGGAGTCACACCCATCTACCTCTGTCTTTATAACTTTGCCTCAGGTTTCAGATAGACCTCTTTCCACCTCTTCAACTAACTCACAAACTGTATTCCTTCTGATGCCTACTTGCAGAAGTAAACTTCCTGTGTGGGATTAAGGTCATAGTAAGGGTTTTTCTGGAAGAACTTAGGAAATTTTGTCTTACAGTCTCTTCTCCCTATACATGCCCCTGTGGGAGGGGACACTCCGAGTTAGCTGGACATACGCCTTAAGATCAATATCTTTCAGCGTGAGAGTCTCTGCTGGCTTTTTTTTCCCTGTTATTTAATGCAAATGGACTTCATTCCAAGGGATAAACTGCCAGACTTCTTCCCACTTTCCCTGATTCTAGTAAATTTACCAAGTATGGCATGATGTGAATCCCTATGGAGCTATGGCAACTCATTAGAGTTCTTCCTAAATAACAAATATTCATTTTTATTTCAACGCATTGTTTTAAGCACTTTTCAAAATATTAACCATTTAATCCTAAAGATGAGTAAATGGGCTCAGGAAGATTAAGTTGTCCAAGGTTACATGACTAGTAAGAAATAGGCCCAGACTTTGATTCTGTCAGTCTTACTCTAGAGCCCATGTTACACTATATTGTCTCATTGGTTATTGCAGAAAAAGCACCACTTGCTTGCAACTCAGAAAACCTGAGTTCTTATCCTAACTTTGCTATTTCTTGCTATGTGATCTTGGGGAAGTCTCCTTATCCTCTCTGGGACTTAGTTTTTCCATTTGTAAAATGAAAACATTCAGTTGAGAGTAGAGACTCCCATGAGGAAGTAAGAGGTATATTAAAAGACTGAGAGGACTTCCCTGATGGTCCAGTGGTTAAGACTCTGTGCTTCCAATGCTGGGGGTGTGAGTTCGATCCCTGGTTGGGGAACTAGGATCCCACATGCCTCGTTGCATGGCCAAAATAAATAAATAAATAAAAGATGGAGAATTACCTTTATTTTGAGAGTTATCTTGTGTTATATATGACTGTTGATAGAGGGAGGGAGATTATAATTGAGTACCACTGGTTTCAATGCTCTCTTAAGAGTCTTTCCAGCTCTATGCTTATAGGGTATTATGTGTGATGTAAAATCCAGGGTGTCATGTTTAAAACAAGCTCTATTTAAATCAATATTCAAAATATAATCAATCCTCAAGAAATATCTTGAAATTTTTAATTTTCTCAATCTCATTAAGGTCTAGGGAAACTTGCAGTATTTAACCAAGTTGGAAAACTTCTCACATGGTTCATTCTGCCTGAAGCTCTCTTAACTTTCCTCCCATTCTGTTAGCCTTTCCTTCTCTTATTTACTCTCAAGATCTCAAAATAAATGTCACTTCCTTTGGGAAATCTTCCTGGATTCAGCTTCTAGACTGTATTAGGTTCCCCAATATGCACTTCCAAACCACTTTGGGTCAATGCATTTCTGTTTGAGGAAAAAAAAAGTAAACACATGTGCTTAACTGACCAGCTTGAAACTGAAGCCGGACTGTGTTTTAAAAGTTTTCTTAGCAGAGAAGCCTTTAAAAATAACATCATTGAGGTATAATTGATATGAAAGAAACTGCATATATTTATGTAGTACAATTTGATATATTTTGACTTAAGCATAAACCCGTGAAGCCATCACCATAATCAAGAGAAGGAACCTATCTATCATCTCCAAAGGTTTCCTCATTCCCTTTTGTAATCCCCTCCTCCCATGATTATTCTCACCATGCTGTCATTGATCTGCTTTCTAGTTGTTGGATATTATGAATAAAGCTGTTATGAAGATTCATGTACAAGTCTTTGTATGAACACATATTTTAACTTCTCTTGAGTAAATACCTCGGGGTGGTATGGCTGGGCCATATGGTAAGTATATACAAAACTATTTTCCAAAATTGTACCATTGTACAATTTTACCATTCCTACCAGCATTGAACCATTTTACCATTCCTGCCAGCAGCGTATGAGAAGTCCATTTGCTTCACAACTTCAGCAACACTTGGTATGAGCAGTCTTTTTAGTTTTAGACATTCCAGTATGCCTAAAGTGGTACCTCCAGATTTTAATTTGCTTTTCCCTCATGTCTTATAATGTTGAGCATCATTTTATGTACCTATTTGCTATCCATATATATTCTTTGGTGCGTATTTTTGCCCATTTTTGAATTGGGTTGTTTTCTTATTAAACTTCGTTGGTTTTTATATATTCTAAGTACAATCCTTTATCAGATATGTGATTTGCAAATAATTTCTCCCAGTGTGTAGCTTGTCTTTTTATTCTCTTAACAGTGTCTTTTGAAGAACAGAATTTATTAACTTGGATGAAGTTCAATTTATTAATTATTTCATGGGTTGGACTTCTAGTTTAGTATGTAATAAATCTTTGCATAATCCAAACTCAACATTTTCTTCTATTTTCTTCTAGATGATGTATAGTTTTAGGTTTTTACATTTAAGTTTATGATACATTTTCAGGTAATTTTTGTACATGCTGTGCAATTTGCATCAAGGTTTAATTTTTCGCATATACGATCCAATTATTCCTTCACAATTTGTTGACAATACTATCCCTTCTCCACTGAATTGCCTTTGCACTCTGGAAAAATTCAATTGACCATATATACATATGGATCTGTTTCTGGACTCTAGTCCATTGGTCTATTTGTCTATATTTATTCCAATATCATACTGTCTTGTTATTATAGCTTTAGAATATGTCTTGAAATCAGGTAGTGTAAATACTCCAACTTTTTTCTTCTCTTTCAAAATTGCTCTGGCTAATCTAGATTGCTTGCCTTTCTATCTAAGGCAATTTTAAAATTTGCTTCTTGTTATTTTATAAAAAGGTCCTACTGGAATTTTGATAGGGATTGCATTGAATCTATAGGTAAATTTGGAGAGCATTGACTCATAATAATACTGATTTTTCCAATCCATAAATATAGTATCTTATTTTTTAGGTCTTCTTTAATTTCTCTTAGAGATAATTTTCGTTTTCAGTCTTGCACATCTTTTTCCAGGTTTATCTCTTATTTCTTTTTGGTGCTAATGTAAATTACATTGATTAGTTCTTTTAATTTCATTTAATGATTGTTTATTGCTCATATATAGAAATATAATTGACTTTTGTATGCTGATCTTATATCTTATAACATTGCTAACTTTTCTGTAGCTAGTAATTAGCAACTTTCCTATAAATTCTGTAGGATTTTCTTCATAGATAATCATAGATGATCATGTCATCTGCAAATAAAGACAGTTTACATCTTTCTTTTCAAGCTGGATGAATTTGGTTCCCCCTTTTATTTGATTGATTGCAATATCTCATATTGATGGTAGAATATTTAACAGAAATGGTGAGGGTGGACATTCTTGCCTTGCTTCTGATCTTAGGGGGAGAATGTTGTCTTTCATTAATAGGTAAGATGTTAGCTGTAAGGTTTTTGTGAATGGATTTTATCATGTTGTGGAAATTTACATTTATTCCAAGTTTTCTGAGAGGTTTTTAAAATCAGGAATTTGGTGTTTAATTTTGTGAAATGTTTTTCCTGGATTTTTTGAGATGATCATATTTTTTTAATATGGTGTCTTAGTCCATTTGGATTGCTATAAGACAATACCACATATTGGGTAGCTTATAAACAACAAAAAATTATTTCTCACAGTTCTGGAGTCTATGAAGTCCAAGATCAAGGTGTCAACATGGTTGTGTTCTGGTGAGGGACCTCTTTCTGGTTCATATCTAGTGTCTTCTTGCTGTCTCTCCACATGACAGAAGGGGTGAAGGATCTCCATGGAGTCTCATTTATAAGGGCATTCATCCTATTCATGAGACTCTGCCCTCATGAACTAATTATGTCCCATAGGCCCCACCTAATACCATCACACTGAGAATTAGAATTTCAACATATAAATTTTGGGGGTCCAGAAATATTCAGATCTTAGCATATCTTGAATTACACTGATTGATTTATAAATGTTAAATCTTAAATTCTTGAGATAAACTTTACTTTGTATGACAGTATTTTTACATATTGTTGGATACAACTTGCTAATATTTTATTAAAAATTTACATCCATGTTCATGATTGACATTAGTCTGTAGTTTTATTATGTTTTGTCTGGTTTATAACCAGGGTAAAACTGGCCTCTTAAAACAATTTTTCATTCCTGTGTAAGAAACCGCTTCAAAACTTAATGGCTGGAAGATGTTTAATCACAGTCTCAATTTCAGTGCTTCTGATTGGTCTGTTTATATTTTGTATTTCTTCCTGGTTCAATCTCGGAAGGTTGTGCTTTTCTAAGAATTTGTCCATTTCTTCCAGGTTCTCCATTTTATTGGCATATAGTTGCTTGTAGTACTCTCTCATGATCCTTTGTATTTCTGCAGTGTCAGTTGTTACTTCTCCTTTTCCATTTCTAATTCTATTGATTTGAGTCTTCACCCTTTTTTTCTTGTTGAGTCTGGCTAATGGTTTATCAATTTTGTTTATCTTCTCAAAGAAACAGCTTTTAGTTTTATTGATCTTTGCTATTGTTTCCTTCATTTCTTTTTCATTTATTCTGATCTGATCTGATCTTTATGATTTCTTTCCTTCTGACCAGATGGCTTCACATGCAAATTCCATCAAACATTTAGAGAAGAGATAACACCTATCCTTCTCAAACTTTTCCAAAATATAGTAGAGGGAGGACACCCCCAAACTCATTCTACAAAGCCACCATCACCCTGATACTAAAACCAGACAAAGATGTCACAAAAAAAGAAAACTACAGGCCAATATCACTGATGAACAAAGATGCGAAAATCCTCAACAAGATACTAGCAAACAGAATCCAACAGCATATTAAAAGGATCATACGCCATGATCAAGTGGGGTTTATCCCAGGAATGCAAGGATTCTTCAATATACGCAAATCAATCAATGTGATACACCATATTAACAAATTGAAGGAGAAAAACAATGTGATTATCTCAATAGATGCAGAAAAAGCTTTTGACAAAATTCAACACCCATTTATGATAAAAACCCTCCATAAAGTAGGCATAGGGGGAACTTACCTCAACATAATAAAGGCAATATATGACAAACCCACAGCCAACATCATTCTCGATGGTGAAAAACTGAAACCATTTCCTCTAAGATCAGGAACAAGACAAGGCTGTCCACTCTCACAACTATTATTCAACGTAGTTTTGGAAGTTTTAGCCCCAGCAATCAGAGAAAAAAAAAGAAATAAAAGGAATCCAAATGGGAAAAGAAGAAGTAAAGCTGTCACTGTTTGCAGATGACATGATACTATACATAGAGAATCCTAAAGATGCTATCAGAAAACTACTAGAGCTAATCAGTGAATGTGGTAAAGTAGCAGGATACAAAATTAATGCACAGATATCTCTTGCATTCCTATACACTAAGAATGAAAAATCTGAAAAAGAAATTAAGGAAACACTCCCATTTACCATTGCAACAAAAAGAATAAAATACCTAGGAATAAACCTGCCTAAGGAGACAAAAGACCTGTATGCAGAAAACTATAAGACTCTGATAAAAGAAATTAAAGATATACAAACAGATGGAGAGATATACCATGTTCCTGGATTGGAAGAATCAACATTTTGAAAATGACTATACTACCCAAAGCAATCTACAGATTCAATGCAATCGTTATCAAACTACCACTGGCCTTTTTCACAGAACTAGAACAAAAAATTTCACCATTGTATGGAAACAAAAAAGACCCCACATACCTAAAGCAACCTTGAGAAAGAAAAACGGAGCTGGGGGAATCAGGCTCCCTGACTTCAGACTATACTACAAAGCTACAGTAATCAAGACAGTATGGTACTGGCACAAAAACAGAAATACAGATCAATGGAACAGGATAGAAAGCCCAGAGATAAACCCACTACATATGGTCACCTTATTTTTTGATAAAGGAGGCAAGAATATACAGTGGAGAAAAGACAGCCTCTTCAATAAGCGGTGCTGGGAAAACTGGACAGCTATATGTAAAAGAATGAAATTAGAACACTCCCTAACACCATGCACAAAAATAAACTCAAAATGGATTAAAGACCTAAATGTAAGGCCAGGCACTATCAAACTCTTAAAGTAAAACATAGGCAGAACACTCTATGACATAAATCACAGCAACATCCTTTTTGACCCACCTCCTAGAGAAATGGAAATAAAAACAAAAATAAACAAACAGGACCTAAAGAAACTTAAAAGCTTTTGCACAGCAAAGGAAAACATGAACAACACAAAAAGACAACCCTCAGAATGGGAGAAAATATTTGCAAATGAAGAAACTGACAAAGGATTAATCTCCAAAATTTACAAGCAGTACATGCAGCTCAATATCAAAAAAAAACAAACAACCCAATCCAAAAATGGGCAGAATACCTAAATAGACGTTTCTCCAAAGAACATATACAGATTGCCATCAAACACATGAAAGGATGCTCAACATCACTAACCATTAGAGAAATGCAAATCAAAACTACAATGAGGTATCATCTCACACCAGTCAGAATGGTCATCATCAAAAAATCTACCGACAATAAATGCTGGAGAGGGTGTGGAGAAAAGGAGAGCCTCTTGCACTGTTGGTGGGAATGTAAACTGATACAACCACTATGGAGAACAGTATGGAGGTTCCTTAAAAAACTAAAAATGGAACTACCATATGACCCAGCAATCCTACTACTGGGCATATACCTGGAGAAAATCATAATTTAAAAAGAGTCATGTACCAAAATGTTCATTGCAGCTCTATTTACAATAGGCAGGGCATGGAAGCAATCTAAGTGTTCATCAACAGATGAAAGGATAAAGAAGATGTGGCACATATATACAATGGAATATTACTCAGCCATTAAAAGAAACAAAATTGAGTTATTTGTAGTGAGGTGGATGGACCTAGAGTCTGTCATACAGAGTGAAGTAAGTCAGAAAGAGAAAAACAAATACTGTATGCTAACACATATATATGGAATCTAAAAAAAAAAAGTTTCTGAAGAACATGGGGCAGGACATGAATAAAGACGCAGATGTAGAGAATGGACTTGAGGACACGGGGAGGGGGAAGTGTAAGCTGGGATGAAGTGAGAGAGTGGCATGGACATATATACACTACCAAATGTTAAATAGATAGGTAGTGGGAAGCAGCCACATTGCACAGGGAGATCAGCTTGGTGCTTTGTGACCACCTAGAGGGGTGAGATAGGGAGGGTGGGAGGGAGACGCAAGTGAAAGGAAATATGGGGATGTATGTATATGTACAGCTGATTCGCTTTGTTATAAAGCAGAAACTAACACACCATTGTAAAGCAATTATACTCCAATAAAGAAGTTAAAAAACAAAACAAAACAAAACAAAAAACTTAATGGCTTACCATGTTACATCCATTAGGATGGCTACTATTAAAAAACAAACCAGAAAATAATTCATGTCAGTGAGGGTGTGGAGAAACTGGAGCCCTTGTGCACTACTGGTAGAAATGTAAAACTGAGCAGCTGCTCTGGAAAACAGTGTGGCAGTTTCTCAAAAAATTTTAAAAAATATAGAATTACAATAAGATTCAGCAATTCCACCCCTGGGTGTACATCCAAAGAATTGAAAACAGAGTCTTGAAGAGATATTTGTACACCTATGCTCACTGCAGCATTATTCACAATAGACAAAAGGTGGAAGGAACACAAATGTCCATGCACAGATGAGTGGATAAACAAAATGTGGTATATACATACAATGCAATATTATTCAGCCTTAAAAAAAGAAGAGAATTCTGATGCATGAAATGATATGGATGAACCTTGAAGACATTCTGGTAAGTGAAATAAGCCAGTCACACCATAAAACTCCTAGAATAAAGCATAGGGAAAACATTCTCTGACATAATTTGTACCAATATTTTCTTAGGTAAATCTCCCAAGGCAATAGAAATAAAAGCAAAAATAAACAAATGGAACCTAATTAAACTTATAAGCATTTTCACAGCAAAGGAAACCATAAACAAAATGAAAAGACAACCTATGGACTGGGAGAAAATATTTTCAAATGATGCTACTGACAAGGGCTTAATTTCCAAAATATACAAACAACTCATACAATTCAATAACAACAAAAAAAAAACCAATGCAATCAAAAAATGGACAGAAAACCTAAATAGACAATTCTCCAAAGAAGACATACAGATGGTCAAAAGGCACATGAAAATATGCTCATCATCACTAAGTATTAGAGAAATGCAAATCAAAATCACAATGAGGTATCACCTCACACCGGTCAGAATGGCCATCATCAAAAGATCTAAACAGTAAATGTTGGAGAGGGTGTGGAGAAAAGGGAACACTCCTACACTGTTGGTGGGAATGTAAACTGGTACAGCCTCTGTGGAGAACAGTATGGAGGTTCCTTAAAAAACAAAAAAATAGAGCTACCATATGATCCAGCAATCACACTCCTGGGTGTATGTCTGGACAAAACTATAATTCAAAAAATACATGCACCCCCAATATTCATAGCAACACTATTTACAATAGGCAAGACATGGAAGCAACCTAAATGTCCCATGACAGATGAATGGGTAAAGAAGATATGGTATATAAATAAATAAATAAATAAATAAATAAATAAATAAATAAATAAATACACACACACACACACACACACACACACACACACACACACACACACACAATGGAATACTACTCAGCCATTAAAAAGAACGAAATAATGTCATTTGCAGCAACATAGATGGACCCAGAGATTATCATACTAAGTAGTCATAAAAAGACAAATACCATATGATATTACTTATATGTGGAATCTAAAATATGACACAAGTGAACTTATCTACCAAACAGAAACAGACTCACAGACATAGAGAACAGACTTATGGTTGCCAAGGGGGAGGGGGAGAGAAGGATTGGGAGTTTGGGATTAGCAGATGCAAACCATTATATATAGGATGGATACACAACAAGTTCATAGTGTATAGCACAGGGAACTATATTCAATATCATGTGATAAACCATAATGGAAAAGAATATGAAATAGAATACATATATGAATAACTGAGTCACTTTGCTGTACAGAAGAAATTTATACAGCATTGTAAATCAATTATACTTCAATAAAATTCAAAAACAAGAAATAAGCCAGTCACAAAAGGACAAATAGTGGATGATTCCACTTATATGAGCTACCTAGAGTAGTCAAATTCATGGAGTCAGAAAGTAGATTGGTAGTTGCCCGGGACTGGAATGGGGAGGGGAAATGGGGAGTTGTTGTTTAATTGGGTATAGGGTTTCAGTTTTGAAAGATTAAAAGTGTTCTGGAGATTGGTTAGACAACAATGTGATATACTTAACACTACTGAACTGTATAGTTAAAAATGGTTAAGATGGTTAATTTTATGTTATGTGTATTTTACCACTATTAAAAAATAAAGGATACAATAAAAACAACTTAATGGCTTAAAACAGCAATTTATTATCATCTCTTACAAATCTCTGAGTTGACTGGACTCAGATGGGTGGTTCTTGTTGAGGGCCCTACTTGAGACTCCTACATTAAGGTAAGGGAGGGATCTGGGGGCCAAAGAGAGTATAAAAAGGGTTAAGGCAAGAAGTTTGTCACTAAGGACAGGAATACTGTTGAGGGTATTGTAGGGAGCCTCTTCGAAGATTGAATGGAGCTGAGCAGGACTAGATACAAGAGAGAGAATACAGTAATTCATTTTACAAGGAGGTTCCTATTACTAAAACCAAAGCCTTTCCTCACAGTAGTGTCAGACATAAGAAATAAAGTGCAACAAAGGCCTAGATGTTTAAAAAATTTAATAACAAAATACTTCAACATATTGAGAAGTACAGAAAAATGTAACGAATCATCCAGATACAATAGATAGTAACTTATTGAAAATATGGTTCAGAGCTAAGTTCTTTCTGACCTTCCTTCCACTTGAAAGATAAAGATAGAATCTCACATCTCTTTCCTTTCACTCTCCCAGGGTAAGCATTCTCCTAAAATTAGTGTGTATCATACCCATGAAAGCTAAAATATTATAACTATACAGGTATAGATCCATAAACTATACATAATATTGTATTGAGTATTTTTATTTATTTTTTTAAACATCTTTATTGGAGTATAATTGCTTTACAATGGTGTGTTAGTTTCTGCTTTATAACAAAGTGAATCAGCTATACATATACATATATCCCCATACCTCCTCCCTCTTGCTTCTCCCTCCCACCCTCCCTATCCCACCCCTCTAGGTGGTCACAAAGCACTGAGCTGATCTCCCTGTGCTATGCGGCTGCTTCCCACTAGCTATCTATTTTACATTTGGTTGTATATATAAGTCCATGCCACTCTCTCTTGAGTATTTTTAATGTACCTGAAAAGTATCAAACTATATTCTAAAACTTGCTCTTGTCCATTATCAATATGTTTTAAAATATTTATCCAAGTTGATAACATGGTAGCTCTAGCTCATCAATTTTGGCTACTGAACAGTGTTCCATTTTATGGAAATCAACAGATTATTTATCTATTATACTACTAAGGGATAGTTAAGGGATTTTCTCTTTTTTTCTCCCTCCCTGCTAATACAAACAGGGCTCTAATGAGTACCCTTGTATGTGTCTTCTTTTACATATCTTGGAGAATTTCTCTAAGGCCTTGCTACCCAAAGTGTGGTCAATGAAACATCAGTTTCAGAATCACCTGTAAGCTCCTTAGAAATGAAGACTCTAAGGCCCCATTCTAGACTTACTGTATCAGAATTTACTTTTTAATCAAGGTTCCCCAGGTGGTTTGCATACACATTAAACTTTGAGAAGCACTGTTCTAAGGTAGTGGTTCTCAACTCTAGCTGTACCCGGGGAGTTATAAAAATATATGAATGCCCAAGTTGGAGTCTGTATCTACTCTTCTCTCTTGACTTTCCCCTTCTGGAGTCTACATCCCTTCTTCAGTCATTGTATCTTGAACAAAACTATATGACCTTTATTTTGGTAAAAAGAGATTGGAATATAAAAATAACTTCATTTAAACAGTATGGAAGGATCCCCAGAAACTAAATAAAATACGAATGTAATGATAGATTACAGAGTATTTCTCTACAATCTCTGTAATTATCTTTATAGTTGGGCCTCCAATCTTGTGGCTGATACAATCAAATGTGTACATAGATCCTCATTATCTCATGTCATGGGACCCTAGTTAGGGTCTTATATTTTCTAATATGTATCTAGCTATAACTAAATTCTCAACCATGGCATTGTGGATTTTCCTCCCATATGTGACTGTTACATTTACCTTTCTCCATGTGGTATCCAGGCTGGTGGTGATAAAAGTGAAAAGTTAATACAGTTGACTACAACTCCATGCCAGTATGATATGCAATTACACACTATGTAGATTACAGCTCAGATGCGTAGGCTGATGCTGCAATAGTGAACAGAGGAGAACATATGTGGAGACAGCAGGGCTAGAACATATCTGCTTAGAATATTCCTAATGAGAAGCAAAATGGAAGTCAAAATAGTGCTTTAAAATTGCCAAAAGATGTCTTCCTACATTACTTGTCTCACCTTCAAGAAATAAAATGAGGCCTTCTATGTTGTAGCAAAGGCATATCAGAACTTCTTCTTGTTTATTTCAAAGGTAAGAAAGACAGAGGTTATGGATATGAAAGTGCTTTTGAAAACTGTTCAGTGTTGTGGAAGATAATTACTAACTAGCATAGAGCTTGGGCTATAGTGGGTACCCAATAAGTGTTGAGGGAAGGGAGAAAGTAGGATTGTGTGAATGAATTAATGAATTAATAAAACTTGGACATACACCAAGCTTGGTTACCACCTAAGATCTCCTCCTCCTCAACTATTACTTTCCTCTGATAAGTTGCTTAATTTTGTTCCTGTTAGGAAACATTTATTTAGTGGCTACTATGTTAGAATTTGGCATTAGAAATTCAGTGATGAATAAGACAGATCTCTACTCTTCAGGAAATGGACCTGTAAATACTTCACCATAATTCTTTAAGAGAAGCATGTACCATGTGAAGTTAGGTTTCAGAGGATGGATATATCATATCTGGTATCAGGGGAAACCTTTTGAAGAAGTAGCATTTGAATCTGGCCCTGAAATGTGAGTATTTGGGGGAGATGGTAATGGGGGAGAAGTCATTTTAGGCATAGAGGACTGCATAGTTAAAGACATAGAGATGGGAAAATCTGTGAAATGTTTGAGAAACAGGGGTATCTAGTGTGCATGTAGCACCGAATAAGCAGGAAAGAAACATGGAAAGTTAGATTGGGTTAGAATATGAAATACTTTGTTTACTTCTCTTTTCAGTTTGATCATTTTGCTTCTCATATAGTGAAGCTCGGTTATTGGGTACATACACCATAAACAATAGGATTGTTAGTCTTCTTGAAAAACCATCCTCTTTACTATTCTGAAACATCCCTCTTAGTCCCAGATAAATTCTTTGCTGCGAGGCCTACTTTGTCTGATATCAGCCTAGCCCCTCCAGCTTTCTTTTGATCAGTGCACGTGGTACATCTTTCACCATCTTTTTACTTTTCATCCATTTGTGCTTTCATATTAAAAGTGTGTTTCTTGTAGACAGCATACCATAGGTCTTGATTTTATTTAACCTAATCTGACAATCTCTTTTTTTAAAATTTAGACCATTTACATTTAAATTGTTTTTATTGATAAGTTGGTACCTAAATCTGCCAGTTTTTTTTTTTTTTTTGCTTTTGTTTTCTGCTTCTCTTTTTCTTTCCTCTGTTTCTCTTTTTTGTTAACTCCCTATGGGTTTACTTGAACATTTCTTAGGATTATATCTTGATTTATTTTTAGTGTTTTCTAGCATATGTTTTTATATAGTTTTCTTAGTAGTTGCTCTAGGTATTACCTATAGACATGTTTGGTCCACAGCATTGGCGTGCATGGTGTTAGTAGTCTTGATTTTTTTGTGTTGATTGAACAATCAGAAGATCTAGCAACACAGGATCTGCTTTCCAACATAGCCATAATCTACTAGAGCTGAGTCATGGCTATTCCTTTTAGATGGGAGATGTGGTTTCCAGCTCACTATAGTTTCCACTACTTTATTGATTCCCTAAGTGAAGCCAGTGTCACTTACTATCTATCGCTTTACACTTAGTCTGCTTCTAATTTAGGCTATCTATTTCTGACACCTGTGGGCATAATCAGTTTGTGACTTATGACTTATACTCTAACTTTTCCCCAAAAAGTGTTAAGAGAGGTTGATTCAGGAGGATCTTCAAACTTCCTCTCTTGCTATCAACCTATACATCTTCTCCCTTTGCTGCCAAACTTCTTGAAATTATTGTTTACACTCACTTTCTCTAATCCTTCATTTCCCACTCACTTCTTAATCCAAGGTTTTTTCCAGAGCATTCCACTGAAGGAGAGCTTACCAAGGTTAACCAATGAGCTACATGTGGCTAAAGGGAGTGAACACTTTATCTTGAATCAATGCAAAGTATCTGGTATTGTTGATGTTGTATATTTGAAACTCTTTTCCATTTGCTTCTATGATACCACATTCCTGGTTTTCCTCTTGGTTCTCCAGCCACATGTTTTCCAGTCTTCTTTGCCTACTGATGTATGTTTTGTATGCTTTATAGCACTACTACGAATGTAGCATTTATAATCTCACATATTTGCAACACATGCAAATATATCCATAGGATAGATTCCTTGAAATGAAATTGCTGGGTTAAAATGAACACATTTAATATTTGATAGATACTGCCTAATTGCCATCCAAAAAGTCTTTCTGGTTTACATTCCTACCAAGAGGAAGAGGGAGTGCTTATTTCCCTATATGTCATCACCATTGCTGCAGAGTCTCAATCTTTTAAATTTTCTCCAATTAAACATGCTTTATTTTCTCGTTTTCCTGATTACGAGTAAGGTTGAGTTTATTTTAATAAATGTATTGTCCATATATACATGAATTGTCTATTATTATTCTTTGCCTTTTTTGAGAGGAGGTGGTTTGAGACACTAGCTCTGGCACATATATTGCAAATATTTTCCCCAGTCTGTGTTATAATTTGTGGTGTTTTTTGCTCTACAGCTAACTTTGCCTCTTCACATAAATTTGTCAGTATATACCTTTTATTATATATTTAAGCCATCTGGAATTTATTTTGGGGTGTGGAATGAGGTAGGTCTTAACTTGTTCCAAATGTATAGCCAATTTTACCTCCACTATTAATAAATAGATCATCCTTTACCCACTTATCTGAAGTGCCACCTTCATTATACATTAAATTTCCATGTGAATAAATTCCAATACAGGTTTTCTATTTGATATCATTAGCAAAGTGACAGCTGAACATAGTGGTTAAGAGCTAAGACTCTGAAGCCAGGCTACTTTGTTCATATTACAGCTCTACCATTTACTAACTCTATAACCTTAATTAAATTACATAATTATCCCAATGACTCAGTTTCCAAATATGTAAGGGGTGATTAGGATTAAATGTAACACATGCAGCATTAGGACAGTGTATTTAACATACTAATGATATATAAATACTAGTTATTATTACTGTTATTCTTGTTTATGCTAGTTTATTTCCACCCCAATATCAGCCATAGTGTTTTAACACAGATACTTGGCAAGTGCCTCCTTTTTATTTTATTTTCAGAATTTTCAGAAGAAATAAACGGTACAAATCAAGTATATGATCAATTCTATAAATAATGTAGTTGATGTAATTACTGGGAGTAAACTGAACTTAGATTTCTTTGGGGAGAATTGACATTTTTACAATACTGAGTCTTTCTGTGTGGGAATAAAGTACACCTCTTTATGCAGATTTATCCTTTTGGTTCTGTTGAAATTTTTTTTTTTTGAGAAAAGAACTTACTTGAATTTTTTAAAAAAATTTATTTTATATTTGAGTATAGTTGATTTACAATGTTGTGTTACTTTCAGGTGTACAGCAAAGTGAACAGTTATACAAAGACATATATCTATTCTTTTCCAGATTCTTTTCCCATATAGGTTACTACAGAGTATTGACTAGAGTTCCCTGTCCTATACGGTAGGTCCTTATTAGTAATCTATTTTATATATAGTAGTGTTTGTATGTCAATCCCAATCTCCCAATTTACCCCTCCCCCACCTTTCCCCTTTGGTAACCATAAATTTGTTTTCTATGTCTGTGAGTCAGCTTCTGTTTTGTAAATAAGTTCATTTGTATCATTTTTTTTAGAATCCACATATAAGTGATATCATATATTTGTCTTTCTCTGTCTGACTTAATTCACTTAGTATAATCTCTAGGTCCATCCATGTTGCTGCAAATAGCATTATTTCATTCTATTTTATGGCTAAGTAATATTCCATTGTACATATGTAACACATCTTCTTTATCCATTCATCTGTCGATGGACGCTTAGGTTGCTTCCATGTCTTGGCTATTGTAAATAGTGCTGCAATGAACATTGGGGTGCATGTATATTTTCGAAGTATGGTTTTCTCCAGATATATGACCAGGAGTGCAATTGCTGGATCATATGGTAGCTCTATTGTTAGTTTTTTGAGGAATCTCCATACTGTTCTCCGTAGTGGCAGCACCAATTTACATTCCCACAAACAGTGTAGAAGGGTTCCTTTTCTCCACATCCTCTCCAGCATTTGTTGTTTATATACATTTTAATGATGGCCATTCTGACCAGTGTGAGGTGATACCTCATTGCAGTATTTTTTTTTCCCTATTTTTCTGTCCTTTTTTTTTTAACATCTTTATTGCAGTATAATTGCTTTACAATGGTGTGTTAGTTTCTGCTTTATAACAAAGTGAATCAGTTATACATATACATATGTTCCTATATCTCTTCCCTCTTGCATCTCCCTCCCTCCCACCCTCTCAATCCCACCCCTCTAGGTGGCCACAAACCACTGAGCTGATCTCCCTGTGCTGTGTGGCTGCTTCCCACTCGCTATCTATTTTACGTTTGGTAGTGTATATATGTCCATGCCGCTCTCTCATTTTGTCACAGCTTACCCATCCCCCTCCCCATATCCTCAAGTCCATTCTCTAGTAGGTCTGTGTCTTTATTCCTGTATTACCCATAGGTTCTTCATGACCTTTTTTTTTTCTTAGATTCCATATATATGTGTTAGCATATGGTATTTGTTTTTCTCTTTCTGACTTACTTCACTCTGTACGACAGACTCTAGGTCCATCCACCTCACTACAAATAACTCAATTTCGTTTCTTTTTATGGCTGAGTAATATTCCATTGTATATATGTGCCACTTCTTCTTTATCCATTCATCCGATGATGGACACTTAGGTTGCTTCCATGTCCTGGCTATTGTAAATAGAGCTGCAATGAACATTTTGGTACATGACTCTTTTTGAATTATGGTTTTCTCAGGGTACATGCCCAGTAGTGGGATTGCTGGGTCGTAAGGTAGTTCTATGTTTAGTTTTTTAAGGAACCTCCATACTGTTCTCCATAGTGGCTGTATCAATTTACATTCCCACCAACAGTGCAAGAGTGTTCCCTTTTCTCCACACCCTCTCCAGCATTTATTGTTTCTAGATTTTTTGATGATGACCATTCTGACTGGTGTGAGATGATACCTCATTGTAGTTTTGATTTGCATTTCTCTAATGATTAATGATGTTGAGCATCCTTTCATGTGTTTGTTGGCAATCTGTATATCTTCTTTGGAGAAATGTCTATTTAGGTCTTCTGCCCATTTTTGGATTGGGTTGTTTGTTTTTTTGTTATTGAGCTGCATGAGCTGCTTGTAAATTTTGGAGATTAATCCTTTGTCAGTTTCTTCATTTGCAAATATTTTCTCCCATTCTGATGGTTGTCTTTTGGTCTTGTTTATGGTTTCCTTTGCTGTGCAAAAGGTTTTAAGTTTCATTAGGTCCCATTTGTTTAATTTTGTTTTTATTTCCATTTCTCTAGGAGGTGGGTCAAAAAGGATGTTGCTGTGATTTATGTTATAGAGTGTTCTGCCTATGAATTCCTCTAAGAGTTTGATAGTGCCTGGCCTTACATTTAGGTCTTTAATCCATTTTGAGTTTATTTTTGTGTATGGTGATAGGGAGTGTTCTAATTTCATACTTTTACATGTACCTGTCCAGTTTTCCCAGCACCACTTATTGAAGAGGCTGTCTTTCTCCGCTGTATATTCTTTTCTTTTTCCACTGTATATTCTTGCCCCCTTTATCAAAGATAATGTGCCCATATGTGCGTGGGTTTATCTCTGGGCTTTCTATCCTGTTCCATTGATCTATATTTCTGTTTTTGTGCCAGTACCATACTGTCTTGATTACTGTAGCTTTGTAGTATAGTCTGAAGTCAGGGAGCCTAATTCCTCCAGCTCCATTTTTCGTTCTCAAGATTGCTTTGGCTATTTGGGGTCTTTTGTGTTTCCATACAAATTGTGAAAATTTTTTTCTAGTTCTATGAAAAATGCTCGTGGTAGGTTGATAGGGATTGCATTGAATCTGTAGATTGCTTTGGGTAGTAGAGTCATTTTCACAATGTTGATTCTTCCAATCCAAGAACATGGTATATCTCTCCATCTATTTGTATCATCTTTAATTTCTTTCATCAGTGTCTTATAATTTTCTGCATACAGGTCTTTTGTCTCCTTAGGTAGGTTTATTCCTAGATATTTTATTCTTTATGTTGCAGTGGTAAATGGGAGTGTTTTCTTAATTTCACTTTCAGATTTTTCATCATTAGTGTACAGGAATGCAAGAGATATCTGTGCATTACTTTTGTATCCTGCTACTTTACCAAATTCATTGATTAGCTCTAGTAGTTTTCTGGTAGCATCTTTAGGATTCTCTATGTATAATATCATGTCATCTCCAAACAGTGACGGCTTTTTTTCTTCTTTTCTGATTTGGATTCTTTTTATTTCTTTTTCTTCTCTGATTGCTGTGGCTAAAACTTCCAAAACAATGTTGAATAATAGTGGCGAGAGTGAGCAACCTTGTCTTGTTCCTGATCTTAGTGGAAATGGTTTCAGTTTTTCACCATTGAGAATGATGTTGGCTGTGGGTTTGTCATATATGGCCTTTATTATGTTGAGGTAAGTTCCCTCTATGCCTACATTCTGGAGGGTTTTTATAATAAATTGGTGTTGAATTTTGTCGAAAGCTTTTTCTGTATCTCTTGAGATGATCATATGGTTTATCTCTTTCAATTTGTTGATATGGTGTATCACATTGATTGATTTGCATATATTGAAGAATCCTTGCATTCCTGGGATAAACCCCACTTGATCATGTTGTATGATCCTTTTAATATGCTGTTGGATTCTGTTTGCTAGTAGTTTTTTAGGATTTTTGCATGTATGTTCATCAGTGATATTGGCCTGTAGTTTTCTTTCTTTGTGACATCTTTGTCTGGTTTTGGTATCAGGGTGATGGTGGCCTCGTAGAATGAGTTTGGGAGTGTTCCTCCCTCTGCTATATTTTGGAAGAGTTTGAGAAGGATAGGTGTTAGCTCTTCTCTAAATGTTTGATAGAATTCGCCTGGGAAGCCATCTGGTTCTGGGCTTGTGTTTGTTGGAAGATTTTTAATCACAGTTTCAATCTCAGTGTTTGTGATTGGTCTGTTTATATTTTCTATTTCTTCCTAGTTCAATCTCGGAAGGTTGTGCTTTTCTAAGAATGTGTCCATTTCTTCCAAGTTGTCCATTTTATTGGCATATAGTTGCTTGTAGTAATCTCTCATGATCCTTTGTATTTGTGCAGTGTCAGTTGTTACTTCTCCTCTTTTATTTCTAATTCTACTGATTTGAGTCTTCTCCCTTTGTTTCTTGATGAGTCTGGCTAATGGTTTATCAATTTTGTTTAGCTTCTCAAAGAACCAGCTTTTAGTTTTATTGATCTTTGCTATTGTTTTCATTTCTATTTCATTCATTTTGCTTTGATCTTTATAATTTCTCTCCTTCTGCTAACTTTGGGTTTTGTTTGTTCTTCTTTCTCTAGTTTCTTTAGGTGTAACGTTAGATTGTTTATTTGAGATGTTTCTTGTTTCTTAAGGTCGGATTGTACTGCTCTAAACTTCCCCCTTAGAACTGCTTTTGCTGCATCCCATAGGTTTTGGATCTTCTTGTTTTCATTGTCATTTGTCTCTAGGTATTTTCTGATTTCCTCTTTGATTTCTTCAGCGATTGCTTGGTTATTTAGTAACGTATTGTTTAGCCTCCATGTGTTTGTGTTTTTTATGTTTTTTCCCTGTAATTGATTTCTAATCTCATAGCGTTGTGATCAGAAAAGATGCTTGATATGATTTCAATTTTTTTAAATTTACTGAGGCTTGATTTTTGACCCAAGATGTGATCTATCCTGGAGAATGTTCTGTGCGCACTTGAGAAGAAGGTGTAGTCTGCTGTTTTTGGATGGAATGTGCTATAAATATCAATTAAATCTATCTGGTCTGTTGTGTCATTTAAAGCTTGTGTTTCCTTATTAATTTTCTGTTTGGATGATCTTTCCATTGGTGTAAGTGAGGTGTTAAAATCCCCATTATTATCGTGTCACTGTCGATTTCCGCTTTTATAGCTGTTAGCAGTTGCCTTATGTATTGAGGTGCTTCTATGTTGGGTGCATATATATTTATAATTGTTATATCTTCTTCTTGGATTGATCCCTTGATCATTATGTAGTGTCCTTCCTTGTCTCTTGTAAGATTCTTTATTTTAAAGTCTATTTTATCTGTTATGAGTATTGCTAGTCCAGCTTCCTTTTGATTTCCACTTGCATGGAATATCTTTTTCCATCCCCTCACTTTCAGTCTCTATGTATCCCTAGGTCTGAAGTGGGTCTCTTGTTGACAGCATATATATGGGTCTTGTTTTTGTATCCAGTCAGCAAGCCTGTGTCTTTTAGCTGGAGCATTTACATCATTCACATTTAAGTTAATTGTCGATATGTATTTTCCTATTACAATTTTCTTAATCGTTTTTGGTTTGTTTTTGTAGGTCCTTTTCTTCTCTTGTGTTTCCCACTTAGAGAAGTTCCTTTAGCATCTGTTGTAGAGCTGGTTTGGTGGTGCTGAATTATCTTAGCTTTTGCTTGTCTGTAAAGCTTTTGATTTCTCCATCGAATCTGAATGAGATCCTTGCTGCGTAGAATAATCTTGGTTGTAGGTTTTTCCCTTTCATCACTTTATGTGTATCATGCCACTCCTTTCTGGCTTTTAGAGTCTCTGCTGAGAAATCAGCTGTTAACCTTACGGGAGGTCCCTTGTATGTTATTTGTCGGTTTTCCGTTGCTGCTTTCAATAATTTTTCTTTCCCTTTAATTTTTGCCAATTTGATTACTATGTGTCTCGGCGTGTTTCTCCTTGGGTTTATCCTGTATGGGACTCTCTGTGCTTCCTGGACTTGGGTGGCTATATCCTTTCCCAAGTTAGGGAAGTTTTCGACTATAATCTCTTCAAATATTTTCTCGGGTCCTTTCTCTCTCTCTTCTCCTTCTGGGACCCCTATCATGCAAATGTTGTTGCATTTAATGTTGTCCCCGTGGTCTCTTAGGCTGTCTTCATTTCTTTTCATTCTTTTTTCTTTATTCTGTTCTGCAGCAGTGAATTCCACCATTCTGTCTTCCAGGTCACTTATCTGTTCTTCTGCCTCAGTTATTCTGCTATTGTTTCCTTCTAGTGT
Source organism: Balaenoptera borealis (assembly GCF_965194805.1). NCBI lineage: Eukaryota > Metazoa > Chordata > Mammalia > Artiodactyla > Balaenopteridae > Balaenoptera > Balaenoptera borealis. The sequence continues at coordinate 126,632,863 of NC_138881.1, read as the reverse complement.
ATTTTTCATTTCAATTATTGTATTGTTCATCTCCGTTTGTTTGTTCTTTAATTCTTCTAGGTCTTTGTTAAACATTCCTTGCATCTTCTCAATCTTTGCCTCCATTCTTTTTCCGAGGTCCTGGATCATCTTCACTATCATTATTTTGAATTCTTTTTCTGGAAGGTTGCCTATCTCCACTTCATTTAGTTGTTTTTCTGGCGTTTTATCTTGTTCTTTCATCTGGTACATAGCCCTCTGCTTTTTCATCTTGTCTATCTTTCTATGAATGTGGTTTTTGTTCCACAGGCTGCAGGATTGCACTTCTTCTTGCTTCTGCTGTCTGCCCTCTGGCGGATGAGGCTATCTAAGAGCCTTGTGCAAGTTTCCTGTTGGGAGGGACTGGTGGTGGGTAGAGCTGGCTGTTGCTCTGTTGGGCAGAGCTCAGTAAAACTTTAGTCCATCTGTCTGCTGATTGGTAGGGCTCAGTTCCCTCCCTGTTGCTTGTTTGGCTTGAGGCGACCCAACACTAGAGCCTACCCGGGCTCTTTAGTGGGGCTAATGGCGGACTCTGGGAGGACTCACACCAAGAAGTACTTCCCAGAACTTCTGCTGCCAGTGTCCTTGTCCTCATGGTGAGACAGAGCCACCCCCTGCCTCTGCAGGAGACCCCCCCATCACTAGCAGGTAGGTCTGGTTCAGTCTCTATGGGGTCACTGCTCCTTCCCCTGGGTCCCAATGTGCACACTACTTTGTGTGTGCCCTTCAAGCGTGGAGTCTCTGTTCCCCTAGTCCTGTCAAAGTCCTGCACTCAAATCCCGCTAGCCTTCAAGGTCTGATTCTCTAGGAATTCCTCCTCTCGTTGCCTGACTCCCAGGTTTGGAAGCCTGACATGGGGCTCAGAACCTTTACTCCAGTGGGTGGACTTCTGTGGTATAAGTATTCTCCTGTTTGTGGGTCACCCACCCAGCAGTTATGGGATTTGATGTTATTGTGATTGCACCCCTCCTACCATCTCATTGTGGCTTTTCCTTTGTCTTTGAATGTGGGGTATCTTTTTTGGTGAGTTCCAGTGTCTTACTGTTGATGATTTTTCAGCAGTTAATTGTGATTCCAGTGTTTTTGCAAGAGGGAGTGAGAGCACGTCCTTCTGCTCCACCATCTTGAACCAATCTCGTTTGTGTCATTGTGTTTTCATTGTCATTTGTTTTAGGTATTTTTTGATTTCCTGTTTGATTTCTTCAGTGATCTCTTGGTTATTAAGTAGTGTATTGTTTAGCCTCCATGTGTTTGTATGTTTTACAGATTTTTTCCTGTAAGTGATATCTAGTGTCATAGCATTGTGGCCGGAAAAGATACTTGATACAATTTCAATTTCCTTATATTTAGCAAGGCTTGATTTGTGACCCAAGATATGATCTATCCTGGAGAATGTTCCATGAACACTTGAGAAGAAAGTTTATTCTGTTGTTTTTGGTTGGATTGCCATATAAATATCAATTAAGTCCATCTTGTTTAATGTATCATTTAAAGCTTGTGTTTCCTTATTTATTTTCATTTTGGATGATCTGTCCACTGTTGAAATTGGGGTGTTAAAGTCCCCTATTATGATTGTGTTACTTTCGATTTCCCCTTTTATGGCTGTTAGCATTTGCCTTATGTATTGAAGTGCTCGTATGTTGGGTGCATAAATATTTACAATTGTTATATCTTCTTCTTGGATTGATCCATTGATCATTATGTAGTGTCCTTCTTTGTCTCTTGTAATAGTCTTTATTTTAAAGTCTATTTTGTCTGATATGAGAATTGCTACTCCAGCTTTCTTTTGATTTCCATTTGCATGGAATATCTTTTTCCATCCCCTCACTTTCAGTCTGTATGTGTCCCTAGGTCTGAAGTGCGTCTCTTGTAGACAGCATATATATGGGTATTGTTTTTGTATCCATTCAGCCAGTCTATGTGTTTTGGTTGGAGCATTTAATCCATCTATATTTAAGGTAATTATCGATATGTATGTACCTATTACCATTTTCTTAATTGTTTGGGGTTTGTTATTGTAGGTCTTTTCCTTCTCTTGTGTTTCCTGCCTAGAGAAGTTCCTTTAGCATTTGTTGTAAAGCTGGTTTGGTGGTGCTGAATTCTCTCAGCTTTTGCTTGTCTGTAAAGGTGTTAACTTCTCCATCAAAACTGAATGAGATCCTTGCTGGGTAGTGTAATCTTGGTTGTAGGTTTTTCCTTTTCATCCCTTTAAATATGTCCCACCACTCCCTTCTTCCTTGCAGAGTTTCTGTTGGAAGATCCGCTGTTAACCTTATGGGGATTCCCTTGTATATTATTTGTTGTTTTTCCCTTGCTGCTTTTAATATTTTTTCTTTGTATTTAATTTTTGATGGTTTGATTAATATGTGTCTTGGCATGTTTCTCCTTGGATTTATCCTGTATGGGACTCTCTGCACTTCCTGGACTTAACTATTTCCTTTCCCATATTAGGGAAGTTTTCAATTATAATCTCTTTAAATATTTTCTCAGTCCCTTTCTTTTTCTCTTCTTCTGGGATCCCTGTAATTCGAATGCTGGTGCATTTAATGTTGTCCCAGAGGTCTCTGAGACTGTCCTCAAGTCTTTTCATTGTTTTTTCTTTTTTCTGCTCTGTGGTAGTTATTTCCACTATTTTATCTTCCAGGTCACTTATCCGTTCTTCTGCCTCAGTTATTCTGCCTTTGATTCCTTCTAAGGAAGTTTTAATTTCATTTATTGTGTGGTTCATCATTGTTTGTTTGCTCTTTAGTTCTTCTAGGTCCTTGTTAAAACTTTCTTGTGTTTTCTCCATTCTTTTTCCAAGACTTTGGATCATCTTTACTATCATTACTCTGAATTCTTTTTCAGGTAGACTGCCTATTTCCTCTTCATTTGTTTGTTCTGGTGGGTTTTTACCTTGCTCCTTCATCTGCTGTGTGTTTCTCTGTCTTCTCATTTTGCTTAACTTACTTTGTTTGGGGTCTCCTTTTCACAGGCTGCAGGTTCGTAGTTCCCACTGTTTTTGATGTCTGCCCCCAGTGGCTAAGGTTGGTTCAGTGGGTTGTGTAAGCTTCCTGGTGGAGAGGACTAGTGCCTGTGTTCTGGTGGATGAGGCTGGATCTTGTCTTTCTGGTGGCAGGTCTGCATCCGGTGGTATGTTTTGGGGTGTCTGTGACCTCATTATGATTTTTGGCACCCTTTCTGCTAGTGCGTGGGGTTCTGTTCCTGTCTTGCTAGTTGTTTGGCAAAGGGTGTCCAGCACTGTAGCTTGCTCGTCATTGAGTGGAGCTTGGTCTTGGTGTTGAGATGGAGATCTCTGGGAGATTTTCGCCGTTTGATACTACATGGAGCTGGGAGGTCTCTGGTGGACCAACATCCTGAACTTGGCTCTCCGACATCAGAGGCACAGGCCTGACACCTGGCCAGAGCACTAAGATCCTGTCATCCACACGGAAAAAGAGAAAAAGGGAAAAATATATATATCTTATTGCTCCCAAAGTCCACCTCCTCAATTTGGGATGATTTGTTGTCTTTTCAGGTATTCCAGAGATGCAGGGTACATCAGGTTGATTGTGGAGATTTAATCCACTGCTCCCGAGGCTGCTGGGCGAGAATTCCCTTTCTCTTCTTTGTTGGCATAGCTCCTGGGGTTTAGCTTTGGATTTGGCTCCGCCTTTGCATGTAGGTCGCCTGAGGGCATCTGTTCTTTGCTCAGACAGGACGGGGTTAAAGTAGCAGTTGATTAGGGGGGTCTGGGTCACTCAGGCTGGGGGAAGGGAGGGGTACGGAATGCAGGGCAAGCCTGCTGAGTCAGAGGCTGGGGTGACGTTGCACCAGCCTGAGGCGAGCCTTGTGTTCTCCTGGGGAATTTGTCCCTTGATCACAGGACCCTGACAGTGGCGAACTGCATAGGCTCCCAGGAGGGGAGGTGTGGATAGTGACCTGTGCTTACACACAGGCTTCTTGGTGGCTGCAGCAGCAGCCTTAGTGTTTCATGCCCGTCTCTGGTGTCCGTGTTGATAGCCATGGCTCGCGCCTGTCTCTGGAACTCTTTCAGGCAGTGCTCTTAATCCCGTTTCCTCGCACACTGTGAAACAAAGAAGGAAGAAAAAGTCCCTTGCCTCTTCGGCAGCTCCAGACTTTTTCCCGGACTCCCTCCCGGCTAGCTGTGGTGCACTAGCCCCCTTCAGGCTGTGTTCACGCAGCCCAACCCCAGGCCTCTCCCAGGGATCTGACCTCCGAAGCTGGAGCCTCAGCTCCCAGCCCCTACCCGCCCCAGCAGGTGAGCAGACAAGACTCTCAGGCTGGTGAGTGCTGGTTGGCACCGATTCTCTGTGCGGGAATCTCTCCACTTTGCCCTCTGCACCCCTGTTGCTGTGCTCTCCTCCATGGCTCTGAAGCTTCCCCCCTGCCCACCTCCCGTCTCCGCCAGTGAAGGGGCTTCCTAGTGTGTGGAAACTTCCTCCTTCACAGCTCCTTCCCACTGGTTCAGGTCCCATCCCTATTCCTTTGTCTCTGTTTTTTCTTTTTTCTTTTGCCCTACCCAGGTATGTGGGGAGTTTCTTGCCTTTTGGGAGGTCTGAGGTCTTCTGCCAGCGTTCAGTAGGTGTTCTGTAGGAGTTGTTCCACATGTAGATGTATTTCTGATGTATTTGTGGGGAAGAATGTGATCTCCACATCTTACTCTTATGCCATCTTGGAGGTCTCAGATCTACAAGTTTTGAACTTCCTTAGTTTAGCTTTTGTTTATCTGGGAATATCTTAATTTTTCCTTCATTTTAGAAGAATAGTTTTGTTGGAAATAGACTTCTTTGTTGACAAATTTTTATTTTCATCGACTTAAATATGTTGTGCCACTTCTGGCCTCCAAGGTTTCTGAATTGAAATAGGCTGTTAATCCTACTGAGGATCATTTGTCTATGAGCAAATTATCTCTTGCTGCTTTCAAGTTTCTATGTCTTTGGCTTTCTACAACTTCATTATAATGGGTCTCCATCGAGATCTCTTTGAGTTTATCCTGCCTGCAGTTTTTTGAACTTCTGAGATGTGTAGATTCATGTCTTTCCTCAAATTTGATAAATTTTGGGCCAATATATCTGTAAATAATCTTTATGTCTCCTTCTCTGTCTTCTCTCGTTCTGAGATTTTCATTATGCATATGTTGGTATACTTGATGGTACCCTACAGGTCTTTTAGGCTTTTCACTTTCTTCATTCTTTTGTCTTTCTGCTCTTCAGACTGGATGATCTCATTGACCTATCTTTGAGCTTGTTGATTCTTTCTTCTGCCTGGTTATATCTGCTGTTGAACCTCTGTAGTAAAAATTTTCAGTGCCACTATTAAACTTTTCAATGACAGAATTTCCATTTGGTTCCTTTTTAAAACTTCCCTGTCTTTACTGAAATTCTCTATTTGGTGAGAGATCATTCTTCTGGTTTCCTTTATTTCATTGCCCTTGATTTCCTTTAGCTCTTTGATCATATTTTAAACAGCTGATTTAATGTCTTTGTCTACAATGTTCAATGTCTGGGTTTCTTGAAAGACATTTTCTGTTAATTTCTTTTTTTTCCTGTGAATGGGCTGTATTTTCTTGTTTCTTTGCATGCCTTATTAACGTTTCTTTGTTGAAATAGTACATTTTAAATAGTATAATGTTGCAACTCTGAAAATCAGATTATCCTCCTTCCCAAGATTGTTGTTTCTTCTTGATGCAGGGTGTTGTTTTTTGTTTAGTGACTCATCTAAATTATTTTTGTAAAGTTTGTATTCTTTGTCATTTTTTGGCCATTGAAATCTGTATTTCATTATCTTAGTGATTAGATAGTGTTTGTCAGGGTTTCCTTAAATGCCTGGAGCTAAAAACCAAAAAACAGAAACACCAAAGAGGGAAAAAAAACCTCTTTAGTTTTGGCACTCTTTTAACACTTAACCATGTCATTTACAAGTCTATCTTAACCTTTACTTCCTGTTTGCATGTAGTCTGAAAGTCACTCAGAGGTGAAAATTTAGGGTCTTCTCAGGCCTTTTCTGAGCATATGTTCAGCCCTGGGCATGTCTGTGTCTTTCTTGATTCCCAGCTATATGCAGGAGATTTAAATGTCATTATTCCCACTCTCATATCTCCTTTCCTAACCTTCTCCTGCCCATGATTTACAGTTTACCTGTTGCTACTGCTTACTGTTATTTCTTGCTCCAGGTTCCTTTGGCCTATTATTTTGCCTTTACTTTCTGCAAATGCTACTTGGGAATCCACCCCAGCCCTGGGAAAGCTGCAAGTCAGCTGAAACAAAGACAAGTCCTTGCACTTGTCCTTTTTGATGATGCCAGAGTGAAACACAAAACCAGAGTTCTTTGAGAGTAAGGTCCATAGTGCTTCCTTTGGCATTAGCAAACCTGTATCAAGAATGTGGACTGTCATTTTCATGGTCACTTCTTTATCTGGGGATGGAAGATGGGGGGGCAATTAAAAAACCACAGCATTCTCTTAATACAATGCAGCAGCTTCTTTCTTCATTAAATTTTCCTCTGGTTGTTGTAAGTTTTTGACTACTTTCTAGAGTCCCACAAAGTTGATTCTGAGGTTTTTGCCAGTTTATCTGTCATTATTGTGGAGTAAGGGGGCCATGGAATTCCCTATTCTGCCATTTTCTGGGATACCACTCTCTTTGTTCATTTTTGATATATCTATTATGTTTCCTTATTCCTTTTTTATTCTCAAGTGGCTGGTAATTTTCACTTCCTATTTTTATTCTACTCGTGGTTACTTAAAATTTTTCTTTTCATCAGTTTTATAAAAAGCAAACACCTGTGTTTATAAAGCAAACCCCTGTGTAATCATGATTCAGCTCAAGAAATAGAACATATTAGCAACCTAAAGGCCCACTGTGTGTCCCTTGGAAATCATTGCCCACTAATTCCTTCATAGAAGAAACCAATATTTTGAATTTTTTGATCAGAATGTCTTTTTTTTATTACAGCTTTACCACCCATATGTGCATCCCTACACAATATTGTATAGTTGTACTTGTTTTTAGAACATTATATAAATGCAGTCATGGTGCATATATTTTATTATATTGGTTCTTGCTTCTTTTACTCAATATTACATTTGTGAGATTCATGCATGTTTGGTAAAGTGAGAGTTCAAATACTTTGCCCATCAAAAAAATTAGGCTGTTTACCTTTTTATTCTTCAGGTGTAAGAGTTTGATATAGTCTCTATACAAGTCCCTTGTCAAATAGATATTTTGTAAAAAATTTCTCTCAGTTTGTGGCTTGCCTTTTCATTTTCTTAACAGTGTCTTTGGAAGAGAAAAAGCCTTTACTTCTAATGAAGTCCAATTCATCACTTTTTCTTTTATATTTTGTGGTTGTTGTGTCCTATTCAAAAAATATTTTCCTGATCCAAAGTCCCTCAAAATTTTTCGTAAGTTTTCTTCTAGAACATTTATAGATTTAGCTCTTACACTTAAGTCAATGATTGATTTCAAGTTAATGCTTTTATATGGTGAGAGGTTATGGTCAATGTTCTTTTTTTTCCATATGGGTATTTAATTGTTCCAGTACAATTAGTTGAAATGATTATCCTTTCCTTACTTAACTGCCTTTTCATTTTTCTGTACAACAATTGGCCATACATGTGTGAGTCTATTTCTACATGATTCACTGTGTTTCATTGATCTATATATTTATATTTACACTGCTACTATACTCTCTTGATTACTGTAGTTTTATAATGTCTTTAAATAACTATAATTATTATTTTCTTTTTCAAAATTGTTGTGGTTATTTTACATTCCTTGCATTTTCATATGAATTTTAGAATCAGTTTGTTGGCTTCTATGAAATAGTCTGCTGAGGTTTTGATTGGCATTGCATTGAATCTATAGAAACAATATTAATACAAATAAAACTTCTGATCTGTAAACATGGTTTAGCTCTCCATTTATTTTAGTCTTTGATTTCTCCCCACAATGCTTTCTAAATTCTGTTTTTCATATCATACACGTCTATTGTCAAATTTTTCATTTTCATTTGAAAATTTTTGGATGCTATTTAGAAGTATTTAATTTTTCATCTTTTGGATGTTATTATAAATGGTAATTTTAAAAAATGTCAATTTCTGAGTATTTATAGGTAGTGTGTAGAAATGCAATTCATTTTGTATATTGACCTTATATACTTTCTAAATTTTTCATAATTCGCATATTAGTTCTAGTAGCTTATTTGTGATTCTCTAAGATTTTATACATAGATGATTATATCTACTGCTAATAAATAAAAGTTTATCTTTTCCTTTTCAAGCCCTATGCTTGTTTTCCCTGTATCTTTCCTTATTGCACTGGATAGTACCTCCAGTACAATGTTGACTAGAAGTCTTATCTTAAAATAATATTATACCACTTTTCATGCAATATAGGAACTTCACAGCGGTATATTTCCATTTCTCTCCTCAAGCCTTTGTGCTGTTTTTTGTCACACATTTTAATTCTACATATGTTTTAAACCCCACAATCATTATATTGTCATTTTTTAATTTAAACAGTTATCTTTTTTCTCTTACTTTTAACTGTATTTGGCACTTCATAAACTGTTCGTGACTAGCGCACAGCTCACACAGCATGTTAAATTCATATACATTATCAGCAGCAAGTTAGAAACAGAGAAAAAAAGAGTATTGAGCTATAAGTCTTGTATTATTTTTTAAGAAAAAGGAAGAACTATGTTAGGTCCAATCTGAACAGGTGAGGGTTTTAAAGGACATTGCCTGCCATTTCCTTAACTTTTAATATTTACAGATGTCTAACCTTAAGGTAACAAAGCAGCTTGTTGTATTCTATGACACCACATCAAAAGCTTTCAGAAAGAAAACTCATCTCTATTTTCTTAGTGGCATCTAAAAGACATTCAAATACCAAGAATCGTAATTTGTGAATGGTAGTGTTATCTCATGCTCCAAAGTAATCTGATAAGTTAGTATCAGAATAAAATTGTGCCCAAGAAAAGAAAAATCACTCCTCAAAATCAGAATTCACAAGATAAGTTTTCCATCTTGCAGAACTCCTTCTTTTAATATTGAGCTTAGACCTATGAGTTTATATTTTCCATCAAATTTGTAAATTTTGGCCATTATTTCTTCAAATAATTCTACTCACTTCTCAGTCTCCAGTTATACATATGTTAAGTCACTTGCTATTGTCCAACAGCTCACTGATACTCTATTCATTTTTTAAAGTATTCTTTCTATCTCTGTTTTATTTTGGATAGTTTCTATTGCTATGCTTAATGGCTTAGTGGGTTTTTTTTCCTACAATGTCTAATTTGTTGTTAACCCAATCCAATGATTTTCCATCTCAGATATTATGTTTTTCTCTAGAATTTTAATTTGGGTCTTTTTATATCTTCTATTTCTTTCCTGATCATGTTCATGTTCTTCTGTACCTTCTTGTAAATATAGCATATATTTATAATTGCTGTTTTATCATCTTTGTCTACTAATTCTATCATCTGTGTCATTTATGTTTCTTTTTCTGTGGATTGATTTTTCTCCTTATTATAGATAATAATTTCCTATTTCTTTGCATGCCTAGTAATTTTTTATTGAACGCCAGGCATTGTGTTGTAAATTGTTGTGTTGGATTGTTTGTGTATTCCATTAAATATTTTTGTGCTTTGGTCTGGGACAAAGTTAAGTTAAGTTACTCAGAAAATTTTTGATCTGTTCTAGCCTTGCTTTTCAGCTTTGTTAGGCAAGACCAGAACAGCCTTTAGTCTAGAGCTAGTTTATCCTCATTTATTAATTATGATGTTTGCTATAGATTTGTTTGTAACTACTTTTCATCAGATTAAGGAAGTTCCTATCCTTTCATATTTTTAAAGAGTTTTATCATCAATGGAACAATTTTCCTTCAACTATTGCAATGTTATATGATTTTTCTCCTTTATTTTGTTAATGTGATGAATTATATTGATTTAAAAAATTTTAGCCACTCTTCCATTTCTGAAATAGACCCAACCTGCTCATGGTGTTTTATCTTTTTTATATATATTTCATTGTTCATTTTGCTAGTCTTTTGTTTAGGATTTTTGTATCTATATTTATGAGTAAGAATCACTTGTAGTTCTCTTTTCCTTACTCTTTTTATCAGGTTAAGTAGCAAGGTTATATTTGGCCTTATAACATGAGTTGAAGTATTTCCTCATTTTCTCTTTTCAGGAAGATGTTTTGTAACATTGGCCTTATTTCTTCTTTAAATGTTTGAATTCACCAAGACATCTTGACCTGAAGCTTTATCTGTAAGAATGTTTTTAATTACAGGGTATTTTTAAATTGTTATAGGCTTAATCAAGCAACATACTTCATCTGATGTTTTTGTCTTGATCGTTATATTATTTTCCTTTCTTAGAGATTTCTAGGAGAATATTCTAGCTAGGTCTTTGAAATCACTAATTTAATTTTTAGCCATCTTTTTCCTCAATGTTCTTTTATTCCGAGTTTTTAACATTTTTGACAATAAATGTTTTAATTTCTTAGAGATCAGATTGATGCATTTTCATATCAGTATGTTATTGTTTTATTGTTGTGATGTGCTGTTGACTTTCTCTGAGGTTATTAAATTAACTCACTTTAAAGTTTAAAAAAAATTATCTCTTTCTCTTGGGGAATATTGTTCAATTTTTTCGTCTTGTCTCTTCTTTCATTACCACGGTTTTCTTCAAATATCTGGTGATTCTTAATTACCTATTCATATTCACCAAAGAAGGTCTTGGTTCATCATTAGCAGCTGGTAGGGGTTTCTTCAGCAGTTATGGAGAGTACATTGTCTCAGTAAACTTCACTAAATGGAAGATTGAGTAATTTTCCCTGTGTATAAGTGGGAGGATGTGCTGACAGCCTTCCCTCTAGAGTGCTTTGGTATGAAACTGTTAGGCAAGCCAGGGATTGTTATTATTGCCAAAGTAAGGAAGTCTTCATCCTGGAGTAGAATACTTTAGTGTATTTAACTCCTATGGAGAGCTGTATTTTTCCCATATCCCCCCATTTTTTGTTGAGATTTGACAATATCACTCTAGTCCCAATACACATAATAGAAGCTCATCATGGAATATATTCCATGTTTTAAAAACTGATAACTGATACTGGGGTCAAAATACTGTATACAGGTATTGTTTATACATAACTTGGTGTTTGGGATGTTTGGATGATTATTTCATCTGTCCTACAATATTTTATCACCATGTTGGTTTTTCTATGACCTGCTTTTGCTTCCACAAAGCTTGGAATTTCTTTGAAGCACTATTGTAAAGAATGTCTCTTACCTCTGCAACAGTTGTCTTTCTCCTCTTTCTATTTTACATTGCATAGTCTATGCTCTAGTTTCACCATCAACATAATACCTACTTTCTGTCTTGCAGAAATTCTTCAGTGTTTTTGGTCTAATGATTGTTCCCCTATTTGTAGGTTTTCATTGTAACATATTATTTTCTTTATATTTTTCTATTATTCCAATGGAAATTTGGGCATTCAAGGAGGTAAGTAATTGAGCTCATTTCACAATCTCAGGATAGAAGTCCACATTATCTTTCTAATATTGGCCTATTTTGCCTCCCTTTTCCACTGGACCTTTTGTTTTGATTTTTTTCTGAGTTATAAGGAGGTAGTAGATATTCCCTGGTTTTTGTGCTTCTTTTGCTTTATAAAATAATTCTCACCTAGTTTCAAATTGTTGAGCTAATTTAATTTACTTCTTCTTTCCCAGATAATCCTCTATAGCCCATGGTCACTGGGAGAACTTCTAAGATATTATTCATGATCAATGATTTTTAAAAATAAATCAGAGTTATTAGCTTAAAACCCTCAGTAGAGCTATTTAATCTAGACCGTAGATAAATAGATGTTACATATAGGCTTGACCAAGGGGAATAGGTCAGACTTTTTCAATCACATTGTGCCAGATCAAGATGCATCTTTAAAGACCGTTCAGCTTAACTCCTTCGTACATATGTGGGGTAAACTGAGTTAAATTAATTGTTCGGGTTCATACAGCTAGCTAGAGACAGAACCAAGAGTAAATCTTAGACCTTTTGTGCCTTACACAATGTTATGCTCCTCATAATAAAATGATGATGACAGTAAACTCTGTTCTTTCAGGTTATCAGAGTGGTTTAAAGTCCAAATTCAACTCCCTGGCTTTCAAATCTTCTAATCATGTGACCCCCATCTATCTTTTATCACCTTATCTGCTACATTTATTTGTTTATCCAGAAAACTGTACTATCTGTTACTTGAAAACTTGTTCCTCTGTATACTTATCCCTTCTTTTGTGAATACATTGCCCTTTTCATGATGAATTGTTTAATTTTTATTCATTATGCAGGGACATCTTTCCCATGAAGCCTTCTGGACCTTTCCCTGTCATCAGCAATGGTTCCTACATTTATGTTCCTACGGTAATTTTTCACATGTTTGTCATGGTACATATTTCATGATGCTTGTCGAAAGTTGTGATTTATGACATAGATTAGAGGGTTTTATTTTATGTTGTTCCCTTTGAATTGACAATTGGCCTCTTTCACCAGCAGTCTTGTGCAAAGAGGTGTGAAGGAGTCACATTACCTTATCATGATGTGATGGAAGGACGGACACGATGTCATTTTTAGAACTTGGGTCAATATTCTTTTCATGAAGGACAGGAAGCTGGGAGAGAGAAGACACTAGAACAGGCTATCTACTAGAGAGAATAGAAATGGACCTGGGAAGTTCCTCCTGTGGATGTGAAGAATACCCTGGTGAAGACATAGACACTCTGTTTAATTGTGAGCAGACATTAGCTGGGTAAAATCCTCAATGTAGACCTGAGTAGACCATCAAAGAGAAGACACAAACTTATTTGAGACTGATAATGATGACCAGTTCATTCCTGAGGGAGATTTGTGATTGGTTCAAGTAATGCGACTATGCCTATGATGACACAGGAGCTGAGTGTGCCAACAATGAGAAATGCTATGGAGAAATCTTACTTTCAGAGGCTCTAAGCTTTGTCTGGCACTACTCACTGGGAACTTGAAAGAACTGGGCATATATATATATATATATATATATATATATATATATATAATTTTGACAGACCAAAGAGCATTTGAGGGACTTTGAGAAATTGGGGAAATTTGGTCTTTATGTGTTGATGTTATTTTCTTTTAAATCGGATCTCTTCCTACTTTGCCTGGGTATCCAGCAGTGAATTTTTAGTATTGTACATGGAGGTTCAGCCAAACGAAGGGTGATAAATCTCCCAGTATGTAAGTCATGCCTTTCCTCCTAAATGAGTTGTTCTTATGCTTGTGTTATTTCCCCTGTTAGAATACAAGCACAGATGAAGCTGATACATCAGGGAACAGGTTGCATTTGTCTCATTGTCCTTTTCCTGGCCTCTCTTTTCTACTGTCAAATCCCTGGCTTGGCAAGGAACTTGGTTCAGGGAGGTGTTTTTGACCGACTGAGTGCACGTTGGAAGTTTTATTTCATGAGCCATGGTTCTGGAGTCATGGCCATTCTGGAGGCAGGTTTGCTTCCTAGATATTTTCCTAAAGGCTTGTTGACTCATTAAGCACTTTCTTCTTTCTGTTGAAACCCAGGCCAGACCATTCACCTCAGTCCCATTAAATGATGGAGAAAAGTTCATTTTTTATAGCAGTGTCAGTCAGATGAGACATCTGTAGTTAATCAATGACCTTTCTCAAAGCTGCAGATGGGCCAACTATTACAAAATTTGTATTTTAGTGATGGTTGCCATAAAATAATTAAACTCCAAGAAAAACAGTTTAAAATTTGTTGGATGGTTTTTTTTATGCCTACAGATAAGGAAAAAACTTTTTAAGGTGTTTGTCCATTTGGGCCTTTATCAGTTCTAGCCAACTGTTTCACATTAGTTAAATGGATGAAGCTAGGCAGAGCCTTTGTAGTATTGTCTTAGGAGGAATGGAAGATTCCAAACATTGAAATGAGGACAAAATAGATGTGAAAAATATCAATGACAAAGTTAAAGGGAGGAATTCTAAGAACTTCATAAAGCTACCTAGAGAGATTTTGACCTTTACTGACGTTGGAAGGAGGAATACACACCCAAAGAATATAAAAGCATGAATATACTAAATTGTATATGATAGTTTCATGGATACCAAAGAACAGAAAACTTTCCTGTCCTATGCTCATTACCCCTGTCTTAGTTGTTGCCAGAAATTCCACCAAGTTGATTTTCTGATGAGATTCATTCTCAGGCTCACTCTAGTTCCTTCTGTTTTATTTTCCTTGAGTACCACTCCAATCTTCCACCAGGAATAGAGGCCTGCCTTGACCCTTAGTCCTTGTTGCTGAGCTTTTGGTTATTCAGTGAAACTCTTAAAAGTCTCCATCTCTTGTGATCTAGATCCTGTTACATTCATTCTAGATTCATGTACTGCCCTGGAAACACTGATATTCCATCCCCAAACCCATCATAAATTTGAGTGTTCAACTCTTTACCTACACTGGGCCTTTACCTGAGAGACTAAATTTTGGCTGGTATCTAGACACAAATACAGAACTCTCTGGATAGGTTTCACTTTAAATTCATGATCACTGACCTCAGGTGGTCCTCAGTCTGCCTAGCAGCATCCCCAGTTCCCTTTCTATTCACTCTCTCATTCAGACAACTACTGCACACTATCACCTGTATTTAAAGTTCCAAAACCTCCTCTTCCATTCTTGTTTTCACTGGGAAAATTGAAGCAATTGGAAGACAAACTCCTCATGCTTTCACCACTTTGTCTACCTCTCATTATTTGCACTCATATAACCTACCTTCCTCCTATTTTTTTGAACTATGCGTACTCCTAACTATGTTAATCTTTTCACTTACCTTGGATCCCACTCAAGGGCAGCACTCTAGTAAGTCTTACCTCTCTCAGTTAGCAGACATTTGGTCCTCTCCAAAACATCTGTAAGACCTTTGGTCCATGCCAAAAGTTCTTAAAATTTGGTTCTATCCAGAACATTCATGAGCATATTTGGTCCACGCCAAATAGTTTCAGACAATAACAAATATCATGGCTCTTTTGATGTGGAGTAAATGTCTCCATGTATGTTTTGGACAGGACCAAATATAACTAGATGTCAAGGACCTTTTGGCATGGACCAAATGTCTCGTGAACATTTTGGATAGGACCAAATGTCCTGGAAGTCCTCTCTTTCCTGCATTACCAACCTTTCCTTTTCTACTGAATCCTTTCCATCTGTCGACAAACATGCTATAATACATTCTATCTTAAAAATAATAAAAACAACTTGGACCTCATATTTCCCTTCTGCTTCCTTAAGTATGTCTCTGCTTCTCTTTACAGCAAAATTTCTCGAAAGAGTTTTCTGTACTTGTTGTTTCTCCTTTCTCTTCCAATTATTTCATAAAGCTATTGTAGTCAGGTTTTCAATTTCATCACTCCCCTGGAACTTCTCTCGTCAAGTTTGCCAAGGAACTTCACTTTATCAAGTCCAATGGTCAAATCTCATTCCTCATCTTACCTACTCTTTCAGAAGCATCTAAATCTCTTTACTTCCCTTTCCTTCTTGAAACTCTACCAGTCATCAAAATGGAAATGATTGGTTCTCAACCAGGAGAGGTACTATCTCACTAAGGAGTGTTTAGTATTGTGTGTGTGGGCTCTTTGGTTACACAATAACTGAAGGAGGGGAGCATACTACTGGTATTTACTAGGCAGTACCTAGATGTGATAAAAGCCTTTCAAATTACAGGATGGTGTCTTATAATAGAGAATTGTCCCACTCCAGATGCCAGCAGTGCCTTCATTGCAAAATACTAAAGTAAGATTTATAGAGAAAGAATTATATTCCAAGAGGGGATGGACAATAAATAAATAAATAAATTCATAGAACAAGGGAACTTCATCACAAATGCTAAACAAACTTTATGATATTATATTTGAGACTTTGTGAATCTCCTTTGAAGAATTTGTGCAAACAGCAGATGGGAGAGGAGCCAGTTCAGTAGCCAAAGAAGAAAATCAATGTGTTATAGTCACATCTCATTCTTTATCAAAAGTAGTGTTTCTAAGCCTGATAACTCATTGTATTTCACTTTAGTTAAAATCTATAAATACTTATTGAGCATCTATTGCTTCTTTTTTTTTAACATCTGTATGGAGTTCAATTGCTTTACAATGGTGTGTTAGTTTCTGCTTTATAACAAAGTGAATCAGCTATACATATACTTATATCCCCATATCCCCTCCCTCTTGCATTTCCCTCCCACCCTCCCTATCTCACCCCTCTAGGTGGTCACAAAGCACCGAGCTGATCTCCCTGTGCTATGTGGCTGCTTTCCACTAGCTATCTATTTTACATTTGGTAGTGTATATATGTCCATGCCACTCTCTCACTTCATCCCAGCTTACCCTTCCCCCTCCCCGTGTCCTCAAGTCCATTCTCTACATCTGCGTCTTTATTCCTGTCCTGCCCCTAGGTTCTTCGGAACCATTTTTTCTTTAGATTACATATATATGTGTTAGCATACGGTATTTGTTTTTCTCTTTCTGACTTACTTCACTCTGTATGACAGACTCTATGTCCATCCACCTCACTACAAATAACTCAATTTCATTTCTTTTTATGGCTGAGTAATATTCCATTGTATATATGTGCCACATCTTCTTTATCCATTCGTCTGTCGATGGACACTTAGGTTGCTCCCATGTCCTGGCTATTGTAAACAGAGCCGCAATGAACATTGTGGTACATGGCTCTCTTTGAATTATGGTTTTCTCACGGTATATACCCAGTAGTGGGATTGCTGGGTCGTATGGTAGTTCTATTTTTATTCTTTTAAAGAACCTCCATATTGTTCTAAATGTAAGACCAGACACTATAAAACTCTTAGAGGAAAATATAGGCAGAACACTCTATGAAATAAATCACAGCAAGATCCTTTTTGACCCACCTCCTAGAGAAATGGAAATAAAAACAAAATTAAACAAATGGGACCTAATGAAACTTAAAAGCTTTTGCACAGCAAAGGAAACCATAAACAATACGAAAAGACAACCCTCAGAATGGGAGAAAATATTTGCAAATGAAGCAACTGACAAAGGATTAATCTCCAAAATTTACAAGCAGCTCATGCAGCTCAATATCAAAAAAACAAACAACCCAATCCAAAAACAGGCAGAAGACCTAAATAGACATTTCTCTAAAGAAGATATACAGATTGCCAACAAACACATGAAAGAATGCTCAACATCATTAATCATTAGAGAGATGCAAATCAAAACTACAATGAGATATCATCTCACACCGGTCAGAATGGCCATCATCAAAAAATCTACAAACAATAAATGCTGGAGAGGGTGTGGAGAAAAGGGAACCCTCTTGCACTGTTGGTGGGAATGTAACTTCATCTATTGCTTCTTAACCAATGGTTACTCTTTTCTCCTTATCTTACTTGAGCTCTCAGCAGCATAATCTTTCAAGTTCCTTCCAACCTTGAAATGTGAAGACTCTGAAATTCTGAATCTAAATGATAAAAACAAATAGGCATTACTTGAAGATTCATCCAAGAACAGCCCCTTATTGGGCAGCAGCTACTTAGAGCATTTCTGTTTGGGTTGGATGGAGCTATACTTTGCTGTTGTGAAAGTAGTTATTTGAATTATGGAGTTTCATATCCTTTGGGTGGCTGAGTTAGCATCATGGGATGGTGGGGCATATGTGTATCCTGTTTTAGCTCTGTAGAGAAAAATAGGCGCTGTTTTCTCTGGCCAATCTTCTTCTTCAGTGATTTTCTACGTGATGTACCAGCCTCTGCCATTAAAAAGGAGAACTGTAGAGGTATGGCTTCTATCATGAGCCATTCTCCAACTACCTGTTACCTGGATAGGAAGGAGGAGAAGGCACTATGATTGCATTTTGTTCATGATGCCCTTTCTCCTTTCCCCACCTACCCATTGTGCAGGGGCTTGCTCATATGTCATCTCTATGAAGCATTCCGAAGAATCTACCATAGGTATTTTAGTGATGGCCAGAGCACCAAGGTCTGCTGCTTCTTTTAGTAAACAAACCTGTCCTAGTTATAGGGAATCTGAAAGGCCTTAAGTTAATGTTATTTTGCACAAAGTCCAGTCACTGTGAGATAAATTGGTGCTGGAACCTCTCCCAGGTGTCACGTATTGTGACAGTCTCTGTTATGAAATTCCCCCAGGGGTCTTCACATTTCCTTGGAACTTTGATTTTAACTAAGTTTCAGTTGGTGATTTTTAAGGACTTACTAGGTTACTATGTCACCTCCCAAACCTGATAAGTTACTTATAATTTGTCTGGGTTCTTCAGTATACAAACATAGTGTAATGGTTCTAATGGTGGACATAGTAGCCATTGTAACAGACTTTGGAGGACAGAGTTCTCCCTGGGGCATGGAGCTAGAATTAGAGCCCATTTCCTCAAATGTTCAGGGACCCTGGGGTGTTGTATGTACTGATGATGAGCAGCTGCTCAGGGAGGCTGGTGGTGGAGGAGCAAGAGGCCAGCTCTCAATTGCTGCTAAAGGAGACCTGAGGCTAAGGTACATGATTATAATCAAAACAATAAAGTAATAATAATAGCTACCACTTATATAGAGCTTACTACATGCTAGGTGTTACTCTAAGTATCTTACCTTTATTAATGCATTTAAACCTATGAGGTAGGTTTTGGTCTCATCTCCATTTTACAGTTGGGTAAACTGAGGCACAGAGGCATTCAATAACTTTCACAAGGTCTTAGAGCTAATAAGTGATAGAACTGGGATTTTAACACAGCCAACTCTGGCTCCAGAGTCTATGCACTTAACCACTCTCAGTTTTTCCCTTCCTCCTGCCATACTTCTCCCATACTTGTCTTTTTTTAAATTTTATTGACGTATAGTTGATTTACAATGTTGTGTTAATTTCTGCTCTATGGCAAAGTGACTCATATATATATATTCTTTTCCATTATGGCTTATCACAGGATATTGAATATAGTTCCCTATGCTATACACTATGACCTTGTTGTTTATCCATCCTATATATGATAGTTTGCATCTGCTAACCCCAAACTCCCAGTCCTTCCCTCCCCTCCCCTCCCTCCCCCTTGGCAACCACAAGTCTGTTCTCTATATCTGTGAGTCTGCTTCTGTTTCATGGATATGTTGATTTGTATTGTATTTTAGATTCCATATATAAGTGATATCATATGTTATTTGTCTTTCTCTTTCTGACTTACTTCGTTTTTGACACTAACACATTGTCCCTTAAACTCCACCTCTAATAGCTATGCCTCCCTCTAGTAGCCGTATAGCCTTGGGAAATTACTTTACTTCTCTATGTCTTCATTTACTTGGAAGTAAAATGGGACCTTTTTGACAGGGCTTCTGTGAAGTTTATAAGAGTTCATGTATATAAAAGCATATTGCATAGTTCAAGGCACTAAGTGTTTGTCTTAACATAATATGAATTTAATCATCTAATTTTGCCTGAGCATTTATTCCAGGGACTCTTAAACTTTCAGGTACATCAGAGTCATCTGGTCTGTTATAAAGATCATGTTTGTTGGTCTCACCCAACACTGATTCAGTAGTCTCTTGCAGTGCACAGGAATTTCCATTTTGCAAGAGATTCTACTATAAATAATTCTGGAACTACACATTGAGAAGCACTGTGTGTGATGAAATGCCCTTTCCCTCCATACCTTCCCTGTTATTCTCTCTAAATATATGTAAATCTAGGTGTATGGATACTGCATTCTGGTAATGCTATATCTATATTTGGCATAGGAATACAGCCTTTATGTAAGGGCAGAATATCATCGGTGAAGTCATTCACCAGGGAGAGAGAGGCTTATGCTTCAGCTTAGAAAATAGAAAGCCAGATTTGAGTGGGAGGATTTTAATAGGTAGTCAACATAGGGGGATTCAATTTATCTCTTTGCCTCTCTCTGTCTCTCTTTCTTTCTCCGTACTATGAATTGTATTAGCTTGTCCAGGGGGATCTTTGGCTAATAGGTTGGTGAAAATAAGATAACTCAGTAGCTATAAGGTAAAGAAAAAAAATCAAGGCAAGGTGCTGCAAGATTGTATCAGCTATTTAGAGCAAGACAGCAGATGGACTAGGTGGGGCCTGTATAAACTGAATCATGTCTCCTTTTTTTGTTTTGTACTATCTATGTTTGCTTTTTTTCACTCCCTTAGAATTTAGAAAAATATTTTTTTCTTTGAAAAAATTTCAACCTGTCTTAGCAGTTATGCTAAGAAGAAACCAAGTGAAAGGGTTTGTTGGGCTAAAGTGTTAAGTTGCATCCTTGAGGGAAAAGTGAGAGTCAGAGTGATATAGAGTTAGTGCTTTTGATCAGCTGTCCCCCTCCTCAACCTGAGATTCAATTTCTAGTAGTAAACTTTTGTCTGTATGATTTTACCATAGAGGGTGCATCAGTCAACTTAATCCTACTACAAAGATGGCTGAAGCATCATCCATTCCACAGCTATCCCCAGGTCCAGAGAAGTCATGGATGGCATAGTTTAAGACTGGTAATATGTTTAGGGAAGCCAGATTCTTCAGCAGCTTCGTGTAGAAAGCTTTGGATCCTAGCTCTAAGGCAGATCGTCATCCATCATTATGACTAATTTATAACAATTCTGACATTATATGGGTTTGACCAAATTTATCTTGAATGTATATGTATTTTAGTCCCTCAAGTCTTTGCCAAGAGCATTAGTGTTTTGATATAGTATATACTTTGCTAAAAACTACTGAAAGATGTTTTTTAAAACAGAGAAAAGTACACAAATGTTTTCACATCTTTAAAGTTTAATGGTGAGCAAAACAGCAGTTATCTCACTGTAAGAATCTTATCAAGTAAGATGTAATATCCAGGTTTGAATACCTCAGATTATTGTGTTGTTCATGGTGGAAGGTGTGCAGCGCTGGGTGTTAGGAAGTCAAACAATGCCACTCATCATTGATCCTTTCCTTATTATAGCCCAGTCCTCTTGAATCATTCACTCCCTCAGAGCATGCCTATCCATAACAGCACTGACTTGATTCCACCTCATATTGTATTCAGGTGACTACATTTCTACCTCCCTATTACACTTTGAACTCTTTGAGAAAAGAGACCACAACCTTCAACCTGAATTGTCTCCTGGAATATGTTCTCAGAAAATGCTCAGTTGAAAAAATATAAGAAAAACAAACAAAGAAGCAGTTGGGGGCTTCCCTGGTGGTGCAGTGGTTGAGAATCCGCCTGCCAATGCAGGGGACACGGGTTCGAGCCCTGGTCTGGGAAGATCCCACATGCCACAGAGCAACTGGGCCCGTGAGCCACAACTACTGGGCCTGCGCATCTGGAGCCTGTGCTCCGCAATAAGAGAGGCCGCGATAGTGAGAGGCCCGCGCACCGCGATGAAGAGTGGCCCCCGCTCGCCGCAACTAGAGAAAGCCCTCGCACAGAAACGAAGAACCAACACAACCAAAAATAAATAAATAAATAAATAAATTAATTAAAAAAAAAAAAGAAGCAGTTGTGTACAAAAATCAGCTGTAAAAACTAGTTATAGACCTAAAGGTCACCTTCGTTTATAGTAAGTTGAGATGAGACTAAGCTCTAAACAGACCTGAACATCTGGTCTCAGGAGGAGAGATGATCAGGCCCAACATTACTCTTTCCACAGAGATGTTCTATTCATTTCCCGTAGAATAAATGATTCCCCAGGTGGCTTTCTTTATCCCCTTCCTCAGATAGAAACTATACATATCTTACATGGCTGCAGAGAAACTAAATGCAGCCTGAGTTGCTTAGCAAAGGACTCAGAGATGCCTGTCAATGAAGGTGCGTTAGTCAGGCAACACTGTGGTAACAGATTCCTCCCAGTCCCCATCTTAATGTCTACACAACTAACATGTATTTCTTCCTTCTAGTACCTTTCCAATGCTGGTTGGCATGGGGAGCTCTACTCCAGTCACTCAGGGACCCAGGCTGATGGCACATGACCTTCCACACACATTGAGTTGGCCAGAACTAGTACCATGATGCTGCTCAACATGAAGGGGGCTGGAAAATATATGGGAGCAAAAGGAATATTTGGTGGGCTTTACTGTCTTTGCCAAAGCAAGGTCAAAAGCATCTGAGAGGTTGAGTGGGTGGTGGTGAATTCTTGCATTAGGGGAGGAGCCTGGGAGGACTGAGGGCTGGTGGGTAGTGGCAGATAAAAACAGTTGGCAGAAAGAGAGTTTTATTCTGGATAATCTTGAATTCTATGCCAACAGAAGCAGCAGAACATCTTTTTGCCTTCTTTATGAAGTAAATTGGCCCAGTTAAAAAATTAGAATCCTAGAAGTTTAGAGTTGGAAAATACCTTACTGGTTACCTAATCCAATCTCCTGTTTGATGCACTAACCCTCTAAAAAATAACCCTGTTAAATTGCTGTCTAGCCTCTCCTTTAGCATGTATTTAGAAAGTATTTAACATGTATTGGTAGGGAAACTATATAATGTATCATCCAAACTGGAATACTTCTGTGATTAAAAGTGGGCAATATGAATAAATATGCTGGGACACAGGGTAGAACCTGGGACTTCTTTTCTGCACAAAATGGAATGTATGGTTACTATAGATGTTGCAGACTTATTATCCCTTAAGGTAATTCATTCCATTTGGAATAATTCTTTAATTTTTTAAGGTAACATGTATATATAGTTAAATAGCACAACCAACCTCCAAACTTAGATAAATGCCTGATTCTGGAGCAGCTGAGCAGCACTGGCAAAAATTACAAAATTGGGTAATTTGGTGCCAGTAAAAATTCATTTTTTCCTTCCATTCTCAGCTAAAACCTTAACACTCACTGTCATTATTTATTTTTGCCTTTTGGCTGGTAGAATTACAGGAGTTTCTCCTGTCCAAAAGTCATACAACAAACCATGAGGTCAGGCTAAGACCTAGACCCAGATTTTCTTGGAGAGACTTTCACAAAGCCTTTTTTTTTCCTACCAGCAGTGTCACACATATACATGTTTTAAAAAGCCAAATAGTAATATTGGACTTCTAAAGAAAAAACAAGTTGTCCTCTAATTCCCTTCACCTCTGATTCTCTCTACCCCGACATAATCACTTTAAACTGCACACGTTTTTTCTGGTAGTTTCATATTTCTAAGTAACAGTTATAAACTGTTATTTCTTTGTAATTTCTTTTGGTATTGCCTGTTTACTTTCTGTATGAAAAATAATGACCACTTTCTCATAGACATTCCCATTGACCAGTGTGTGTGCACATGTACACACACACACAGACACACACACACTTCTTCCTATTCTCTCAATAGTTTGGTAACTTATTGTAACATGGTGCCAATTCTTCTCTTGTACAACCTGTTGCCTTACCTGGAGTTTATGGTACCTAGTTATTCTTCTGCTTAACTTTTCCTTGATCAATCATTAAGCATAAATATCTTTTAATTATGTTCAGAAATATTATATAATCTCTCAATTGCATTTTTTTTTGTTGAGGCCCTCAGTGCTGCTCCAATTTGGACTGGTTGCTCTCTAAGTCTGCTACACAGCTGTAATCTTGGGAATATCCATTTTCAGGACAACTTTGGAATTCGCTTCTCTTCCATCTTGGGTTGGAGTTTCTGTTTTTTTTTTTTTTTGGATCTCATTTCCTTTTCTTAAATTATGCTCTATTTTACTACAGCACCTATTCTAGCAGCTCCCTGAGAAAGAGTGTGTCGAAGGTAAATTTTTTTAATTCTTTGATATCTGTAAAGACATTTATTTTACCATCAAAATTGGTTAGTACTTTGGCAGGGTACAGAATTCTAAGTTGGAAATAATTATTTTCCAGAATTTTGAAGGAATATCCCCATATTTTCTAGCTTTCAGTATTGATCTGAAGAAGTTTTTTTTTTTCATTCAATATGTTGGAAATTAAGTGATAAAGTTACCTGACTTCTCTGTGTCTTAGTTTCCTAATGTATTAAAAATGGAGATAATAATAGTAACTACCAACTACACAAATGATGTAACTTTACATGCAGCATCTTATTGAATTCTAATTAAGATGCTGTATGTGAAGTGCTTAGAATGATGGCCTGGTGCATAGTAAGCACTATGTAAGTTTTACCTATTTTATTTCTTGAATTGTTCTACCTTTTGGTAAGCTGAATAATGTCCCTCAAAAGATGTCCATGTCCTAATCCTGTGAATCTGTGAATATGTTACCTGACATGCCAAAAGAGACTTTGCAGATGTGATTAAGTTAAGGATCTTGAGGTGGGGAGATTTTCCTTGATTATCTGTGTGGGCCCAGTGTAATCACACAGGTCCTTATGAGAGGGAAGCAGTAAGGTCAGAATCAGAGAAGGAGCTCTGACAATGGAAGCTGGAGAGAGAGAGAGAGAGAGAGAGAGAGAGAGAGAGAGAGAGAGGGAGCTTGAAGATATTATGCTGCTGCTTTGAAGATGGAGGAATGGGGCCATGAGACAAGGATTGAGGGCAGCCACTAGAAGCTGGAAAAAGCAAAGAATAGATTCTTGCTTAGAGCCTCCAGTAGAAAGGTAAACCTGCCAACCAATTTTAGACTTCTGACCTCTAGAATTGTAAGAAAAGAAATTTGTGTTACTTTAAGCCACTAGGTTTGCAGTAATTTGTTAGAGCAGCAATAGGAAACTAATTCATTTCTGAATTACATATCTCATCAGAATTCCTTTGAAAACTGGGTAAACAGACCACCTATTCTTTCATTTAAAAAAAATTTTTATTTTATAGTGGAGTATAGTTGATTTACAATGTTGTGTTAGTTTTAGGTGTACAGCAAAGTGATTCAGTTATACATATACATATATCCATTCTTTTTCAGATTCTTTTCCCATATAGGTCATTACAGAGTATTGAGTAGGGTTCCCTGGGCTATTCAGTAGGCCCTTGTTGATTATCTGTTTTATATATAGTAGTGTGTGAATGTTAATCCCAGGTTCCTGATTTATCTCTTTCATTATTTTTATTACTGTTTATTAGAATCTTTTATTTGAGGGGAGGGGAGAGGAAACAGATTATTCTTCATTTGTTCATGTATTCTTTCAATAAGTATTTATTGGGAAATTTTTGTATGTCAGGAGCTATTCTACTTTCTGGGGACAAACCAGGATAAAAAAAATCAGGCAAACGGTTTGCCCTCATGAAGATTACGGTGTGAAGATAGAAAATAAACAAATAGAGTTGGCCAGATGTGAAGTGCATTCTATTGAAGTTACATTTGAGCAGAGACCTGAAAGAAGGTAGGGAGCCATGAACTGGCAGAGAGTGTTACAGGAAGAGGTGGGGCATACCTGATGTATTTGAGAATAATAAGGAGTGAAATGATGAAAAAGGAGAGTAGTAGAAGATAAAGTTTAAAAAGTTATTGAGGGTTTTGCAGGCCATTATGAAGACTTTGGCTTTTACTCTGAGTGAATTGGCAGGCTTTTGGATAATTTTGAACACATGAGTGACATAGTATTATATATGTTTTAAAAGTTTCACTCTGGTTGCAGAGTGAAGAATAGGCAGTAGGGGATTCAAAAGTGGAAGCAGGAACCTGTGAGGCTGTTACAATAGGCCAGGCTAAAGATGATGGTGGCCAGAACTAGACTGGTAGCAGTGGAAACAGATGTGGTGAGATGTGGTCAGATTATGAATGTTCTTTGAAAGTAGAGTCAACAGGATTTACTGATGGATTGAAAGTAGGAGGTGAGGAAAAGAATGAAGTTAAGATAACTCTCAAGTTCTTTGTGGCATCCATAATGGGAAAGTTGTAGTTGCCATTTATTGAGATTATGAAGACTGTAGGAAGAACAGGTTTAGAAGTGAAAATCTGGATTTTGGTTTTGGGTATATTAAGTTTGAGGTGCACTTTAGGGAAGATATCTGGTCCAGAAATACAAATTCTGGAGTCATAAGAATATAAAACTATTTTAAATGAAGAGACTAGAGGAGATCAGTTAAGGAATGAGTACAGAGAGAAGAAAAAGATTTAAGCACCAAGCCCTAGGACTTTCCAACATTGGAGACAGAGAGGCGAAGAGTGGTTAGCAAAGGAGATTAATAATGAACATCCAGAGCATAGGAGAAAAATAAAGAGGGGAGGGTATGGTATCCTAGAATCAAATATAACAAATGTTTCAAGAAAGAGTGAGTGGTCACATATCAAATGTAGCTTAAAAGTCATGTTAATTGTTTATAGGATTTGGATTTGGCAAAGAATTTGGCAAAGGTGGTATAAAGCATAAGTGGTATGCTCTATAAAAGCATCAGTGGAGTGGTGGTAAATTGTAGTGGATTCAAGAGAGAACAGAGGGTGAAAAATCTGGGGTAGTAAGTTCAGACAACTCTTTTGAGGAGTTTTATACTCTAAAGGGGAACAAAGAAATGGGGTTGTAGCTGAGAAGAGATGTGGGGTTAAGAGAAAGGTTTTTACAGATGACATATATTACAGAGTAGTGATGAGGATGATCCAGCAAAGAGGGAGAAGTGATGATGTGCAAGAGAGGGGGTAGAATTTTTGCAGTGCTATCCTTGTAGGGACATAGATGGCAACCAGGGCACAAGTGGAGGGGTAGGAGCAGGGATAGTTTATCCACAGTAGTGGGAAAAAGGCATAATGTATAGGCATAATGTTGGTGGGTGAGTAGATGTGGTAAGCTTGTTAGACGTTTCCTTCTGATAGCCTATCTTTTCTCAGTGACATAGGAAGAAAGGTCATCATTTGAGAGGGAGGTTGGGAAGGGGGTGTTGGTGGTTTCAGTAAAGAGGAAGTGGGAAATAGTCTTCTAGGAGAGTGGGAAAATGTATGGAAAAGAAATGTGGTAGGATTGTTGAGTAGCACCAAGGACCTACTTGACTTTAGACAGACCAACTTGATTATGAATGTTTTTGTCCAACCACAATCATAGTATTTGTAAAAGTATAAAATATACAGCAATCTGAATCTCGCACACAAAATGTTGAGCAAAAGGACATCAGCTTTGGAGATAGACAGGCCTAGGTATGAACCACATACCCAAAAACACTTTTTTGATCTTGAGCAAATTATTTAACCTCTCTATGCTTCAGTTTAGTCCTTTGTAAAATGTGGATAAATAATAATCACAGAATATGTTTTCATAAGGATTATGAGATAATACATGTAAAGTAATTAAAGCAATGCCTGACACATAAAAAACCCCACAATAATAGTTTCACTATTATTTCTGTTTTCATTACTATTGTGACTAAGAAAATTGTGGTTGGGGGAAGTTATTGATTTTTTTTCGATTTGACACCAGAAGTAAAGACAACAAAGGCAAAAATAAACAAGTGTGACTACATCAAATTAAAAAGCTCCTGCCCTGCAAAGGAAACCATCTACAAAACAAAAAATCAACATATGGAATGGGAGAATGTATTTGCAAACCACACATCTTATATGGAGTTAACATCCAAAATATGTATTACACTTGTACAACTCAATAGCAAGAAACCAAATAATCCAATTTAAAAATGGGCAAAGGACCCGACAGGTATTTTTCCACACAAGACATACAAATGGCCAATAGGTACACGAAAAGCTATTTTTGCCCTTTTTCAATTCTGAATAAATTTTAGAATCAATCTATATAGTTACATCAAAATACCAAAAATAAAGTTTGGATTTTGATTAGTATTGCATTGAATCTATCAGTTTTGAGAAAATGGACATCATTACAATATTGAATCCTTTAATTCATGAATATGGTATATACATGAATTTACTTAAGTTTTATTTAATGTCTCTCAGTCTTTTACGTTTTTTGTAATGGTCTACAACATCTTCTGTTGGGTTTATTTATAGATACTTGATTTGAGACAATGTATGGAATATAATGTACATATAGATATGTAACTATCTAAGGTGACCAACTTGCCCCAGTTTTCCTAGGACTCTCATCATTTTCCTGGGACTGTCCCACTTTTAGCATTGAAAGTTCTACATTCCACAAACTCCCTTAGTCCAAGGAAATCAGACCAGTTGGTCACCCTACACATAACATATATGTATATGTCCAAGAGCTTTCACAAATTCATGGAAATTGCAGGTAAGCTTCAAGCACATAAAGAAACATTACAAGTACTCCAAAATCCCACCATATGCTCCCAACCACCAGCTAATCACTTTCCATGAGTAGCCACTGTTCTGATTTTTTAATAGTATTACCTGTTTTTGAAGTTTATTTAAATGGAATCTTATAATATGTTCTTTATTGTATCTGTGTTCTTACACTCAACATTATGTTTGTGATATTCATTCATGTTTTTAGGGTTGTAGATCAATGGTTCTTGAACTTTAGCATGCATCAGAATTACCAGGGGGCCTAGTTAAAATATGTATTGCTGGGTCACAGCCCCAGAGTTTGATTCAATATATCTGGGGTGGTTCCCAGGAGTTTGCATTTCTAACAAGTTGTTGCTGCTGCTGCTGCTGGTCCAGCAATCACTGCTGTAAATTATTCACTCTCACTGATTTATAGCAGGGGTCAGCAAACTTTTTCTTAAAGGGCCAGGTAGCAAATAGCTTAATACTTGTGGGCCAAGAGGCAAAATTGATAATATTATGTAGGTAATTATATAACTATTTAAAATGTAATCATTTAAAAATGTAACATTCTTAGCTCAGAGGCTATAACAACAGTGGGATGGCCAAATTTGTCCTGTGGGCCACAATTTGTTGACTGCTGATCTATAGTATATCATTATGTCACTAAATTACAATTTGTTTATCCTTGAAACTGTTGATAGGGATTTGGGTAGTATCCAAATTGTTTGGCTCTTACATATAATACTTCTGTGAGAATTCTTGAATATGTCTTTTGGTGAAGATATATATGCATTTCTGTTGGGTATATACTCTAGAGTAGAATTGCTGTGTAATACGGGTATGCATACCTTAAACTTTTAGCCATCTTCTCACATGGCAGAAGAGGATGAGGCAGCTGTCTGGGGTCTCTTTTATAAGGGCGCTAATCTCATTCTTGAGGGCTCCACCCTCATGGGCTAATCACTTTCCAAGGCCCCACCTCCAAATCCCATCCCTTTGGGGATTAGAATTTAACAGGTGAATGAGGGGGAGAGTTTTACAAATATTCAGTCCATAGCACTGTCTGCCCATCTATTTTTGCTCCCATGTTCCCTTTTTCTTGCCTGGGATAATCAATCCTTTACATTACATTTTAACTTATATACTGCCTTTTTAGGCAATTATCACTGTTTGCTATTCTAGACATTATAATATACAGTAAGTCCCATACATATGAACGAGTTCCATTCTGACAGCCTGTTCATAAGTCCAATTTGTTTGTAAGTCCAGCAAAGTTAGCCTAGGCACCCAACTAACACAATCGGCTATATAGTACTGCGTTGTAATGGTTTACAATACTTTTCACACAGATGATATATAAAAAACGAACACAGAAAATAAGAAAACATTTTTAATCTTACAGTACAGTGCCTTGAAAAGTACAGTGGTGCAGTACAACAGCTGGCATCCAGGGGCTGGCCTTGAGGGAACAGGCAGGAAGAGTTACTGACTGGAGGAGGGAGAGGAGGTGGGAGATGGCAGAGCTGAAGGATTGGATCGTCAGCAATAGGAAATGGAGGGCAAGCTGCAATGTCACTCACGCCTGACGTTGACGGAACACATGTGCACATCTTTCAAAGTTCACAACTTGAAGGTTTGTATATAGGGGACTTACTCTTACATGTATCCACCATTATAGTATCATACAGAATAGTTTCACTGCCCTAAAAATTCTTTGTTCTCTGCCTCTTCATCCCTCCCTCCCCACACCCCCTGGCAACTACTGATCTTTTTACTGTCTTATAGTTTTGCCTTTTCCAGATTGTCATATAGTTGGAGTAATACTGTATGTAGCCTTTTCAGATTACCTTCTTTCACTTAATAATATACATTGAAGTTTCCTCCATGTCTTTTCCTGGCTCAATAGCTCTTTTCTTTTTAGTGCTGAAGAATATTCCATCATCTGAATATACCACAGTTTACCTATCTATTCACCGACTGAAGGACATGTTGGTTGCTTCCAGGTTTTGCAAATTATGAATAAAGTGGTTATAAACATCTGTGTGTAAGTTTTTGTGTGGACACAAGTTTTCAGCTCCTTCAGGTAAATAACAAGGAGCATATATGATAAGAGTATGTATAGTTTTGTAAGAAACCTCTAAACTGTCTTCCAAAGTGGTCATACCTTTTTGCATTCCCAACAGAAATGAATGCGAATTTCTGTGCTCTACATCCTTACCAGCATCTGGCGTTGTCAGTTTTCTGGATTTTGGCCATTCTGATAGGTATGTAGTCATTCTAGTAATTTTTTATTGCATGCCATGCATAACATACAAAAGAGCCATAGTATTTCTAGATGAGATATTCCAGAGAGACTTTGAACTTTCTCTGTTTAGGCAGATAAGGTAAGGGGATGCTTTTCTCAATCCAATTCAATATTGAGCTGAGTCAGGGCTTGATTGCAGTTTAAGTAGAACAGGCTACTGTGGTTTGCTCTTCTTCTCTAGGATGTAAAACATTGATGGGCTTCTGTCTTTTAATCCCTGAAAGACTATGGAGAATCGAGATCTGCCATTTACAGTTTGCAGTCTCCTGTAGCTTCAAATTCTAGCACATGTCTGTTTCCTAAGAACTGGGTGGTTGCTGGAGATTTCACTTTACCTTTTAGAAGCATTTGACCTAGCTCCCTGTATTCTTGTGCAGTACCAGAAGTCAGCAAATATCTGGTAGGGGAAATCTGCTGAGCATTTGTGTCATCAACTTTTCAGTTTGTCAACCAGCCCTGTCAAACTGTTAAAACTTTGTTGGTTTTTCTTTCTCTCAGTAGAGGCTTTTTGCGGTAAGCCTGAACTGCAGTCTCTTATTAGAGTTGGTACCTTTTTCAGAGGAAAAAAACAATTGGAGATTGTCAGTTCATATTGAAAAAGTATTCCCCTCCTTGAATTGTTAATTTATTTAATCCTTGTTGTTTCCACCACTATTTGGTACGTTTAAAATTATTTTTGTATTCTAAGTGAAATAATTCAGACACAGAAAGACAAATACCATATGATTTCACTCATATGTGGAATCTAAAACAAACAAGCAAACAAGCAAATGATCAAACAAAACAAAAAATAACTCATAGATACAGAGAGTAGATTGGTGATTATCAAAAGGAAGGGGGCTAGGGAGTGTGCAAAATGTGTGAAGGGAGTCAATTGTAAGTAGACTTTTGGGGGTGACCACTTTGTAGTGTTTACATATATCAAATTAAATGTTATACATATGAAACTTATACAATGTAATATACCAATTTTACTTCAATAAAAAGTTTTTGTAAATTTTCCAGTTTTTTCTAGTTGCAGAGGATTGTTACCTCTCATGACCTTTTATTCAGAAGCAACCCAAATAGATATACTTGAAGCTATTGTGACTGGGATCTTTTAATGATTTAAACATTTCTTGCTCATTTATAGAAAATTGATTTTTGTATATCACTTTTGTATCCAGCAATTTTAATAAAGTCCCTACTTGAATGTAATCATTTATCCATATATTCTTTTAGATTTTTCTATGTAATCAATAATATAATCTGTGAATAATGACAATTTTATACTTCTTTTCCTGTTTATGCTTTTTTTGTTGTTGTATTCTTAACACACTGAACTCACTAGTACTTCCACTACAATGCTGAATAGTAGTGATAATGGTAGCCATCGTATCATATTCCCAATGTCAAAGAGAAGTATTTTAATATGTTATAGATAAGTGTGATGTGGTCAGTAAGTATATTTCTAGATACATTGTATCATATTCAGGAAGTTTTCTTGTATTCCTTGTTTACTATTTTTTGGGGGAAAGAATGGATATCAGATTTTATCAACTGCCTTTTTTCCTATGTCTCTTTGCATAATTAAAATATTGTTCTCCTCTAAAATGTTAATGTGGTGAATTACATTTAAAAAAATGTAACCAGAATTGCATTTCTGGGATAAAGCCAACTAGGCCATGATGTATTACATTATTTATATATTGTTGGATATGATTTATGTACATTTTAAAGGATGTTTTCATTCATGACCATGAATCAGAATGGCCTATAATTTTGTTTGCTCATTCAGTCCTTGCCAGGTTTTGATCTCAAGGTTGTTAGCCTCATAAAATGATTTTGGGAGTGTTGCACCTTTCTGTTCTATGGAAGAGTTTTTACTAGATTGTAATTACTTCTTTCTTAAATGATTGGTAGAAATTGCAGCAAAGCCATTTTGGCCTAGATTTTCTCTGAGGGAAAATTTTAGTTTTGTATTTTCTTAATAAAGCAATATTCAGGTGATCCTTTTGTTTTTGTCTTCTACAGTGCTTTCTTGTGATATAATATGCATACAGTGAAAACGACATGCCTTTAATGAACAAAAAGATGAATTTTGACAAAAGGATTCATTCATGTAACCATCACCCAGATTGAGATAAAGAACATTCCATGATCCCTGAATATTCCCTTGTGCCCCTTCCAGTCACTGTCCCACCTACGTCATTATTCTAACCTCTCTTATTATAGATAGTTTTGCCTGTTCCTGCACTTCATATAAATGGAATAGTAGATTGTGAACTCCTCTTTGATCTCACTTCTTTTGCTCAGCATCACATGTTTTGAGATCTATGCAGGTTGCTGTATTTATTAGTAGATTGTTCTTTTTAATACTGACTAGAACACCATTATATGACTGTACTATAGTTTGTTTATCCAGTTATTGCTATGGACTTTGTTTTTTCCCCATTTTTTAGCTATTATGAATAAAGCCGCTAAGAACTTTCTTGTATAACATTTTTGTGAACATGATTTCTTTTCTATTGGTTATATACCTATGAGTAGAATTGCTGGACTGTAGGTATAGTGGTATGTTAAAATCTATGAGAAACTGTCAAAGAGTTTCTTAAGGTGGTTGCACCATTTTAAACTTTCACCATTCATGTGTGAGAGTTTCGCTTCACATTCTTGACAACAGTGAATATAAATTAATCTTTTATCCATTCTAGTGAATGTGTAATGATACTTATTATAGTGTTAATCTGACATTCTACAATGACTAATAATGCAACTTTTTCAGCACCTATTGGCCATTTGTGTATCTTTATAGATCTTCTTTTGTGCAGTGTCTATTAAAATATTTTGCCATGTTTTGTTATGTATAAATCATTTTAAACTCTAGTATAAATGTTAAAAAAATGTTAAAAATAAGTATAACTACAATAATTGTTTAATGGATACACAATGTAAAAAAATGTAAATTGTGACATTGAGAATATAAAATGTGTGTGGTGGAGAAAAAGTTTAGAGTTTTTATATGCAAGAGAAGTTAAGTTGTTATTGGATTAAAATAGACTATTATAAACATAATAAGTTTTATGTAAGCCTCATGGTAACCACAAAGTGAAAACCCACAGAAGATACACAAGAGATAAAGAGAAAGAAATCAAAGCATACCACTACATAAATCATCAAATCATAAAGGAAGATAGTTGGAGATGAAGAATGGAATAATGGAACTACAAAATAGCCAGAAAACAGTTAAGAAGATGGCAATATTAAGTTCTTCCATATCAATAATTATACAAATGGATTAAATTCTCAAATCAAAAGACACAGAGTTGCTGAATGGAAAAAAATCCGAGACTCAACTCTACACCACCTGTAAGAGATTCACTTCAGCTTTAATGATACACATAGGCTCAAAGTGAAAGGATAGAAATAGATATCCATGGAAATGGTAACCAAAAGAGAGAAGAAGTGGCTATATTTATATCAGATAAAATAGACTTTCAGACAAAATTGTTCACAAGAGACAAAGAAGGTCACTATATAGTGATGAAAGGGTAAATTCATGAAGAGGATATAACAATTATAAATATATATGTACAGTAAGTCCCCTACATACAAACCTTCAAGTTGCAAACTTTCAAAGATGTGAACGTGCATTTGCATGTCCAATCATGTAAGTTAGTTCATGTGCCTGGCGTACATTGTCATGTGTGTGCATCCTCTACAAGTGGTTGTGCTTTTGTGTACTTTACTGTACAGTACTGTATAGAGTACAGTAGTACAGTATCTTTATTTCAAGCCCAGGGTATCTGGAAGTAAGTGTAAAAGCAGTGGTGATGTAGCTGGTACTGCTAAGAAGTGCCAAGGGATAATGATGGAATTGGAGGCCCAGAGAAAGGATGAAGAGAGACAAGAGAAAGGAGAAGTAACTGCAGAACTGAAGAGATTCACAACGCAGGAAATGGCAAGGGGATTTTCTTTATTTGAGGAGGAACTGTTAGTTTGTGAGGCACAGGACCCACAGGACCCGAACATAGAATGGTACATGAAGGTTGCAGTAGCCATTCAGAATGCAATCCAGTGCTACCATGTCATCTATGATAAGAAAAAAAGAGCTACTACCCAGACATCACTGGATCATTTTTTCAAGAGGGTAGATAGAATTGAATCCAGCAAGGAACCAGAACCTGTGCCATCAATGTCAGGCATGAGTGAAATTGCAGCTTGCCCTCTTTCTCCTATTGCTGATGATCCTTCACCTCTTCCATCTCCCACCTCCTCTCCCTCCTCCAGTCAGTAACTCTTCTTGCCTGTTCCCTCGATGCCAGCCCCTGGATGCCAGCTGTTGTACTGTATTACTGTACTTTTCAAGGAACTGTACTGTAAGATTAAAAATATTTTCGTTATTTTTTGTGTTTGTTTTTTATGTATTATTTGTGTGAAAAGTATCATAAACCTATTACAGTACAGTACTATATAGCCGATTGTGTTAGTTGGATACCTGGGTTAACTTTGTTGGACTTAACGAACAAATTGGACTTACAAACATGCTCTCAGAACAGAACTTGTTTATATGTAGGGGACTTACTGTACCCAACACTGGAGTGGTTGAATATTTAAAACAAATATTAAGAGAACTGAACAGAGAAATAGCAAGAAAATGACAGGACTTCAATACTCCACTTTCAACATTGAACAGATCATCCTGACAGAAAATCAATAAGGAAACAGCAGACTTGAATTACACTATAGAACAAATGAACCTAACAGACATATCCAGAACATTCCATCCAACAGCAGCAGAATGCTCATTCTTCTCAAGTGCACATGGAACATTCTCTAGTATAGATCATATGTTGCACCACAGAGCAAGTCTCAACAATTTAAGATGATTGAAATCATATCAATATTGTTTATGTCCACAATAGTATGAAACTGGAAATCAATAATAGCAAGAAAACTGGAAAACTCAGAAATGTGTGGAAAATAAACAACACACTCCTGAAAAGCCAATAGGTCAAAGAAGAAATCAAAAGGAAAATCAGAAACTATCTAGAGACAAAAGAAAATGGAAACACAACATACCAAAACATATGGGATGCAGCAAAGGCAGTTTTCAGAGGGAAGTTCATAGTGATAAACACCTACATTAAGAAAGAGAGATCTCAAATAAACAACCTAATTTTACACCTCAAGGAACTAGAAAAAGAAGAACAAACTAAACCCAAAGTTAGCATAAAGAAGGATATAATAAAAATTAGAGCAGAAATAAAAACAATAGAGACCAGAAAGAGAGAAATAAAAACAATAGAGACCAAAAAAATCAGTAAACCCAAGAGTCAGTTTTTTGAAAAGATAAACAAAATTGACAAATATTTATGTAGCTTAAACGAGGGGGGGAGGAGACTCAAATAAACACAATTATAAATGAAAGAGGAGACACTAAACATTGTGACTGATACTACAAAAATACATACAAAGTATCATGATATACTGTTATGAATAATTAGATACCAACAAATTGAATAACATAAAAGAAATGGATAAATTCCTAGAAATATACAATCTACCAAGACTGAATCATGAAGAACTAGAAAATCGGAACAGAACAATAATGAGGAGGAGATTAGA
The DNA here is from genome assembly GCF_965194805.1 of Balaenoptera borealis. Classification (NCBI taxonomy): domain Eukaryota; kingdom Metazoa; phylum Chordata; class Mammalia; order Artiodactyla; family Balaenopteridae; genus Balaenoptera; species Balaenoptera borealis. The sequence goes on along the minus strand of NC_138881.1, from coordinate 126,596,808 downwards.
GCATTAATTCACTGAATCTTAACAAATATGTAAAGAAGGAGTAAGGCCAATCCTTCTAAAATTCTTCCAAAAAATTGAAGAGGAAAGAACACACCAAACATTTTTAGACCAGTAATACCATGATGCCATTGCCAGATAAGTAGACTTCAAGAAAAGAAAACTATAAACCAATATCTCTGATGAATATAGATACAAATATTTCAACAAAATACTAACAAACCTAATTCAACAGCACGTTAAAAGGATCATACACTGTGATCAAGTTGGATTTATCCCTGGGAGGCAATGATGATTCAACATATGCAAATCAATAAATGTGATAACCACATTAATAAAATGAAGGGTAAAAATCATATGATTATGTCAACAAATGCAGAAAAATCACTTGAAATAATTCAACATCCTTTTACAATAAAAACTCCCAATAAATTGGGTGTAGAAGGAATGTACCTTAACATAATCAAATCCATGTATGAGAGACCCACAGCTAACATAATACTCAATGGTGAAAGATTGAAAGCTTTTTCTCTAAGATTGCAATAAGTGTGCCCACTCTCACCACTCCTATTCAATATCGTACTGGAAATCCTATCCAGAGCAACTAGGCCAGCAAAAGAAATAAAAGGCATCCAAATCAGCAAGGAAGAAGTTAAATTTTCTCTGTTTGCAGATGACATAATCTTATGTATAGAAAATGCTAAAATTTCCACAAAAAATTATTAGAACTAATAAAGGAATTAAGCAAAGTTGTAGGATACAAAATCAACAAAGATCAGTTATATTTCTGAACCCTAAAAGTGAACTATCTGAAAAAGTAATTTAGAAAACAATCCCATTCACAATAGCATCAAAAACAATAATATTCTTAGGAATAACTTTAACCAAGGAGGTGAAAGTTTTATATATTGAAAACAATAAGACATTGATGAAAGAAATTGAAGAAGCACAAACACAAATAAATGGAAAGATATCCCATATATATGGATCAGAAGAATTAATATTGTTAAAATGTCCATATGACTCAAAGCTATCTATAGATTCAATGCAATCCTTATCAAAATTTTAATGGCATTTTTCACACAAATAGAAAAAAATTCTAAAATCTGTATGGAATCATCAAAGTCTCTGATTCACCAAAGCAATCCTGAGAAAGAATATCAAGGATGGAGGCATCACACCTCCTGATTTTAAACTATATTACAAAGCTATAGTAATCAAATCAGTATGGTACTGGCATAAAAACAGACACATAGACCAATGAAACAGAACTGAGAGCCCCAGACATAAACCTATGCGAATATGGTCAACTTATATTTGACAAGGGAGCCAAGAATACTCAATGGGGAAAGGATAGTCTTTTCAATAAATGGTGTTGGAAAACCATATATTTCATGCAAAAGAGTGAAACTTGACCCCTATCTTACACCACTCATAAACATTAACTTGAAGTGGATTAAATCTTAAATGTAAGATCTGAAACCATAAAAGTTCTAGAAGAAAACAGAGGGAAAAATCTCCTGGAGATTGGGGTTGGCAATGAATTTTTTGGATATGACACCAAAGCACAAACAACAAATCAGAAGTCAACAAATGGCAACACATCAAACTAAAAAGCTTCTGCACAGCAAAAGAAACAATAAACACAATGAAAAGGCAGCCTACAGAATGGGAGAAAATATTTACAAACCATAATATATCTGATAAGGGGTTAAAATCCAAAACATTAAAAAAAGCTCATAGTACTCAATAGTAAAAACAAAACAAATAATCCAATTAATCATGGGCAAAGGACCTGAATAGACATTTTTACAAAGAAGACATACAAATGGCTAACAGGTACATGAAAAGGTGTTCAACATAAAAAATCTTTAGGGAAATGCCAATCAAAATTACAATGAGATATCAGCTCACACTTGTTAGAATGGCTATTATCAAAAACCAAGAGATAACCAGTTTTGGCAAGAATGTGGAGAAAAGGGAACTGTTGTGCAGTGTTGATGGGACTGTAAATTGGTGTAGCCATCATGGTAAACAGTATGGCGGTTCCTCAAAAAATTAAAAATAGAACTACCATATGATTCATCAGTTCCACCTCTGGGTACATATTTGAAGGAAGTGACATTAGTAACTTCAAGAGATACCTGCACCCTAATGTCCATTGCAGCATTATTCACAATAGCCAAGACATGGAAACAACCTAAGTGTCCACTGACAAATGAATGGATAAAGAAAATGTGGTGTATATATGCAATGGAATATTACTGAGCCATAAAAAAGAAGGAAATCCTGATATTTATGACAACATGAATGAACTGTAAGGTCATTATGCTCAGCGAAATAATCAGGCAGAGAAAGACAAATTCTGTATGACCTCACTTATATGTGGAATCTAAAAAGGTGAACTCATTGAAACTGAGGGTAGATTGGTGTTTGCCAGGGGCTGGGCAAAAATTGAAAAAGAGGTAGCACTCCTAAACTCGTTTTATGAGGCCAGCCAGATAAGCACACTACAAGGAAAAAAACTGTAGACCAATATCCCTGATGAATATATTAATAGATGCAAAAATTCTCAACAAAATATTAGCAAACTGAATTCAGCAGTGCAATGAAAGGATCACACACCACGACCAAGTGGGATTTATCCCTGGGCTGCAAGGATGGTTCAACATACACAAATCAATAATTGTGACAAAGTGAGAGAGTGGCATGGACATATATACACTACCAAACATAAAATAGATAGCTAGTGGGAAGCAACCGCATAGCACAGGGAGATCAGCTCTGTGCTTTGTGACCACCTAGAGGGGTGGGATAGGGAGGGTGGGAGGGAGGAAGATGCAAGAGCGAAGAGATATGGGAACATATGTATATGTATAACTGATTCACTTTGTTATAAAGCAGAGACTAACACACCATTGTAAAGCAACTATACTCCAATAAAGATGTTAAAAAAATTGTGATAAACCACATTAATAGAATGAAAGACAAAAATGATATGATCATCTCAATAGATACAGGAAAAGCATTTTACAAAATACAGCATCCTTTCATGATAAAAATCCTCAACAAATTGGGTATAGAAGGAATGTACCTCAACATAATAAAGGTCATATATGACAAACCCACAGCTAATATCGTACTCAACAGTGAAAGATTAAAAGCTTTCTCTAAGATTAGGAACAAGAAAAGGGTGCCCACTCTCACCACTCTTATTCAACATAGTACTAGATAGAAGTCCTAGCTAGAGCAATCAAGAAAGACAAAGAAATAAAAAACATCCAAAAAGGAAAAGAAGAAGCAAATTGTCATTATTTGCAGATGATATAATCTTATGTATAGAAAGTTCTAAAGACTCAACCAAAAAACTTTTGGAACTAATCAAAAAGTTCAGTAAAGTTTTAGGATATAAAAATCAGTTGTATTTCTATAAACTAACAGCATAATATCTGAAAAGGGAATAAAGAAAACTATCCCATTTACAATAGCATCAAAACCAGTAATATACTTAGGAATAAACTTAACCAAGGAAATGAAAGATCTGTACAACGAAAACTGAAGGACTTTGATCAAAGAAATTGAATAAGACACCAACAAATGGAAAAATATCCTTTGTTCATGGATGGGAAGAATTAATATTGTAAAAATGTCTATACTACCCAAAGCCATACATGGGTGCAATGCAATCCCTACCAAAATTCCAATGGCATTTTTCACAAAATAGTAAAACAATCCTAAAATTGCATGGAAACACAAAAGATCCTGAATATCCAAAGCAATCCTGAGAAAGAAGAACAAAGCCAGAGGCACCACACTTCCTGATTTCAAACTATACTACAAAGCTCTTGTAATTAAAACAAGATTTTTTTCTTTATCTTTGATTTTCTGTAGTGTGAAAATGATATGCCTAGGTACAGTTTTTTAACATTTTTCATGTGTGGTGTTCTCTGAACTCTCAGATCTGCGGTTTGGTGTCTGACAATATTTTGGGGAAATTATCAGTCATTATCATTTCAAATATTTCTTCTGCTCCTCTCTTTCTTCTCCATCTGGTACTCCCATTATGCATATGTTACAATTTTTATAGTTGTCTCAAATCCTTGGATATTCTGTTCTACTTTTTTCAGTCTTTGCTTTTCAGTTTTGGACAAAATTTTCTGTTGATATATCTTCTAGCTCAGTTTTTTTTCTTACCTGTGTCCAGTCTACTAATAAGCCCATCAAAGGCATTCTCTACTTCTGTTACAATGTTTTTGATCTCTAGCATTTATTTTTGGTTCTTTCTTAGGATTTCCATCTCTTTGTTTATATTGCCCATGTGTTCTTGCATGCTGTCTAATTTATCTGAGAGCCCTTACATATTAATCATAGTTGTTTTAAATTCCTGGTCTGATAATTCCAACATCTCTGTCATGCCAGTTTGTAATGCTTGCTCTGTCTCTTCAAATTGTGTTTTTTTCCTTTTGGCATGCCTTATAATCTTTTCTTGATTGTTGGACGTGACACACTGGGTATAAGGAACCGCTGCATATAGGCCTGTAGAATTGTTGTGGTGAGATATGGGGGGAAGGGAAGTATTATACATTCCTATGATTAGGTCTCAGCCTTTAGTAAGCCTATGTCTCTGCACTGTGAACTTCACAAATGCTTCTCAGTATTTTTCATCCCGCTTAGTTGTGTCAGGATGGCTAGAGTGTGATGGAGTTGGGTATTTTTCTTCTTCCACACAAAAGACCAGAGATGAGTAAAGTTGGATATTTCCCTTTCCCCAGGTCAGTTAGGCTTTGATAATACTCCAGCAGGTTGGGCTCTGGTTAACTAGGTTCTGCTGAGAGCAGGCCTTATTAAGAACAGAGTACTCCGGTATATTTCAAAATGGTTCCTTTGCCCCTCCTCCTGGTAGAGGAAGCAGGAGGGACTTTTTCTCCAATATTTATTGTGAGAACATGATTAAGTTCCTAGAGGTAAATTTCACAATATTGTGGAGGCTCCTCTATTACTGGGTGCCCCTGGAATTTTTAATTCTCATACTTGTCCACACTGAGCCTCCAGCAATTCATCAATTAACCCAGCATTGGATCCCCTGGCAGTTTCAGCTAGTGAATCTCTGCTGTGGTAAGATTTAACTCCTTGTATTCACCTCTCTGTCTCCCCAGTCTTGGAGGCAGAAGTTTGCCTTGTGTCTTCACCTTTCTTATGTATCCAAGAGGTATTGTTTTTTCATTTTGTTCAAGGTTTACTTTCTGTTAGGATGGAGTGGTGACTACCAAATTCCTTACATGGAGAACTGGAAATTGGAGGTCCACCTCAACTTTTCAAAGTTTGCTTAGAGTCAATGTTGATGGATGTATTGATAGATTTTTTTTCTTAAATTTCAGCACTTTAAAGATACCTTTTTTTCTGATGAGACGTCAATGGTCAATTATATTATTGTTCCTCAGGCTGTTATTTTTTTCTGGATTCTTTCAAGATTTTCCCTTAATATTTGGTTTTCATGTAGCTTGACTATGATGTACCTGGGTATTCTGCTTGGGGTTCACTGAGCTCCTTGAATCTGTAAATTTATGTTTCATTATATTTGGAAATAGTTCAGGCATTATTTTTCAAATATTTTTCCTTCTTCTTCTTCTGTTTTTTTGCCTTCTGGGACTCCAGTTACATTTATGTTAGAACTTTGATATTATCTAACAGATCACTGAGTCTCTATTAATCTTTTTCAATCTTTTCTGTGTACTTCAGATTGAATAATATCTATTAATTTGCCTTCAAGTTAATTTACTCTTCTTTCATTTTCAATCTACTATTAAGCCCACCCCATGACCTTTACTTTAGATTTTTAATTTTCAGTTCTAAAATTGGCATCTGTTGTTTCTTTTTAATTGTTTTATACCTCTGATATAATTTTCTATTTGTTCATTAAAAGTGTGTTTTCCTTTATTTCCATTAGTGTAGTTATGATAGATGACTTAAAATCCTTTTCTGCTAATTTCAACATCTGGTGCATCTTAGGGCTGGTCTCCACTGACTGCCTTTTCCCTTGAGTATAGGTAATATTTTCCTGTTTCTTTTTTTTCCTTAGCAATTTTGGAGTATACCCTAAACTTTGTGAATGATATATATAGGATATCTATATTCTCTTTCACTTCTCTATAGAGTATTGCTTTTTTTGTTTGTTTTAGTAGGCAATTAATGTGGCTGAACTGAAACACAAAACTCTCCTTTGTGGTGGGCAGCTCTGAAAATTCTGTTTAATTTTTTCAGCTTTATTTAGGCTCTTTGGAATCTGTCACCACATGTATCATTTATGGCTCCATCAGCGATTTGGACAGTTTATACACAGAATTGGGGTCTCCCACTCTGTAGTTCTCTCCATTATTGGATTTCTCTCATCGTTTTCCAGCTTCAGTTGTCATCCTGAACTCTGTCTTCTGGTTCTGCAAGCCACAAGGACTGTGAGCAGTTGTGTTATGTAGCCAAATATCACTGGCTTGTCAGAGCCAACTCTGCACCTCTCCTCTCAATTTCATGTTGATAGAATTGGCCAAGGTGGGAGTATTTACACTATGGAAATTGGGAAATACTATGAATCAGGCTTTTATTTATTTTTTCCTGGAGATCCAGTTTTTAAACATTTAACAGCTGTAACACCTACTTGTAGTTTCTCTAGAATTTTAGTTATTGCTTTGGCCTGGGGCCTGCCCTCAGGCAGACATTTTTGAAAAAGGGCAAACTCACTTAGTATTGTTCCTTTCTTTCAATTGTCAACTCTTCCAATTTATGACTATTTATGATTAATTTCCAATGCATTTGGATTATTGTTTTTTGTCCAGAGTTTATTATTGCTATCTGCAGCAGAATTGGTTTCATAGAAACTGCTCCACCACTACCAGAAGTGGTCCTAGTAAAATTTTTCTGTGGTTTGCAGTGAATTGAGAACATTTATGAAAATGCTATTAATTTTTAAGCTATTAATACAGCTAAAATTATATGATTTAAATTATAGTTTTTGTTATGAGAGTATCTTCATCTAACTTATTTGGATTAAAACATCTTTTCTTTTAAAAATGATGGTGCCCTAGATAGTTTATTTGTTTAGTATCTTTATCTGCCAAAAGCAAAACTTGGCCACTGTAGTGGGTTGAATAGTGTCTCCCAAAAATTCATGTCCACTCAGAACCTAAGGATGTGATCTTATTTGGATGTGTAGTCTCTGCAGAAGTAATTAGTTAAATATCTTGAGAAGAAATCATCCTGGATTTAGGCTGGGACCTAAATCCTATGACTGGTGTCTTTATAAGGGAAAAAACAGGGAAATTTGGTCACACAGAGACAGAGGAGAAGACAATTTGAAGACTGAGGCAGAGATTGGAGTGATGCTTCTATAAGCCAAGGAATTCCAGGAGCCACCAGAAGCTGGAAGAGTCAAGGAAAGAGTCTCCTCTAGAGCTTTTAGGGAAAGTGAGGCCCTGCTGACACCTTAATGTCAGACTTCTGGCCTCCAGAATTATGAGACAATAAACTTCTGTTGTTTTAAGCCACCAAATTTATGGTAATTTGTTATGGCAACCCTATGAAATAATACAGCAACCTATGACAGTTCATAATATTTGCTTTTGCCATTTCACTAATCCAAATCCAATGGGCATTTATGCAAACAAATGTACAAAAAATACGTACCGCTGCAGGAAGGAGTGTGCATAGTTATGTGCCCACATACACTTGCTTTATGTATAACTTACATGTTGCTTTGGTAGACAAAAATACTTTACCTGGGGTCAGCAGTCTGGGTGAGGGTCTTGGTTCTGTCACTAATTCACTATGACGTTGTGTGAGCCATATTTTTTCTGCAGGCCAGCTTCTCTTTCTTCAAAATGAGATGGTTATCTTTTTAAATTATTTTTTATTGCGGTATAGTTGCTTTACAATGTTGTGTTAGTTTCTGCTGTACAGCAAAGTGAATCAGCTATACGTATACATATATCCCCTCTTTTTTGGATTTCCTTCCCATTTAGGTCACCACAGAGCACTGAGCAGAGTTCCCTGTGCTATACAGTAGGTTCTCATTAGTTATCTATTTTATACATAGTAGTGTATATATGTCAATCCCAATCTCCCAATTCATCCCACCCCCCATTCCTCCCCTGGTATCCATACGTCTGTTCTCTACATCTGTGTCTCTATTTCTGCTTTGCAAATAAGTTCATCTGTATCATTTTTCTAGATTCCACATATAAGCGATATTATACAATATTTGTTTTTCTCTTTCTGACTTACTTCACTTTGTATGACAGTCTCTAGGTCCATCCACGTCTCTGCAGATTGTGCAGTTCAAAAAGATACATGCACCCCAATGTTCATTGCAGCACTATTTACAATAGCCAGGACATGGAAGCAATGTAAATGTCCATCAACAGAAGAATGGATAAGAAGATGTAATACATATATACAATGGAATATTACCCAGCCATAAAAAGGAACGAGATGGTTATCTTTATGGGTCCTTCCAGCTCAGTGACTGAGCCTATGGATCCCTATCTCTCTATATACTCAGTATATGGGTATATGCATATAGTCAGAGTGGAGCATGTGTGCCTCAATGAACAGAAGTAGAGAGTATTAGGATTTTTTGGGGGAGGGGGACCAAACAGGATAGTGGTTTAGATAGAAATAGCACACCATGGGAAAAATTTTAAATGCCTTCCATGTCCCAGTCACTACATACATATTGAGGTCAGTACACTTAACACATATAATAAAACACATGTTCAATCAGATGCCCTAAAGGACCATTTTGATTCTCTTACTAAATGGGCTGAAAAACCACAGTATGAGGGGTTTGATTAAGAAAACTTTTATGCTAATCATTATATATAGGTAGAAGCTGAATTGTTTGTTAGGAGCAGCTCTTTACACATATGCTCCTATTCATATTGCTCCTGAAATGCTCAAAAGGGAATGTTGTGTCAGTGTGATTTGGGGTCCCATTTGGGGACTCACCTTTGGAGAACCTTTTAAATTTGGTAGTCTATATTTCACTCTTCACAGATCAACTCCTTCACGTGGAATTTTCCTGTCTTAGAGCCTAGATTGTTAGGGTCTTTCAAGATCATGTACCTCCATTGCCATTCATTTTACCATTGAGGATAATGAAGGCCAGATTGAAGAAGTGACTTGTCAAAGGTAATAGTCAAGTAATTTTCAGAGGCAGGACTCAAACCTAAGTTCCTTTATTTTATTCTCAGTCTAGGTCTTTTTCTACCCCCTGTTGCATTGTTACTATACTTTACCCAGTTTTTTTCCCCCAATGGGAATATAATTCTTTTATACTTTGAGTTAATTCATCTCCTTCCCTCTCTTCTTCCTCCTTGTGCAAACTCACACACTTAACATACACCTATATTCCCTTCAGAGGTTTTTGTAAGGAAAGCATTGTGATTCTGCTGCTTGTCTGTTTTGCCTGGAGGTAAGCTCCAGCTGACAGTTCTGTTTTGGGTCTACACTTCTACTTAGTTGGGGGTGGGGGTGGCAGTTAGGTCATTGGCAGATCAATGTGGCTGAACCCTTTCTTCTTAGTGGAGTGGGAATGGCAACCTCTTTGATGTAATTTTTTTTAGCTCATTATCGTCCTTAGAGATGTATGTGAACAGACAGATTTGTCAAACCTTTATTTGGAGCCTGGGCTAAGAAGGCGCGCCCAAAGGGATGTAAGGGAGACAGACCACTCATCTTCCGTCTTGGAGCAGCTAGCTAGTAAGCATCACATGTCAACTATGGTAATCCATACTTCCTTTATCCTCCTATTCGCTCTTACCCTTTTGCTCTCTTTCCCTTCCCTTTGCTCCCTCTGCTCTTCCCCTTCTCTCCGAGTTTCCCTCTATTTCTCTGCTGGATAGCTTAAAGAATAAAATACTACTTTAGTCTTTCCTAAAACAACCACAGATCCAAACCTTTGCAGCGCTGTTTTCTGAGCCCCAGCACAGCCGCGTGCTCAGCACCAAGCAGTGGTGATTCCAAAACCAGCAAAGGGGGAGGGGAAGAGGGAAGGGAGGGGGGGTGAGAGAGAGGAAGGGAGGGAGAGGGGGAGAGAGGGAGAGGGAGAGGCAGAGGGAGAGGGAGAGGGAGAGGGAGAGAGAGCGAGAGCGAGAGCGTGAGCGCGCGCAAGCTAGCGAGCAAACCAGAGAGAGAGAAGAGAGAGAGACCCAGAGAAAGAGAAGAGGAAGCCGAGCTCTGTGAGGGCTGAACGTCCAACTTGTTTCAGTTCTTTCATCCTTCTCTTCTCTTCGCTTCGGGGAAGTGACTGTGGCGCTTGGTAAGAAACATAGCTTTCCGTACTTCCCCCTCCCCCAAGCTCAGGTCTCCTTTAGTGATAGCATCTCTCCCCCGTTCTGAGAGTCTCCTTGGGTTGGCCAGCGAGGCGAGACACGCTCTGCAGCTGTGATGCTATCCTGGGTTCCCCAGTGGGGCTGGTGGAAACCCAGAGTCGGCATCTGGGCAGGGAGGCACAGGGGTAAAACCTGATTTGAGGAAGGGGGGTTGCGATGTGGTGTATGCGCTATTTGCTTCATTGTCAGTGAATTGTTTTGTTCCTCTTTGGAAGCAGATCAACATTGACCTTGCAAATTGCTTGGGGGGCCGGCAGCTGCTGCAGAAAGCCACCCAGTGGCCCCTAGCCAGAGCAGAAAGCACTGTCATGACCCCCCAGACAGCCCTAGGCACAGGGATGGGGTAATGGCTGGAGCTTCCTTTCTCCTTTAACTCTTTCTCTGCAGCTGCTTCTCATTGCTGGAAATGAGAAAGAAGGAGAATACCGTGCAGCCTCTTTCCCCATCTCCCTATTATAACTCCCCCAGATGCAAGTGAGTAGAAAGTTGTAAATAACTGTTTCCTTTGAAAGCAGGTTGAGACCTCCCCCCTTCCTTTAAGAGGCTCATTGTAGGGTTGGGCCTGAGTTCCTTCACAAACTTGGGAGGCTTCCCTTGCTTCTCTGTGGGAAGCCCCCATTGCCTGTCCTCTCCCCATTCCAGGTAGTTGAGCTGACAGGCTAGACCAGGGATTCAGATATCCCACCCCATCCTACTGGCAGGCGTGGTATTAGGTCCAGCTGTGTCCTTGGGAGGGAAGAAACACCTTATGGTTTGTTTGGAACTGGATTTCCAGTTTGCTGCTCCTCTGACTGTGGCTGCGGCTGGCATAGGCAGGAGGACTGGGGGAGGGGTGGCTGTTGGATTGAGAAAGAGAGAGCAGGGTGAAGAGCCAGGATTCCTGGTATGAATGGTATGATTTATTGAGGGTCAGCAGGTTCTGGATGTCTGTAGCTATGCAAGGGTTGGCTAAAGCTCTTGTACTATAGCCCCTCTGAACTGTCAGGGGTAGAGATCCGGTTGCTTGATGGGGGCTTTTGTGAGTTGGCAACACTGCCATACCCATGGCACTAATTATAACACCCACAATACCAGTTGTTGAGTGCTTAGAATGTTTTGGATCTTGGGCTGAGGGTTTAATATGAATTATTCTTACATTAACCCTATGAATCAGATACTATTGTTATCCTTGGTTTACTGATGAGGAAACTGAGGCACAGAGAGGTTAAGCAATTAAATGTCCTGACTGGGAATTAAAACACAGGCAACCTGGTTCCAGAATGCATGGTCTTGACCATTAAGCACTACTGCCTCCTTGGGGAGAATTTTGCATCCTTGTATGTTAGGCAAGTGTAAGTATAGTAGGAAGGGTGCTGCTTGGCAATTTTTTTTGAAAGTAGTAGAGTCCTTTGTGTAAAGTAACAGGAACTTAAGAGTGCGGCATAGTGGAGCCAGGCCTCATCTGGGGTTCCTGGAGGGGCTGGGTTTCTTTGGACAGCCTGCTTTCCTTTGAAAAGAATGCCAGGAAAGACTTCATTTTTCCACTGTCATAGCCTCATCCATCTCACATCCAGCAAAAGACTTCTTTTGGGACCAGATCTTTTTATTTTTTTTAACATCTTTACTGGAGTATAATTGCTTTACAGTGGTGTGTTAGTTTCTGCTGTATAACAAAGTGAATCAGCTATACGTACACATATATCCCCATATCTCCTCCCTCTTGCGTCTCCCTCCCACACTCCCTATCACACCCTTTTGGTGGTTACAAAGCACTGAGCTGATCTCCCTGTGCTACGCAGCTGCTTCCCACTAGCTATCTATTTTACATTTGGTAGTGTATGTCCTTGCCACTCTTTCACTTCGTCCCAGCTTACCCTTCCCCCTCCCCGTGTCCTCAAGTCCATTCTCTACATCTGCGTCTTTATTCCTGTCCTGCCCCGAGTTTCTTCAGAATCGTTGTTTTTTAGATTCCGTATATATGTGTTAGCATATGGTATTTGTTTTTCTCTTTTTGACTTACTTCACTCTGTATGACAGACTCTAGGTCCATTCACCTCATTACAAATAATTTCGTTTCTTTTTATGGCTGAGTAATATTCCATTGTATATATGTGCCACATCTTCTTTATCCATTCATCTGTCAATGGACACTTAGGTTGCTTCCATGTGGGACCAGATCTTTCTCTTATTTTCTGAGAGCTTAGAGTCACCTTGTTCTGAAAATTTTAGAATATTAAAACCTTGGAACTGGAAGGATGCCTAAATTTTATTAAGCTTTACTTCTCCAACCAGTTCTTGAATTTGTCCTAAGCATCCAATTCATTGACTAATTTCTATTTGAACTCCCTGCAGTGACAGAGAGCTCATTAGATGGCTCTTTCTATATTTAAGCAATGCTGATTGTCAGGAAGTAATCCCCATTATAAGCCAAGATCTGTCTCCCTGTAACTTCTATTCATTGGTACTTTGGGACTATCTAGAACAAATTTGCTTCTTAATAATAGCTCCTCAGATAGTTGAAGACAGCCGTCTCTCTCCCCTCAAGGCTTGAATCTGAAGGGACCACAAAGAAGGGATCATCATTTGCCTCATTTTGGGGACTAGACTTTTATTAATATCGCCTATTATCCCATTCTCTTGTTTGTCAGCCACAAACTGGTCATACTGAGTTTTCTAAAGCAGCTTTGATATTGTATGTTCTCTTCCTTGGAAAAGCTTGCTATCTGGTATCAGGTAGACTGATGGAAACAAAAAAGGTCTCTGTTCTTTTCCTAAAAACCAGAAATCAGTGCTATTTCTTCTGAAGCCCCAGAATGTCCATATAGCAGCCAGATAATGGGCATGTAGGAAGATTTGGGAAGAAAGGGTTAGGGGCAATTATAAAGGAAACACTTGAAATCATCATGATTCAAGGTTCTCAGTATATAAACGGTAGAAGAATAAATTGTTATATCAGAAAGTATCTTAGAAACAATGACATCACTGAGGGGATGGTACAGACTGGGATTGGGTGGAATAGAAGTGAGCATGCAGTGTGCTAGAGTGGAAAACTGACCTGGGTATTAGGAAAGTTGAGTTCTATCGCTAGCTCTGAAAAATTGCCATTTACCTTGGACACATGATTTTCTCTGCATGGATCTCAGCTTTTCCATCTATAAAATGATGAGGTAGACTTTTATCACCAAGGGTTTCTTAGCTCTGCAATTCTCTAGCTGAAGTAAATTGTAAAATCTCAGGGTTCTAAGGGACTTCAGAAGTCATCTAGGCCAGTTCTTCTCAAAATTTAATCTGCAAAAGAATCCCCTGAGGATCTTGTTAAAATGTTAATTCTGATTCAGAGGGTCTGGGGTGGGACCTGAGTTTTGCATTTTAACAAGCCGACAGGTAATCCTTAACCTGCTGTTCCAGTGCTTTTCAAACTATCTTGGTGAAGGATCAGTTTTTCAAATTTTTCCAGTCCATCACAGATGGTTACTTTAGTAAAATACATTAACTATGAATTACTAGAAAAATAAAAGACATACAAAATATAAGCTCACATTTTATTGTTAGATTCAACAGACATTAAATTAATTTTTTTTCAAGTTGAGTTGCTACAACATTTTTAAGTACATATTCTCAATTTCTGCACTTGTGTGTTTCTCAATTTCTGTACTTAAGTCATTGTTGCCTGGTAATAAAAGTTCATAAATAAGCACTGATCCTTGGACCACACTTTGAGCAACGCTGGTCTAGGCTACCTGCCCATCTAATTTAAGAGACCCGGATTGGGCCCAGTTGTAATTTCTAAATCATCCCTGCCAGATGATCTTTCACCCTCAGGTTAAGTATCTCCTTTGATGGAAAACTTAATATCCTCACAAAGTAGCATTACTTGGATGTTGTGACTGTAATAAAGGTTTTTTTAAAGCTTCTATAAATTCCACTCTTAGATTATATATTCCAAGCAAGTAGGGGGCTGTGTCAGTCTGGTTTATTGTAACATCAGCCACTATCCTAGTATATGGCATAGAGTAGGTGCTTAATAAATGTTTGTTAAGTTAAAGGAACAGACTGGTTGGTGTTAGTTATGCCTTTTGGGACCATATATTTATTTTTTAAAAAGGTACTTTTGTTTTCCTTCCAGCATTTTGGGGGCAATATTCATCCTATTTTACAAATTTCTTATGTTGAATAGAAGGCAAGCTCACCTGTCCCAGACAGCTACCTGGCATCGCAATTTTACTTTGAAAGGAATTATAGGAAGCCAGGAAAATATTTTTTACGTTTTAAGTCCCAAGTTTTTACCTTTAACCCAGTCATTCATCAATTCAGTCGTTTAACAGGTATTTATTCAGTGATGTGGTTAGGCACCATGCAGATGTTAGAAAGATGAGGTAAACAAACATGGTACTTGCTTATTTGGAGCTTATAGTTTGATGGGGAAGAGGTCATAAATCAGATAATCACACAACTGTGTTATTTTGGTCAGCAATAAATGTTATGAAGGAAAAGTATGGGGGGTAGGGCTATGAAGGTATATAACAGAGGAAATCTGATCTAGCTTGGAGTTTAAGAAAAGCTTCCTTGAGGAAGTAATATTAAGGCCAAGTAGAGACATGGGGGTGGGTTGGGGGTGATGGAGGGGGTGGAGCAGTTTTCTAGATGAAGGGAACAGTATGCATGAGGGCCATGAGATAAGAGAAGCATAGTGAATTTGGAAAATTGAACAAAAACTGAGGTGGCTAGAATGGGACACTGTAATGATTTTGGTCTTTATTCCAGAAACAAGGGGACTGATTAAAGGCTTTTAAGCAGGGTGACTGATATGACCTAAACCGAATACATTCAGTATAAGATTATTAAGTGCACACTATGGACCAAAGGCAATGTGGGAGATACAGACTTATTTAGGAATAGCTTCTGCCCTCCAAGATGGCACAGTCAAGTAGGAGAGAGAAGAAATATACAAATAACTATAATACTATGAGAATGAGATCCACACTCATAAAAGAGAGGGAAAGGGCTTCCAGCTAAGCAAGAGTTTGGGGGATGGGAAAGGTGTTCTAGGCAGAGTCCAGAAAAGCAGAAGGCATGTATTGGGAACAGTTAGTTCAGTTGCATTGGAGAATGGTAAGTATGTAATAAATGTTTTGTGAGATAGTTGGAGGGCTTGACTATAAATAATATTGAATGCTAGCTTGGAAAATTAGGACCATGCTCTATATGTAGTGGAGAGGCAACACCCTCATTTTATGTATGAGCAAACTGATCCTGGGAGGTGGAGTGACTCGATTTGACTGAGGTCACGCAGGTAATGCTACTGCTATAGCCCGCCAAGAGGTACTGGGTACAGTTGGAAAAAAAATATGGGATTGGAGCTCTGGAAAGAAGTTAGCTGGAGAGAGTGATTTGAGAGTCATTGGTAAAGAAGCAGTACTTGAAGTAGAAAGAAGGAGTCTAAGAATTTCTTCTTTGGGGAATGTTTCTCTTTAGGATATAGGAAAACAAAGATGAGCTTGTGTGAAGGCTACAAAGGAGGAGAGGTCAGATGTGGAAGGAAAATTAGGAGACTACAGTATTATGAAATAGCCAAGAGAGGAGAGGCCTCATTCATTGATTGGACAAATATTTAGTATATACATATGATTGACTAAACATGGAGCATATAATAGTGAGCAAAATAGACATGGTCGTTGTCTCCTTGGGGCTCATGGTTTAGATGTGGAGATAGATATTATTCTACAAACTGTTGAGCTATATAATTATAAATTGCAATTAGTGTGTAGAGGAAAATGTACTGCTTTAAGAATGAAGGTGTGGTCAACATTGTTAGACTTTTCACCAAAGTTGAGTACTGAAAAATGACACCCAGTACTAACAGTCCTCCCCCACTTTGATGCTCACAGTGCTTACTAACAGTTAATATTGGGTGATGCATATCCCTTTTGCAGATGTTCAACAGATGATAGTGCTGTAAGGAAAGGTTGTATGTCATGTTGCTTAACTGAAACTCTCAATGAGCTGGTACTCTTCCCAGATCCCCCAACTTTCCCCATTCAACAAATTAGAGAAAGAGGCACTTGATAAGAAAAAAAATTATGAAGAATTAGATATTAAAGATCTCTCTTAAAATAGGATTTCGGATAGCCTAGTCTAGATTCTAGCCCTGGCATGGATGCTGACTTAGGTTCTTGCGACAAATCACTTGTCTTGTTTGGGTCTCAGTTTTCATAACTGTAAAATGAGGAGGGTTGGATTAGACCTGGATGATTTATAAAGACCCTCCCAGCTGTAAGTTTCTATGATTCATGCTCTATTCTATACTACATTCTCATGGTCCTGTGTAGGTAGTTCAGGCTCAGTCACTTATTTAAACAACACTAAGGATTTTATATGGAATTCGGAAGGTTGCTAATTTTGGTGGAATAATTCACATGGTTTGGAAGAGTCCACAGGAAGGCCCTTTCCTTGTTCCATTCATGAGATTGCTGAAATCATGACTGTCCTGATAGTTAAGGAAAGAAATGACTGTATTCTAAAATCTGTAGTAAATCTGGGTATTGGATGATATTTCCACTATTGCTGGTTTGAAATAAACTAAGAGCACTGAAAAAAAAAATGGTACAGGATACTGTGAAATAGAGGCAAGGTGATTATCTCATGTTCTTAAATGTAATGGTCCAGGCAGTCTCTTCCTAGGGGCAACATATATGGTGAAGGGAAATATCGGTTGGTAATAGAAAAACATTTTTTATATTTCAAACATGATTTTTAAAGTATTGATGTTTGTACACAGTATGTCTCCTCACCATACACAGAAGGAAGAATAAAAACCTCCAGGATGTGTATTTTGAAGGGTGCTTTTTCTCTTTAAAAATGATTTCTTAAAAGAAATCAAGTATTACATAGATTTTTTGAAGGGAAGGGGAGGTGGATGGGGATGGAATTATGTAAGTGATCATAGCATAAAATAACTTTTTAAAATAGTACAAGAGGAGCTCATATGACATATATTTTGAGTATTTTCTATATGAGATACTTCAATTTTCAGTATCACCCTTAATACATAATATCCAAATCTGGACCCAGTACTCAAGGCATGGCTGACCAGCACCACCATTAAAAACATTTTGCACATTTATTAATCTACCTTAAGTCTGTAATATCTACCCTTAAACTGCTTTTTTTCTGGATATAATAATAAAACAGCCTCATAATAGAAAATTTGGAAAATGGAGAGAAATTAACACAAATCACCTCTGAATACCTAGCCCAAAGATAACTTGCTCTACCTCCTTCCAGATGTTTCCATGTTTACATAATTGGGATCGTACCTTATATGTACTATTTTATATGTGGCTTCTCCATTGGTATCATAATGCGAACATTTCTGCATGTGATTCAACAGCCTTCAAACAATTTTTAACAGCTACTGTACATAATTTTCAGTTGTACAATTTATACCAAAACTATTTAACAGATCCCATATTGGTCATTTAAATTATTTTCAATTGTAAGTTATTGTGAATAGCCCTGCAATGTATACCTTTCTACATAAATCTTTGGTTCTTTGAACCTCACCTCATTCAGGTCTTTATTCAATGTCACCTCTGCGTGGTCTTCTATAACAACTGTACATAAAAATGCAAACCCTTCTCCCTTAAAACTTACTATTTTCTTTTCTTGCCTTATTTTTTCTCTCTGGTCTGTATCATCACCTAACAAACTACATATTTTATTTATTTACTATCTTAATCCTTGTTTTAAAATGTCAGCCCTTCAAGTACAGGGATTCTTTTTTTCTCTTTTGTGTATTGTTGTATCTCCCAGTACCTAGAACAATGTCTGACACATTGTAGATTCTTACTAAATACTTGTTGAATGGATGATTTTCTTAAGACGGGTTTTTATAACGGGCATTACTGTGCCTAAGGATGTTAAATTTTTAAAGGTTCTTGATATATGTGTGAAGTTGTCCCACTGTATAAAATGGCCAATTTCTGCTAGTAACCCTATGCCAGTACTGGGTATTATTATTCTTTAAAAATCTTTGCCTATCAGACAGAGTCAAAATGGTATCTTATAATTTTAATATGTTTCTTTTATTATAGTGAGCATGGATACTTTCTTGTGTTTCTTGGTCACTTTGTTTCCTTCCTATGAACATATATTCATGATCTGTGTACATTTTTCTTTTGAGAACTTAAGTGTTTCTTATTCATTTGTGTGGACAGTGTATACATTTAGTAGACATTAGACCTTTCTTCTGTGGTATATGTGGAATATATTTTCCAAGTTTGTGTTTTAAATTAACTTTTATGCACAAATTAACTTTTATGTAATTATTTATGTCTCTCTCTCTCATTTGTAATTGTTTCTGATAAGTTAATGTTTAAGAAGTTTTTCCTCATCCAAAAGGGAATAAGTGCTTAAATGGATTGTGTTTTCATTTTTATTGCTTATATTTAATTGTTTAATCCCCCTGGAATTTATTGTGGTGTGAGGTAATTTTCTAAATTGTTTTCCTCTTCAACTGTTTCACAATACCAAATATTTAATAAATCATTCTTTCCCACCGTTGTGTGATGCCACATTTAATATATACAAATTGTTATATATAGTAGGTTCTCTTTGGGTTTTACCTGTTTTTTTCTTCTAGTTTGTCTCTTCTTGTCCTAGTTGCAAAGTTTAAATCTTATTGCAGTTGCAATTTTTATTACCTCAGTCCTACTTACTGTGCGGTCTCTAAGCCTCAATTTGTCTAACTGTATAGAGTGTATAATAGCAGTAACATTTATTTTATGCTTTTAATTTTGTGAAGGGGATCTCTCTATCATTATTTCTGCTAATTGATTATGGCTGGTATACAGGGAAGATGCTATTTATAATTTTAACTTATTTCTTCACTTTGCTCAAATTTATTATTATAAATTTTATTTACATGTTTATTTTCTTTTATTTTTTAATTTTGAAGAATTTAAAATATTTACAAGGAAACTCAGAGAAGTATCTAAAACAATGAGCAAATAACCACATATACACTGCTCAGAATGAACAAGTGTCAGCATTTTGTCATTTCTGCTTCAGATATGTCTTAATGAAATAATGAAATAAATAAAACATTATAGATAAACTTTATCTTCCCTTTGAGTCTAGGCCCAGCTTCATTTCATTCTACATCCTTCCAAAACATAACATGCAGAGCCACCCACATTTGCTTATTTTTCTGTTTGGTCGCTTTTTACTAACTGATTTGTAAGAATTCTTATATATTCTGAATACTAATTATTTGTCAGTTTTATATGTTGCATATATCTGCCTCTAGTATGTCACCTTGGCTTTCTATTTTGTTTATGGGGGCCTTTATAATATAGAAGTTTTAGATTTTCATTATAAATTTATCAATCTTTTCCTTCATGAATTGTGATTTTTGTGTCATATTTTCTTATCCCATGATTAAAAAAGATTTTCTCCAAATGTTCTTTAAAATTAAAAAAAAATGTGCTTTACACTTACTTTTTAAAACCATCTGGATTTTACTTTTACATGTGATGTGAAATATGGGTTGATTTTTTTCTATGTAAAATACCATTTGTTTCAATATAATTTATACACAACTGGTTTAGAATGCAGAGTCCATCATATAACTAATTTCCATAGATACTTGTATCTATTTCTAGGCTGTCTGCATGCTCCATTAATCCATTTGTCTACAGTTGTGCTGTTTTAATTATGAATGCTTTATAATCAATGTTGATATTTGTAAGGTCAAGTTATTTTTCACTCTCTGCAGTTACCCACACCCACACCACTTTTCATGTTCTTTCTGAATTGTCTTATTTTTGGCCCTTTGGTCCCTTTAACTTAATTTTTAAAATAAGATATTCAAATTCCAATAAAATCATGCTGATTTTTCTTGAAATTTTATTGAATATGTAGAATGATTTGGAAAAGAATTGACATCTTTTTGATAAAGAGATTTACTATTTATGAATATTGTATCCTAGTATTATTTAAAGTCTATTTTTATAATCTTTGATAGAGATTTGTAATTACAAATACTCTTACATATAAGATATAGTCTCAGGCACCTTTAATTTTTCTACTCAGATTTATTAAGACATACTTCACATGAAATAAAATTTACCCTTGAAAGTATACAATTCAAAGAAATTTGACAAATGTGTATGATCATTTAAGCATGACCACCACCACAATAAAGACACAGAAAATTTCCCTCACGTCAAAAGGCTCAGTTGTGCCCATTTGCAGGCAATTATCTCCCACCACCTACAACCCTGGAAAAACTTTGATCTGTCTTTATAGTTTTGCTTCTTCTATAATATCATATAAATGGAATCATATAGTATGTAGTCTTTTGTATCTGGCTTCTTTCACTTAGCGCATGTTTTTAATTTCATCCATGTTATTGTATGTATCAGCAGTTTGTTCTTTTTTTTTAAACATCTTTATTGGAGTATAATTGCTTTACAATGGTGTGTTAGTTTCTGCTTTATAACAAAGTGAATCAGCTATACATATACATGTATCCCCATATCTCCTCTCTCTTGCGTCTCCCTCCCATCCTCCCTATCCCACCCCTCTGGTGGTCACAAAGCACCAAGCTGATCTCCCTGTGCTACGCGGCTGCTTCCCACTAGCTATTTTACATTTGGCAGTATATATAAGTCCATGCCACTCTCTCACTTTATCCCAGCTTACCCTTCCCCCTCCCCGTGTCCTCAAGTCCATTCTCTACATCTGCATCTTTATTCCTGTCCTGCTCCGAGGTTCTTCAGAACCATTTTTTTTTTAAGAATTTATTTTTATTTATGACTGTGTTGAGTCTTCGTTTCTGTGCGAAGGCTTTCTCTAGTTGCGGCAAGTGGGGACCACTCTTCATCGCGGTGCGCGGGCCTCTCACCATCGCGGCCTCTCTTGTTGTGGAGCACAGGCTCCAGACGTGCAGGCTCAGTAATTGTGGCTCACGGGCCCAGTTGCTCCGTGGCATGTGGGATCTTCCCAGACCAGGACTCAAACCCGTGTCCCCTGCATTGGCAGGCAGATTCGCAACCACTGCGCCACCAGGGAAGCCCCATTTTTTTAAAATTTAGATTCCATATATATGTGTTAGCGTACGGTATTTGTTTTTCTCTTTCTGACTTACTTCACTCTGTATGACACACTCTAGGTCCATCCACCTCACTACAAATAACTCAATTTCATTTCTTTTTATGGCTGAGTAATATTCCGTTGTATATATGAGCCACATCTTTTTTATCCATTCATCTATCAATGGGCACTTAGGTTGCTTCCATGTCCTGGCTATTGTAAATAGAGCTGCAATGAACATTGTGGTACAAAACTCTTTTTAAATTATGGTGTTCTCAGGGTATATGCCCAGTAGTGGGATTGCTGGGTCATATGGTAGTTCTATTTTTAGTTTTTTAAGGAACCTCCATACTGTTCTCCATAGTGACTGTATCAATTTACATTCCCACCAACAGTGCAAGAGGCTTCCCTTTTCTCCACACCCTCTCCAGCATTTATTGTTTCTAGATTTTTTGATGATGGCCATTCTGACTGGTGTGAGATGATATCTCATTGTAGTTTTGATTTGCATTTCTCTAATGATTAGTGATGTTGAGCATTCTTTTATGTGTTTGTTGGCAATCTGTATATCTTCTTTGGAGAAATGTCTATTTAGGTCTTCTGCCCATTTTTAGATTGGGTGGTTTGCTTTTTTGATATTCAGTTGCATTAGCTGCTTGTAAATTTTGGAGGTTAATCCTTTCTCAGTTGCTTCATTTGCAAATATTTTCTGCCATTCCGAGGGTTCTCTTTTCATTTTGTTTATGGTTTCCTTTGCTGTGCAAAAGCTTTTAAGTTTCATTGGGTCCCATTTGTTTATTTTTGTTTTTATTTCAATTTCTCTAGGAGGTGGGTCAAAAAGGATCTTGCTGTGATTTATGTCATAGAGTGCTCTGCCTATGTTTTCCTCTAAGAGTTTGATAGTGTCTGGCCTTACATTTAGGTCTTTAATCCATTTTGAGTTTACTTTTGTGTATGGTTTTAGGGAGTGTTCTAATTTCATTCTTTTACATGTAGCTGTCTAGTTTTCCCAGCACCATTTATTGAAGAGGCTGTCTTTCCTCCATTGTATATTCTTGCCTCCTTTATGAAAGATAAGGTGACCATATGTGCGTAGGTTTATCTCTGGGCTTTCTATCCTGTTCCATTGATCTATATTTCTGTTTTTGTGCCAGTACCATACTGTATTGATTACTGTAGCTTTGTAGTAGAGTCTGAAGTCCGGGAGCCTGATTCCTCCAGCTCCATTTTTGTTTCTCAAGTTTGCTTTGGTTACTCGGGGTCTTTTGTTTTTCCATACAAATGGTGAAATTTTTTGTTCTAGTTCTGTTAAAAATGCCATTGATAGTTTGGTAGGGATTGCATTGAATCTGTAGATTGCTTTGGGTAGTATAGTCATTTTCACAGTGTTGATTCTTCCAATCCAAGAACATCATATATCGCTCCATCTGTTTGTATCATCTTTAATTTCTTTCATCAATATCCTATAGTTTTCTGCATACAGGTCTTTTGTCTCCTTAGGTAGGTTTATTCCTAGGTATTTTATTCTTTTTGTTGCAAAGTTAAATGGGAGTGTTTTCTTAATTTCACTTTCAGATTTTTCATCATTACTGTATAGGAATGAAAGAGATTTCTGTGCATTACTTTTGTATCCTGCTACTTTACCAAATTCGTTGATTAGCTCTAGTAGTTTTCTGGTAGCATCTTTAGGATTCTCTATGTATAGTATCATGTCATCTGCAAACAGTGACAGCTTTACTTCTTCTTTTCTGATTTGGATTCCTTTTATTTCTTTTTCTTCTCTGATTGCTGTGGCTATAACTTCCAAAACTATGTTGAATAATAGTGGTGAAAGTGGGCAACCTTGTCTTCTTCCTTATCTTAGTGGAAATGGTTTTAGTTTTTCTCCATTGAGAATGATGTTGGCTGTGGGTTTGTCATATATGGCCTTTATTATGTTGAGATAAGTTCCCTCTATGCCTACTTTCTGGAGGGTTTTTATCATAAATGGGTGTTGAATTTTGTCGAAAGATTTTCTGCATCTATTGAGATGATCGTATGGTTTTTATTCTTCAGTTTGTTAATATGGTGTATCACATTGTTCGATTTTCATATATTGAAGAATCCTTGCATTCCTGGGATAAACCCCACTTGATCATGGTGTATGATCCTTTTAATGTGCTGTTGGATTCTGTTTGCTAATTTGTTGAGGATTTTTGCATCTATGTTCATCAGTGATATTGGCCTGTAGTTTTCTTTCTTTGTGACATCTTTGTCTGGTTTTGGTATCAGGGTGATGGTGGCCTCATAGAATGAATTTGGGAGTGTTCCTCCCTTTGCTATATTTTGGAAGACCTTGAGAAGGATAGGTGTTAGCTCTTCTCTAAATGTTTGATAGAATTCGACTGAGAAGCCATCTGGTCCTGGGCTTTTGTTTGTTGGAAGATTTTTAATCACAGTCTCAATTTCAGTGCCTGTGATTGGTCTGTTTATATTTTCTCTTTCTTCCT
The DNA here is from genome assembly GCF_965194805.1 of Balaenoptera borealis. NCBI lineage: Eukaryota > Metazoa > Chordata > Mammalia > Artiodactyla > Balaenopteridae > Balaenoptera > Balaenoptera borealis. The sequence goes on along the minus strand of NC_138881.1, from coordinate 126,572,867 downwards.
GGTTCAGTCTTGGAAGTTTGTGTATTTGTAAGAATTTGTCCATTTCTTCCAAGTTGTCCATTTTATTGGCATATAGTTTCTTGTAGTACTCTCTCATGATCCTCTGTATTTCTGCAGTGTCAGTTGTTACTTCTCCTTTTTCATTTCTAATTCTATTGATTTGAGTCTTCTCCCTTTTTTTCTTGATGAGTCTGGCTAATGGGTTATCAATTTTGTTTATCTTCTCAAAGAACCAGCTTTTAGTTTTATTGATCTTTGCTATTGTTTTCTTCATTCCTTAGCAGTTTGTTCCTTATTATTGTTGAGTCGTGTACCCATTCACTAGTTGATGGACATTTGGGTTTTTTCTACATTTTGGCTATGATAAGTAATGCTGTTGTAAATGTTCTTGTACAATTTTTTGTTTGTACATATATTTACATTTAAATTCCCTATGGTGGGAATTTCTGGGTTATATAGGAATTGAATGTCTGAATTTATAATAAACTGTCAAACTGTTCTTCAAAGTAGCTATACTACTTTGTATTCCCACTAGAGAGTCCTAGTTGCTCAACATCCCCACCAACACTTGGCATTTTCAGTCTTTTTTATTTAATAAACTTTACTTTTAGAAAAGTTTTAGGTTTATGAAAAAACTAAAGAAAAAGTATGGAGGGTTACTTTATACCCCCCTCACTTTCCCTTTTTACTAACATCTTGCATTAATGTGGTACATTTGTTACAGTTGATGAACTGACATTGATATAATCATTAACTGAAGTCCATAGTTTGAATTTGGGCTCATTCTTTGTGTTCCTTAGTCATATGAATTTTGACAAATATATGTCATGTATTATAGTATCATACAGAACATTTCACTGCCCTAAATATCCTCTCTGTTCCGCCTATTCATCCCTCCCTGTCTCCTGAACCCCTGGCAACCACTGATCTTTTTACTGTCTCTATAGCATTGCCTTTTCCAGAATGTGATATAGTTGGAATCTTATAGTATATAGCCTTTTCATACTGGCTTCTTTCACTTAGCAATGCGTATTTAAGGATCTTCCATGTATTTTCAAGGCTTTATAGCTCATTTCTCTTTATTGAAAAATAATATTCCATTGTCCAGATGTACCACAGTCTTTTTTTCCCATTTACCATAGAAGGACATTGTGGTTGCTTCCAAGTTTTGGCAGTTATGAATGAAGCTGCTATAAACATCTGTGTGTAGGTTTTTGTGCAGATATGTTTTCAGCTCATTTGGGTAAATACTAACGGGCACAACTGTTGGATCACATGGTAAGACTGTTTAGCTTTGTAGGAAACTGCCAAACTGTCTTCCAAAGTGGCTGCACCATTTTGCATTCCCACCAGCAATGAATGAGAGTTCCTGTCACTCCATATTTTCATCAGCAGTTGATGTTGTCAGTGTTTTGTTTAGCTGCTCTAATAGTTTTGTAGTGGTATCTCATTGTTTTACTTTGCAGTTCCCTAGTGACATATGAGTTAAATATCTTTTCATATGCTTATTTGCCATTCATATATATTCTTCGCTGAGGTGTCTGTTCAGATCTTTTGCCTATTTATAACTGGGTTGTTTGATTTCTTATTTTTGAATTTTAAGAGTTCTTAGAATATTTTGGATACAAATTCTTTATCATATATGTGTTTTACCAACATTTTCTCCCAGTCAATGTCTTGTGTTTTCATTCTCTTAACAGTGCCTTTCTCAAAGCAAACATTTTTTATTTTAATGAAATCCAATTTATCATTTTTCCTTTCATGGATCATGCTTTTGGTATTAAATCTAAAAACTCATCACCAAAACAAAGGTCACCTAGATTTTCTCCTATGTTATCTTCTAGAAATTTTACATTTATGTCTGTGATCCATTTTGAATTAATTTTTATGAAAGGTGTAAAGTCTGGGTCTAGATTCATTTTTGTGTTTGTGGATATCAAGTTGCCCAGCACCATTTATTGAAAAGAGTATTCTTTTTCCAGTGAATTGCCTTTGCTCATTTGTCAGAGATCAGTTGACTATATTTGTGAATCTATTTCTGGGCTCTCTATTCTTCTCCATTGATCTATTTGTGTATTCTCTCACCAATACCAGATTCTCTTGATTGCTATAGCTTTATAGTAATTCTTGCCATTGTGTTGAGTCAGTCCTTTGATTGTATTCCTCTTCAGTATTCCTCTTCTTCAGTATTGCTTGACTATTCTGGGCCTTTTGCCTTTCCACATAAACTTTAGAATTAGATTGTTGATATCCACAAAATAACTTGCTGGGATTTTGATTGGGATTGTGCCAAATCTATAGATCAAGTTGGCAAGAACTGAACTGAACTTAACAATATTATATCTTCCTATCCATGAACATGTAATATCTCTCCATTTATTTAGATCTTCTTTGATTTCTTTCATCAAAGTTTTGTGGTTTCCTCATATAGATCTTATATGTATTTTTAAAAAATTTTATACCTATTTCATCTTTTGGTATTAATGTAAATAGTGCTGTTTTAAATTTCAAATTTCAATTCTTCATTGCTGGTATATAAGGAATTGACTTTTGTATATTAACTTTATATCTTGCCTCATCAGTCTTTTAATTTTAGCCATTCTAGTGAGTGTGTAGTGGTAGCTCATTGTGGTTTAATTTGCAGAACCCTATGACTAATGATACTGAACACCTTTGCATATGCTTATTGGCCATCTCTATATCTTCTTTGGAGAAATGTCCATTCAAATTATTTGCCCAATTTAAAATTGGGATGTTTATACTCCTATTATTGAGTTGTATGATATATATATATATATATATATATATACACACACACACACACACACACACACACACATATATATATGACAATCCTTTAAAATATGTGTTCTGAAAATATTTTCTCCCATTATGTGACTTGTCTTTTTACTTTCTACATGACCTTTCTATATGACTTTGACTTTTTGTATTCTGAGAAGTCTTTGCCTTAACTAGGTTCATAATCATCCTCTCATTTGTTTTCTTCCAGAATTTTATAGTTTTAGTTCTTTGATTTATGTCTTTGATGCATGTTTAGATGATTTTTGTCTTTGGAGCAAGGTAAAGTTTGTTTTTGTAGTTTTCATTATATAGGTTTGAATATATTTTGTTAACTTTATTCTAAGTATTATACTTTTATGGTATTATAAATGACACATTTTTCAACTTTTTAAGTATTTATTTAACTAGTTGATTTACAATACTGTGTTAGTTTCAGTTGTACAGCTTCAGATTTTTTCCATTATAGTTTATTAAAAGATACTGAATATAGTTCCATGTACTATACAGTAAATCCTTGTTGTTTATCCGTTTTATATGTAGTGGTGTGTATCTGTCAATCCCATATGCCTAACTTATCCCTCCCCCTCCCCTTTCCCCTTTGGTAACCATACTTTGTTTTCTATCTCTGTTAGTCTGTTTCTGTTTTGTAGATAAGTTCATTTGTATCAATATTTTAGATTCCACATGTAAGTGATATCATATGATATTTGTCTTTCTCTGTCTGACTTATTTCACTTAGTATGATAATCTCTAGGTTCATCCATGTTTCTGCAAATGGCATTATTTCATTCTTTTTTATGGCTGAGTGGTATTCCATTGTGTATATATACCACATCTTCTTTATCTATTCATCTGTTGATGGAAATTTAGGTTGCTTCCATGTCTTGGCTATTGTAAATAGTGTGGCTATGAACACTGGGGTGCATGTATCTTTTTGAATTGGAGTTTTCTCTGGATATATGCCCAGGAGTGGGATTGCAGAATCAAAAGGTAGCTCTATTTTTAGTTTATAAGGACCCTCCATACTGTTTCATAGTGGCTGCACCGATTTACATTCCCACCATCAGTGTAGGAAGATCCCTTTTCTCTACACTCTCTCTAGCATTTATTCTTTGCAGACTTTTTGATGATGGCCACACATTCTGACCCATGTGAGGTGATACCTCATTGTAGTTTTGATTTGCATTTCTCTAATAAGAAGCAATGTGGAACATCTTTTCATGTGCCTATTAGCCATCTGTATGTCTTCTTTGGAGAAATGTCTATTTAGGTCTTCTGCCCAATTTTTGATTGGGTTGTTTGTTTTTTTTTGATATTGAGTTGTATAACTGTCTGTATATTTTGGAAATGAAGCCCTTGTTGGTCTCATCATTTGCAAATATTTTCTCCCAATCCATAGATTGTCTTTTCATTTTCTTTCTGGTCTCTTTTGCTCTGCAAAAGCTTATAAGTTTGATTAGCTCCCATTTGTTTATTTTTGCTTTTATTTCTTTTGCCTTGGGAGACTGATCTAAGAAAACATTGCTACGATTTATGCCCAAGAACATTTTGCCTATGTTCTCTTCAAGAAGTTTTATGGTATCATGTCTTATATTTAAGTCTTTAAGCCATTTTGAGTTTATCTTTGTTATGGTGTAAGGGAGTATCCTAACTACATAGGTTTACATGCAGCTGTCCAGCTTTCCCAACACCACTTGCTGAAGAGACTATCTTTTCTCCATCATATATTCTTGCCTCCTTTGTTGAAGATTAATTGACTGTAGGTACGTGGGTTTATGTCTGGGCTTTCTATTCTGTTCCATTGATCTATGTGTCTGTTTTTGCACCAATACCATGCTATTTTGGTTACTGTAGCTTTGTAGTATTCTCTAAAGTCTGGGAGGGTTACACCTCCCACTTTGTTCTTTTCCCTCAGAATTGCTTTGGCAATTCTGAGTCTTTTGTGTTTCCATATAAATTTTATGATTATTTGTTCTAACTCTGTGAAAAATACCATGGGTAATTTGATAGGGATCACATTAAATCTGTAGATTGCTTTGGGTAGTATGGCCACTTAAACAATATTAATTCTTCCAATCTAAGAACACGGGATGTCTTTCCATTTCTTTGTATCATCTCCAATTTCCTTTCTCTGTTTTATAGTTCTCAGTGTATAGGTCTTTCACATCCTTTGTTAGGTTTATTCCTAGGTATTTTTTTGACACGATTTTAAATGGGATCGTTTTTTACTTTCTCTTTCTGATATTTGATTGTTTGTGTAAATAAATGCAACAGATTTCTATATATTGATCTTTTATCCTGCTACCTTGCTGAATTCATTTATTAGTTCTAATAGTTTTTATGTGGGGTCTTTAGGGTTTTCTATATAGGATATCATGCCATCTGCATACAATGACAATTTTACCTCTTCTCTTTCAATTTGGATACCATTTATTTATTTTTCTTGTCTGATTGCTGTGACTAGGACTTCCAGTACTATGTTGAATAGAAGTGGTGAGAGTGGGCATCCTTGTTTTGTTCCAGAATTTAGTGGGAAGTCTCAGCTTATCACTGTTGAGTGTTATACTGACTGTGGGCTTGTCATAAATGGCTTTTATTATGTTGAGATATGTTTCCTCTATACCCATTTTGGTGAGAGTTTTTATCATGAATGGATGTTGAATTTTATCAGATGCTCTTTCTGCATCTATTGAGATGATCGTGTGTTTTTTGCCTTTTCTTTTGTTGATGTGGCATATCACATTGATTGATTTGTGTATGTTGAACCATCCTTGTGACCCTGAAATGCATCCAACTTGATCAAGGTGTATGATATTTTTATGTATTGTTGGATTCAATTTGCTAATATTTTGCTGACAATTTTTGTATCTATGTTCATCAAAGATATTGGCCTGCAATTTTCTTTTTTGGTAGTGTCTTTGTCTGGTTTTGGTATCAGGGTGATGGTGGCTTCATAGAATATCTTTGGGCGTGTTCCTTTCTCTTCAGTCTTTTGGAAGAGTTTGAGAAGAATTGGTATGAATTGGTTGCATTGTTTGCAAATATTTTCTCCTGTTCTGTAGGTTTCCATTACTCTAGGAGGTGGATCCAAAAAAATATTGCTGCCATTTATGTCAGAGTGTTCTGCCTATTTTTTCCTCTAGGAGTTTTATAGTATCTGGTCTTACTTTTAGGTCTTCAATCCATTTTGAGTTTATTTTTGCAAATGGTGTTAGAGAATGTTCTAATTTCATTCTTTTACATGTAGCTGTCCAGTTTTCTCAGTACCACTTATTGAAGAGACTGTCTTTTCTCCAGTGTATATTCTTGTCTCTGTTGTCAACCTTTTTTAAAGTTCTTTTTAAAAAATTGAGATATAATTAACATATATTATTTTGTAAATTTAAGGTGTACAATGCGATGGTTTTATACATGTACATATTGTGAAATGTTTTCCAGAATAATATTAGTTAACACATCCTTCACCTCACAAAATTACCATTTTGTTGTTGTTGTTGTTACTATGGTGAGAATATTAAAGCTCTCCTTTCATAGCAACTTGTTAACTATAGTCACCATGCTGTACCTTAGATCCCAAAACTTATCCATATTATAACTGAAACTTTGTACCCTTTGACCAACATCTCCCCAATTACCCTGCCTTTAGTCCCAGCCAAACCACAATTCCACTCTCTGTTTCTATTAGTGCAATGATTTAGATTACACATATAAATCCTATCATATAGCATTTGTCTTTGTCTGACTTATTTTACTCAGCATGATGCCCTCAAGGTCTGCTCATGTTGTCACCAATGGAAGAATTTCCTTCATTTTTTGTGGCTGAATAATATCCCATTTTATGTATATACCATATATTCTTTATCACTTCATCTGTTGATGGATACTTAGGTAGTTTCCATATCTTGGCTATTGTGACTAATGCTGCAAATGAACATGGAAGTGCAGTTATCTCTTCGAGAGTAATTTCATTCCATTGGATATATATGCAGAAGTGAGATTGCTGGATCATATGGTAGTTCTATTTTAATTTTTTGAGGAACCTTCATACTTCTTTCCATGGTGGTGAACCAATTGACATTCTCACTAATAGTTCACAAAAGTTCACTTTTCTCCACATCCATGCCAGCATTTGTCTCTCTTGTCTTTTTGATGATACCTTTACAGATGTGAACTGATGTCTCCTTGCGTTTTCTTCATAACTGTCATTTATTGAGTATCTAATATGTGCTGAGTGTTTTACATGTTTAATCTCGTGTAATCCCCATAAAGACTCTTTAAGGTATGTTATTTTACAGATGCAGAAACACACGTGTAAAGAGGTGATTTCACCTCTTTCCCAAGGTCACACAGCTAGTTGGACTCAAGGTCATGTTTTAGTCCTAGTCCTATCTGCCTTTCGGCAAAGCCATGATTTAATCACACTGCTCCTTCATGCCCCTTGTCTACCCCAACTGTAGCCACTCAACTCCTTGTGGTTTTGATTTTGCATTTCCTTAATGATTAGTGATGTTGAGCATCTTTTCATGTACCTTTTGGCCATTTTTCTATCTTCTTTGGAGAAATGTCTATTCAAGTTCTCTACCCATTTTTTTTGAATGTTTTTTCTTTTGCTATTGAGTTTTATGGGTTCCTTATATATTTTGGACATTAATTCCATATCAGATATACAATTTGTAAATATTTTCTCCCATTCTGAAGTTTGCCTTTTAATTTTGTTGAATATTTCTTTTGATGTGTAGAAGCTTTTTAGTTTGATGGAACACCACTTGCTCATTTTTGCTTTTGTTGCTTGTGCTTTTGGTGACATATCAAAAAAATCATTGCCAAGACCCATGTCAATGAGCTTTTTCCCTATTTTTTTTTTCTAGGAGTTTATCGGTTTCAGGCCTTATGTTTAAATCCTCAATCCATTTTGAGTTAATTTTTGGGAGTGGTGTAAGATAGTGACTCAATTTTTCTGCATGTGGTTATCATTTCCCCACTGAGTATTCGTAGCTTCCTTGTCAAATATTTGTTGACCATATATGTGTGGGTTTATGTTTACTTTTATGATTACTAAAGCTTTGTTCCTAGCCATCTCTATATATCTTAGCTTTGCCAGTCTGGGTGGGGTGAAATCAAGTGGGTCCTTCATGCAGTGCTCCAGAGACTGGAAGATGGTCACTCGCCCCACTCTCCCTTTTCCACAGAGGGGAACTCTTTCTTGCTGGGGAGTTCCCTCTTGGAACTGAGTAGTGCCAGCCTGGAGGACAGGATGATGCCAATAAAATGAAGCTGTTCATCCTTCCCTTTTGTGCAGTTATTCCCTGGATTTTTGTTCTATTTGTTGCTGGTTTCTTAAATTGACTCCTGAGCTCTCCCAGAGTCATTTTTGTTTATGGATAGCTATCTAATTGTTGATCTTTGTGGTGAGATGGAGCCTGGGGTTTCCTACTTTGCCATCTTGATGATGTCCTGCACTGTTGGTGGGAATGTAAATTGATACAGCCACTATGGAGAACAGTATGGAGGTTCCTTAAAAAACTAAAAATAGAACTACCATACAACCCAGCAATCCCACTACTGGGCATATACCCTGAGAACACCATAATTCAAAAAGAGTCATGTACCAAAATGTTCATTGCAGCTCTATTTACAATAGCCAGGACATGGAAGCAACCTAAGTGTCCATCATCGGATGAATGGATAAAGAAGATGTGGCACATATATACAATGGAATATTACTCAGCCATAAAAAGAAACGAAATGGAGGTATTTGTAGTGAGGTGGATGGACCTAGAGTGTGTCATACAGAGTGAAGTAAGTCAGAAAGAGAAAAACAAATACAGTATGCTAACACATATATATGGAATCTAAGGGAAAATAAAGGTCATGGAGAACCTAGTGGCAAGACGGGAATAAAGACACAGACCTACTAGAGAATGGACTTGAGGATATGGGGAGGGGGAGGGGTAAGATGTGACAGGGTGAGAGAGTGGCATAGACATATATACACTACCAAATGTAAAATAGATAGCTAGTGGCAAGCAACTGCATAGCACAGGGAGATCAGCTCGGTGCTTTGTGACCACCTAAAGGGGTGGGATAGGGAGGGTGGGAGGGAGGGAGATGCAAGAGGGAAGAGATATGGGAACATATGTATATGTATAACTGATTCACTTTGTTATAAAGCAGAAACTAACACACCATTATAAAGCAATTATACTCCAATAAAGATGTTTAAAAAAACAATGGCTACACAAAAATAAAAAAAAACAGTTTTAAGTTACAGTTTCAATTTCTTTAATATTGTGTACTGTTCTGATTTTCTATTTGACTTGAATCCATTTTGGTAAGTTGTACCTTGCTAGCAATTTATACCATTTAATTATATTTTCAAATTAATGGCATACATTTTTTCATAATATCATATTTTTAGTATCTGTAGGATCTGTAGTTTATATCCTTTTTAAATTCCACACTTTATATGTGCTTTCTCTTTTTTTCTTCATTGGTTCTTCTAGAGTTTTATCAAATTTATTATTCTTTTCAGGGAAACAATGTTTGGTTTTGTTGATCCCCTTGATTGTTTTCTGTTTCATTTATTTCTGGTCTTATTTAATTCCTTCTGCTTTCTTTGGGTTTAATTTGCTTTCTTGTTTTAGCTTAATGAGATGATGCTTAGCACGTGATTTTCAACTTTTCTTCTTTGTTATATATGCTTTTAGGGTCACAAATGTTCCTCTAAGCATGACTTTAGCTGTAGCCCACAAGCTTTTGTATGTATTATTTTCAACAATTATTCGGTTTAAAATATTGTCTAATTTTTAATGTGATTTTCCCATAGAACCAGGGTTATTTAGAAGTGTATTTCCTTTCCCCCCCCATTTTTAACAGCTTTATTGAAGCTAAATTGGTATACAATAAACTACACATGCACAATTTGATATGTTTCAACATACTTATATACCCAAGATCAAGATAATAAACAACAATCAACATAATGAACACATTATATCCCCCAAAATTTCCTCCTGTAATCCCTTTCCTCCCAAACCTAAAATTAAGTGTATTTCTTAATTTTCAAATGATGGAGCTTTTCTAATTGTCATTCAATTATTTATTTCTTGCTTAATTGCACTGTGGTCAGAGAGCATGCTCTAGAATTTTCCACTGTTTGAAATTTGTTGAGAGTTGCTTCTTGGTCTACAACAGAAGTCAGCAAATTATGGTCTGCATGCCAAATCTTGCCTATAGAATGTTTTTGTATGGCCCTCAATCTAAAAATGTTTTTTACATATTTAAGAGGTGGTTAAAAAAGAAAAGTATATGATGGTGATCTCATGAGGCTCACAAAGCCTAAAGTATTTATTATCTAGCACTTTACAAAAAGCCTGCTGATCTCTGGCCTAAAATATGTTCAGTGCATGTAAATGTTCCATGTGTTTATGAGAAGAATATGTATCTGCAGTTCTTGAGTATAGTTTCCACATATGCCAGTTAGGTTCAATTTGTTAATGTTATTCAGATGTGGTGTATCCTTACTGATGTTTTTTTTTTGTCTCCTATTCCATCAGTTATTGAGAAAGATGTATTAAAATATCCCACTATGATCTTGTATTTGTCTATTTCTGATTGTGGTTTTGTCTAGTTTTTCTTCATCTCATATCTTACCTCATATCTTTTGATGCAATATTAGTTGCATACAAATTTAGAATTGTATATTTCTGGTGAATAGAATCTTTTATCATTCTGAAGTGTCTCTTTTTTTTTAAAATTTTTATTTATTTATTTATTTATGGCTGCGTTGGGTCTTCGTTTCTGTGCGAGGGCTTTCTCTCTAGTTGTGGCAAGCGGGGGCCACTCTTCATCGTGGTGCGTGGGCCTCTCACTATCGCGGCCACTCTTGTTGCGGAGCACAGGCTCCAGACGCACAGGCTCAGTAGTTGTGGCTCACGGGCCCAGTTGCTCTGTGGCATGTGGGATCTTCCCAGACCAGGCCTCGAACCCGTGTCCCCTGCATTGGCAGGCAGACTCTCAACCACTGCGCCACCAGGGAAGCCCTGAAGTGTCTCTTTTTATTGCTGGTAATGATTTTTGCCTTAATGTCTACTTTGTCTGATATTGATTTAGCCACACCAGCTTTCTTTTGATTGATTTTGTTTGGTGTATCCTTTTGCATTCTTCTATTTTCAACCTTTCTGCATTCTTATATTTTAGATGTGTATCTTGTATGTAATATATAGTCTTTGTACATTCAGTATGATAATATTTGACTTTAATCAGAACACTTCATATTGAATGTAATTATTAGTATATTTGATTACAAATGCACATTATTATAGAATGCTTTCTATTTGTTCTGATTTTTTTAAGAGTTTACTAGGAAAAGGGATATTGAGTTTATGGGGATATGATGTCTATGCAAGATAGGCAACATGGTGCATTGTGGGATCAGAAAGGAGGACCATGTGGCTTGAGATTGGTAGATGTGGTCCTGATGTGAATATAGGGCTGAAGAAGTAGTTTGGACCTGACAATGAAGTTAATTTGTGCCTAGGTTAATAATTTTAAATTTCCTTAAGATTACTCTGAAGGTTTTGAGGTATGTAAAGTGGTGAGGGAGCTACTGACAAAATGAGATTTTTGAAATGCTAAACTTGGCTGCAGTGTGTAGAATGGGTGAGGAGACAAAAGTAGATTCCAGGAAACCAGTTAACATGATATCAGATACAAAGTGATGCTTAGCAAATATTTCTTATGTGAATGAGGCTTTAGCAGTGGTCAAGAGTGAGTTCATGACAGCTTGCACTAGGGTTGTGGTGGAACGTGTGAAGAGAAATAAATGTTTCCGAAAGGGGCTTAGGGGATAAAATTGGTAGAACTTTAGGTACAGTAATATGAGTATGTTGAAGAGGGAGATGTGAAAGATGACTTCTAGGTTTCTGATTCTGCAGTTGGATGAATGATGGTACCATTTACCGAGATAGGGAATAATGGAAAGGCATTTGGTTTTGGAAAAAGGCTGGGACACAGAGAAAATGAATTCAGTTACATGGTTCAAAAATAAAATAAAAAAATGATATACAAAAGAAATTTTGCTCCTATCACAGTCTTTAGCAATTCTGTTTTCTTCCCCCAATCTTACAACAGCTAACTTTTAAATTAATGTATTAGTTATTCTTCCATAGTTTTAAAATACAAATATCTTATTGTTTTACAGTGTATTTCTCTGATTACTCTTGCGGTTGAATATATTTCTATATGTTTATTATCCATTTTGTAATATTCTACTGTGAATTTTTTGTCCATATCCTTTGCTCAATTTTATATTTTGTTTCATTTTTTACTTACTGATTCATATTAGCTCCTTATGTGTCAGAAATGTTAATATTTTGTTTCTAAATCTTAGTCTGTTGTTTATCTCTAACCTTATTGATGAGGTCTTTTTGCTACAGAGAAGTTTAAAATTAATACATACTTAAATCTCTTTCTTTTTATGGCTTATGAGTTTTAGGCTTTACTTAGCAAGCTCTTTCCCACCTCAAGAGTACATTCAGTATTTGTTAATTACATGTAGTAGCATTATATTCCATTGTGCACAATGGGTCTCACATTTTTTCTAAATGGATAGCCGTTTGTCCAGTGCAATTTATTGAACAGTACATAATTTCCTCAGTGGTCATAAACTGTTCCTTCATCTTACACTAAATTCCTATAAATACATGGATCTGTTTTTGGATCCCTCTGTTTAATTACAGTGATTCTTTTTTTCTATTTTTGCCTCAGTACTAAGCTTTAATTTTTTTAAATTTGTTTTTTAAATAAGTAACTCATATGCAAAGGTCATAATCCAAAGGGTAAAAAGTGGTATATATTGAAAAATAAATCTCCTTCTCATTCTTACCCAAACAGCCACCCAGGTTTCCTCCCAGGAGGCAATTCCTGTTACCAATGTTTCAGTGCATGTACATATCAACATGAAAATATTCTAGTACTACAATATTTTATTTTGTTAGATTTATAGTATGTTCATTCTTCATTAGGTCAAATGACCTCTTATAGTTTATTTTTTTAAGGTAGTTGCAAGCAATTCCTTACAAACTTTAAAATAAAATTGACAAGTTTTATTTTAAGGAAATGGTGTTGAGACTTTTATTAGGATTACATTGAATTATAAATAAACTTGGGAACATTGGTATCTTTTACCTAATTAGCACTCCCCAGCCAGAAACATGCTATGTTGCCATTTATTCAGGTCTCTTCAGTAATTTTTTTTGGTTTAAAGTAAGCTTTTTGATTAAAATATAACATACATAGGGAAAAAAAGCAAAATCATAAGTGTACAACTCAATGAATGTTTTTCAAAGGTACAAACCTGTGTAAACACCATCTGGATCAGGATATTAAAAAAAATAACATCCCAAACCACGCCTTCATGCCTTTTCTAAGTCACTGTCCCTACTCCCCTCCCCCCAAATAACTAATATCTTGATTTCTTATGCTACAGATTAGTTTCACCTGTTTTTGAACTTTATCTATAAGTGGGATAATATAGTATATACTCCCTTGTACATGGCTTGTAGCACTCAGCATAATGTTTTTGACATTCATTTATGTTGCTATACTAGCTATAGTTCACTAACTTTCAGTGCTGTATAGTAGTCCATTCTATAAATAAACCACAACTTGTATATCCATTCTACTGTTGATGATGGAATTTTGCTTGTGTCTAGTTTTATAATGAGTAAAATTTAGTAAGATACTTGTTTACAATTTGTTGCTGAACATATGTCTTCATTTCTGTTGTTTGTATAACTAGGAATGGGATTGCTGGACCATAGGGTATGCATACATTGAACTTATTAGAAACTGCCAAGGAGTTTTACAAAATTTTGCACAAATTTACACGTCTACCAGCAGTGTACAAGAGTTGCAATGACTCTCCATTCTTTTCAGCACTTAGTACTGTTAAACTTTTAAGATTTAGCCATCAAAATATGCATATTTTAGAATCTCATAATAGTTTAAATTTGCATTTCTTTTTTTTTGTAACATCTTTATTGGAGTATAATTGCTTTACAATGGTGTGTTAGTTTCTGCTTTATAACAAAGTGAATCAGTTATACATATACATATGTTCCCATATCTCTTCCCTCTTGCGTCTCCCTCCCTCCCACCCTCCCAATCCCACCCCTCTAAGTGGTCACAAGCTACCGAGCTGATCTCCCTGTGCTATGCGGCTGCTTCCCACTAGCAACCTATTTTACGTTTGGTAGTGTATATATGTCCATGGCACTCTCTCACTTTGTCACAGCTTACCCTTACCCCTCCCCATATCCTCAAGTCCATTCTCTAGTAGGTCTGTGTCTTTGTTCCCGTCTTACCCATAGGTTCTTCAGGACCATTTTTTAAAAAAAATTCATATATATGTGTTAGCATATGGTATTTGTTTTTCTCTTTCTGACTTACTTCACTCTGTATGACAGACTCTAGGTCCATCCACCTCACTACAAATAACTCAATTTCGTTTCTTTTTATGGCTGAGTAATATTCCATTGTATATATGTGCCACATCTTCTTTATCCATTCATCTGTTGATGGACACTTAGGTTGCTTCCATGTCCTGGCTATTGTAAATAGAGCTGCAATGAACAATGTGGTACACGACTTTTTTGAATTATGGTTTTCTCAGGGTATATGCCCAGTAGTGGGATTGCTGGGTTGTATGGTAGTTCTATTTTTAGTTTTTTAAGGAACCTCCATACTGTTCTCCATAGTGGCTGTATCAATTTACATTCCCACCAACAGTGCAAGAGGGTTCCCTTTTCTCCACACCCTCTCCAGCATTTATTGTTTGTAGATTTTTTGATGATGGCCTTCTGACCAGTGTGAGATGATATCTCATTGTAGTTTTGATTTGCATTTCTCTAATGATTAATGACGTTGAGCATTCTTTCATGTATTTGTTGGCAATCTGTATATCTTCTTTGGAGAAATGTCTATTTAGGTCTTCTGCCCATTTTTGGATTAGGTGGTTTGTTTTTTGTTATTGAGCTGCATGAGCTGCTTGTAAATTTTGAAGATTAGTCCTTTGTCAGTTGCTTCATTTGCAAATATTTTCTCCCATTCTGAGGGTTGTCTTTTGGTCTTGTTTATGGTTTCCTTTGCTGTGCAAAACGTTTTAAGTTTCATTAGGTCCCACTTGTTTTTTTTTTTGGTTTTTATTTCCATTTCTCTAGGAGGTGGGTCAAAAAGGATCTTGCTGTGATTTATGTCATAGAGTGTTCTGCCTATGTTTTCCTCTAAGAGTTTGATAGTGTCTGGCCTTATATTTAGGTCTTTAATCCATTCTGAGTTTATTTTTGTGTATGGTGTTAGGGAGTGTTCTAATTTCATACTTTTATGTGTACCTGTACAGTTTTCCCAGCACCACTTATTGAAGAGGCTGTCTTTTCTCCATTGTATATTCTTGCCATCTTTATCAAAGATAAGGTGACCATATGTGTGGGGGTTTATCTCTGGGCTTTCTATCCTGTTCCATTGATCTATATTTCTGTTTTTGTGCCAGTACCATACTGTCTTGATTACTGTAGCTTTGTAGTATAGTCTGAAGTCAGGGAGACTGATTCCTCCAGCTCCATTTTTCGTTCTCAAGATTGCTTTGGCTATTCGGGGTCTTTTGTGTTTCCATACAAATTGTGAAAATTTTTTTCTAGTTCTGTGAAAAATGCCATTGGTAGTTTGATAGGGATTGCATTGAATCTGTAGATTGCTTTGGGTAGTACAGCCATTTTCACAGTGTTGATTCTTCCAATCCAAGAACATCATATATCACTCCATCTTTTTGTATCATCTTTAATTTCTTTCATCAATATCCTATAGTTTTCTGCATACAGGTCTTTTGTCTCCTTAGGTAGGTTTATTCCTAGATATTTTATTCTTTTTGTTGCAAAGTTAAATGGGAGTGTTTTCTTAATTTCACTTTCAGATTTTTCATCATTAGTATATAGGAATGCAGGAGATTTTTGTGCATTAATTTTGTATCCTGCTACTTTACTGAATTCATTGATTAGCTCTAGTAGTTTTCTGGTAGCATCTTTAGGATTCTCTATGTATAGTATCATGTCATCTGCAAACAGTGACAGCTTTACTTCTTCTTTTCTGATTTGGATTCCTTTTATTTCTTTTTCTTCTCTGATTGCTGTGGCTTAAACTTCCAAAACTATGTTGAATAATAGTGGTGAGAGTGGGCAACCTTGTCTAGTTCCTGATCTTAGTGGAAATGGTTTCAGTTTTTCACCATTGAGGACAATGTTGGCTGTGGGTTTGTCATATATGGCCTTTATTATGTTGAGGAAAGTTCCCTCTATGCCTACATTCTGCAGGGTTTTTATCATAAATGAGTTGAATTTTGTCAAAAGCTTTCTCTGCATCGATTGAGATGATCATATGCTTTTTCTCCTTCAATTTGTTAATATGGTGTATCACATTGATTGATTTTCATATATTGAAGAATCCTTGCATTCCTGGGATAAACCCCACTTGATCATGGTGTATGATCCTTTTAATGTGCTGTTGGATTCTGTTTGCTAGTATTTTGTTGATGATTTTTGCATTTATGTTCATCAGTGATGTTGGCCTGTAGTTTTCTTTCTTTGTGACATCTTTGTCTGGTTTTGGTATCAGGGTGATGGTGGCCTCGTAGAATGAGTTTGGGAGTGTTCCTCCCTCTGCTATATTTTGGAAGACCTTGAGAAGGATGAGTGTTAGCTCTTCTCTAAATGTTTGATAGAATTCGACTGGGAAGCCATCTGGTCCTGGGCTTGTGTTTGTTGGAAGATTTTAATCACAGTTTCAATTTCAGTGCTTTTGATTGGACTTTCATGTTTTCTATTTCTTCCTGGTTCAGTCTCAGAAGGTTTTGCATTTCTAAGAATTTGTCCATTTCTTCCAGGTTGTCCATTTTATTGGCATAGAGTTGCTTGTAGTAACCTCTCATGATCCTTTGTATTTCTGCAGTGTCAGTTGTTACGTCTCCTTTTTCATTTCTAATTCTATTGATTTGCGTCTTCTCCCTTTTTTTCTTGTTGAGTCTGGCTAAAGGTTTATCAATTTTGTTTATCTTCTCAAAGAACAAGCTTTTCGTTTATTGATCTTTGCTATTGTTTCCTTCATTTCTTTTTCATTTATTTCTGATCTGATCTTTATGATTTCTTTCCTTCTGCTAACTTTGGGGTTTTTTTTGTTCTTCTTTCTCTAATTGCTTTGGGTGTAAGGTTAGGTTGTTTATTTGAGATGTTTCTTGTTTCTTGAGGTAGGATTGTATTGCTATAAACTTCCCTGTTAGAACTATTTTGGCTGCATTCCTCGGTTTTGGGTCTTCGTGTATTCATTGCCATTTGTTTCTAGGTATTTTTTGATTTCCTCTTTGATTTCTTTGGTGATCTCTTGGTTATTTAGTAACGTATTGTTTAGCCTCCATGTGTTTGTGTTTTTTACATTTTGTTTCCTGTAATTTATATGTAGTCTCATAGCACTGTGGTCAGAAAAGATACTTGGTACGATTTCAATTTTCTTAAATTTACTGAGGCTTGATTTGTGATGCAAGATATGATCTATCCTGGAGAATGTTCCATGAGCCCTTGAGAAGAAAGTGTATTCTGTTGTTTTTGGATGGAATGTCCTATAAATATCAATTAAGTCCATCTGGTGTAATGTGTCATTTAAAGCTTGTGTTTCCTTATTTGTTTTCATTTTGGATAATCTGTCCATTGGTGAAAGTGGGGTGTTAAAGTCCCCTACTATGATTGTGTTACTGTCGATTTCCCCTTTTACGGCTGTTAGTATTTGCCTTATGTATTGAGGTGCTCCTATGTTGGGTGCATAAATATTTACAATTGTTATATCTTCTTCTTGGGTTGATCCCTTGATCATTATGTACTGTCCTTCTTTGTCTTGTAATAGTCTTTATTTTAAAGTCTGTTTTGTCTGATATGAGAATTGCTATTCCAGCTTTCTTTTGATTTCCATTTGCATGGAATATCATTTTCCGTCCCCTCACTTTCATTCTGTATGTGTCCCTAGGTCTGAAGTGGGTCTCTTGTAGACAGCATATATATGGGTCTTGTTTTTGTATCCATTCTGCCAGTCTATGCCTTTTGGTTGGAGCATTTAATCCATTTACATTTAAGGTAATTGTCAATGTGTATGTTCTTATTATCATTTTCTTTATTGTTTTGGGTTTGTTATTGTAGGTCTTTTCCTTCTCTTGTGTTTCCTGCCTAGAGAAGTTCGTTTAGCATTTGTTTTAAAGCTGGTTTGGTGGTGCTGAATTCTCTTAGCTTTTGCTTGTCTGTAAAGCTTTTGATTTCTCCATCAAATCTGAATGAGATCCTTGCTGGGTAGAGTAATCTTGGTTGTAGGTTTTTCCCCTTCATCACTTTAAATATGTCCTGCCACTCCCTTTTGGCTTGCAGAGTTTTGCTGAAAGATCAGCTGTTAACATTATGGGGATTCCCTTGTATGTTATTTGTTGTTTTTCACTTGCTGCTTTTAATTTTTTTTTGTATTTAATTTTTGATAGTTTGATTAATATGTGTCTTGGCGTGTTTCTCCTTGGATTTATCCTGTATGGGACTCTCTGTACTTCCTGGACTTGATTAACTATTTCCTTTCCCATATTAGGGAATTTTTCAACTATAATCTCTTCAAATATTTTCTCAGTCCCTTTCTTTTTCTCTTCTTCTTCTGGGACCCCTATAATTCGAATGTTGGTGCGTTTAATGTTGTCCCAGAGGTCTCGGAGACTGTCCTCAGTTCTTTTCATTCTTTTTTCTTTATTCTGCTCTGCAGTAGTTATTTCCACTATTTTATCTTCCAGGTCACTTATCCGTTCTTCTGCCTCAGTTATTCTGCTGTTGATCCCTTCTAGAGAATTTTTAATTTCATTTATTTTGTTGTTCATCATTGTTTGTTTGCTCTTTAGTTCTTTTAGGTCTTGTTAAACGTTTCTTGTATTTTGTCCCTTCTATTTCCACGATTTTGGATCATCTTTACTATCATTAGTCTGAATTCTTTTTCAGGTAGATTGCCTATTTCCTCTTCATTTGTTTGGTCTGGTGGGTTTTTACCTTTCTCTGTCTTTTCATTTTGCTTAACTTACTGTGTTTGTGGTCTCCTTTTCTCAGGCTGCTGATTCAAAGATCCCATTGTTTTTGGTGTCTGCCCCCAGTGGGTAAGGTTGTTTCAGTTGGTTGTGTAGGCTTCCTGGTGGAGGGAACTGGTGCCTGTTTTCTGGTGGATAAAGCTGGATCTTGTCTTTCTTGTGGGCAGCACCACATCCAGTGGTGTGTTTTGTTGTGTCTATGAACTTATTATGATTTTAGGCAGCCTCTCTGCTAATGGGTGAGGTTGTGTTCCTGTCTCGCTATTTGTTTGGCATAGGGCAGGGTGTCCAGCACTGTAGCTGGTTTGTCGTTGAGGGGAGCTGGATCTTAGCATTGAGACGCTCTGGGAGAGTGTGTATCTTTCAGTGTGTTTGTGTCATATTCAATCTCTGGGAGAGCTCTTGCCGATTGATATTACATGGGGTTGGAAGGTCTCTGGTGGTCCAGTGTCCTGAACTCGGCTCTCCCATCTCAGAGGGTCAGGCCTGACACCCGCCTGGAGCACTAAGACCCCAGGTACGTGGGGAGTTTCTTTTTTGCCTTTGGGAAATTTGAAGTCTTCTGCCTGCATCCGGTAGGTGTTCTGTAGGAGTTGTTCCACATATAGATGTATTTTTGATGTACTTGTGGGGAGAAAGGTGATCACGTCTTACTCCTCCACCATCTTGGAGGTCCTCTCATTACAGAGTATTGAGAAGAGTTCCCTGTGCTATAAGTAGGTCCTCATTAGTTACCTATTTTATATATTGTAGTGTGTATCTGTCAATCCCAGTCTCCCAAATTATCCCTCCCCTCACCACTTTCCCCCCGGTAACCATATGTTTGTTTTCTACATCTGTGACTGTATTTCTCTTTTGTAAATATGTTCATTTGTACCATGTTTTAGATTCGTTGTTTTAGCAACGAATAAGCAATATCATATTATATCTGTCTTTCTCTGTCTGACTTATTTCACTCACTATGACAATCTCTATGTCCATCCATGTTGTTGCAAATGGCATTATTTCGTTCTTTTTTATGGCTGAGTAATATTCCATTATGTGTATGTGGTGTGTGTGTGTGTGTGTGTGTGTATATATATATATATATATATATATATATATATATATATATATATATATATATATATATCTATCTCACATCTTCTTTATCCATTCCTCCATTGATGGACATTTAGGTTGCTTCCATGTCCTGGCTATTGTAAATAGTGCTGCAGTGAGCATTGGGGTACGTGTATGTTTTTGAATTTTGGTTTTCTCCAGATATATGCCCAGGAATGGGGTTGCATGCCCATATGGTAGGTCTATTTTTAGTTTTTTAAGGAACCTCCATACTCTTCTCCTTAGTGGCTGTACCAGTTTACATTCCCACCAACAGTGTAGGAGGGTTCCCTTTTCTCCACACCCTTTCCAGCATTTATTGTTTGTAGACTTTTTGATGATGGCCATTCTGACTGGTGTGAGGTGATACCTCATTGTAGTTTCGATTTGCATTTCTCTAATAATTAGTGATGTTGAGCATCTTATCATGTGCTTGTTGGCCATCTGTATGTCTTTTTTAGAGAAATGTGCATTTAGATCTTCCACCCATATTTTGCTTGGGTTGTTTGTTTTTTTCATGCATTTTACTGATGATTAGTGATGTTGGGCATCTTTCCATGTGCCTGCTGGCCATCCACATGTTCTCTTCAGAAAAATGTCTATTCAGATCTTCTGCCCATTTTTTAATTGGGTTGTCTGTTTTGTTTTTTTTAATGTTGAGTTGTATGAGCTGTTTGTATACTTAGGATATTAACCCTTTTTTGGTCATATCATTTGCAAGTATTTTCTCCCATTCAGTAGATTGTCATTTTGTTTCATTGATGGCTTCCTTTGCTGTGCAAAAACTTTTAATTTTAACTAGGTCCATTTGTTTATATTTGATTTTATTTCCGTTGCTTTAGGATATAGATCCAAAAAATTGCTACAATTTATTTCAAAGATGTTCTGCCTATGTTTTCCTATAGGAGTTTTATGTTTTCTGGTCTTACATTTAGGTCTTTCATCCATTTTGAGTTTATATTTGTACATGGTTTTAGAGAATGTTCTAATTTCATTGTTTTACTTGTAGCTGTCCAGTTTTCCCAGCACCATTATTGAAGAGACTGTCTTTTCTCCATTTTTTCTTCTTGCCTCCTTTGTGGTAGATTAATTGACCATAAATGTGTGGGTTAATTTCTGGGCTCTGTATCCTGTTCCATTTATCAATGTGTCTCTCTTTGTGCCAGTACCACACAGTTTTGATTATTGCAGCTTTGTAGTAAAGTCTGAAGTCAGGGAGCATGATTCTTCCAGCTCTATTCTTCTTTCTTAAGACTATTTTGTCTATTGAGGGCCTTTTGTGTTTCCATACAATTTTTAAAATTATTTATACTAGTTCTGTGAAAAATACCATTGGTATCTTGATAGGGATTGCATTGAATCTGTAGATTGCCTTGGGTAGTGTGGTCATTTTAATAATCCTGAATCTTTCAATCCAGGAACATGGTATATCTTTCAATGTGTTTGTGTCATATTCAATTTATTTCATCAGTGTCTTATAGCTTTTTGAATACAGGTCTTTTACCTCCTAAGGTAGCTTTATTCCTAGGTATTCTTTTTAATGCAGTGGTGAATGGGAGTGTTTCTTTAATTTGTCTTTCTGATAGTTTGTTGTTAGTGTATACAAAGGCAGCAGATTTATGTATATTAATTTTGTATCCTTTAACTTTACCTAATTCATTTAACTACATTCATTCTAGTAGTTTTCTGGTGGTGTCTTTAGGATTTTCTATGTATAGTATCATGTCATCTTCAAACAGTGGCAGTTTTACCTCTTTTTTTCCAATTTGGGTTCCTTTTATTTCTTTTTCTTTTCTGATTGCTGTGGCTAAGACTTCCATTACTATGTTGAATAAAAGTGGCGAGAGTGGACATCCTTGTATTGTTCCTGATCTTAGAGGAAATGCTTTCAGCTTTTCACCATTGAGTATGATGTCAGCTTTGGGTTTGTCATATGTGGCCTTTATTATGTTGAGGGGTGTTGCTTCTATACCCATTTGTTGAGAGTTTATTGTTTAGCCTCCAAGTGTTTGTGTTTTTTGCATTTTTTCCCCTAGTATTTGATATCTAGTCTCAGTGTTGTGGTTGGAAAAGATGCTTGATATGATTTCAGTTTTCTTAAATTTACTGAGGCTTGTTTTGTGGCCTTGTGTGTGATCTATCCTAGGGAATGTTCCATGTTCACTTGGAAAGAATGTGTATTCTGCTGCATTTGGATGGAATGTTCTACATATGTCAATTAAGTCCATCTATTCAAATATGTCATTTAAGACCAGCGTTTCCATCTTGATTTTTCTGTCTGGATGATGTGTCCATTGATGTAAGTGGGATGTTAAGGTCCCGTACTATTATTGTGTTACTGTATATTTCTTCCTTTATGTCTGTTAATATTTGCTTTATATATTTAGATGCACCTATGTTGGGTACATATGTATTTACAATTGTTATATCTTCTTGGATTGATCCCTTGATCATTATGTAGTGTTTTTCTTTGTATCTTGTAACAGTCTTTATTTTAAAGTCTATTTTGTCTGATATAAGTATTGCTACCCCAGCTTTCTTTTGATTTCCATTTTCATGAAATACATTTTTCTATCCCCTCACGTTCAGTCTATGTGTGTCTTTAGATCTAAAGTGAGTCTCTTGTAGGCAGCATATATATGGGTCATGTTTTTGTATTCATTCAGCCACTTTATATCTTTTGATTGGAGTATTTAGTCCATTTACATTTAAGGTAGTTATTGATACATGTGTTCTTTCCATTTTGTTAATTGTTTTGGATTTGGTTTTCTAGGTCTTTCTTTTCTTTTCTTTTCTTTTCTTTTCTTTTCTTTTCTTTTCTTTCTTTCTTTCTTTCTTTCTTTCTTTCTTTCTTTCTTTCTTTCTTTCCTTCCTTCCTTCCTTCCTTCCTTCCTTCTTTCTTTTCTTCTTTTCTTCTCTTCTCTTGTGATTTGATTACTATCTTTAGTGCTATGTTTGGATTCCTTTTTCTTCTTTGTGGGTATATCTATTATAGAGTTTTGGTTTATGGTTACCATGAGGTTTTTATATAGCAATCTCTAAGTATACATGATTGTTTTAAGTTGCTGATCTCTTAATTTCTAATGCATTTTAACAACACTTCTTTTGTAGTCTCCTCCCCACATGATTACTGTTTTTGATATCATATTTTACATCTAATTGTTTTGTGAATCCCGTTACTGCTTACTGTGGATATAGATGATTTTACTCCTTTTTTCTTTTAACCTGCTTACTAGATTTGTGTGTAGATGATTTCCTACTTTTATTGATGTTTGACTTTACTGATGGACTTTTTCATTTCATAATTTTCATGTTTCTAGTTGTGGCCTTTTCTTTTTTGCTTAGAGAATTTCCTTTAACACAGCTTATAAAGCTGGTTTGGTGATTCAGAACTCTTTTAGCTTTTGCTTGTCTGTAAAACTTTTGATCTCTCCATCCAGTCTGAACAAGAGTCTTGCTGGGTAGAGTATTCTAGGTTGTAGGTTTTTCCTTTTCATTACTTTAAATATAGCAAGCTACTCCCTTCTGGCCTACAGAGTTTCTGCTGAAAAATCAGCTGATAACCTTATAGGAGATCCCTTGTATGTTATTTGTTGCTTTTCACTTGCTGCTTTTAATATTCTCTGTTTATCTTTTATTTTTGTCATTTTAATTACAGTGTGTCATGGTGTGTTCCTCTTTGGGTTTATCCTGTATGGGACTTTCTATGCTTCCTGGACTTGGGTGACTATTTCCCAGTTTAGGGAAATTTTCAGCTATTTTATCTTCAAACATGTTCTCAGCCCCTTTCTCTCTCTCTTCTCCTTCTGAGACCCCTATAATATGAATCTTTGTATGTGTGATGTTGTCCCAGAGGACTCTTAAACGGTCCTCATTTCTTTTCATTCTTTTTTTCTTTTTTCTGTTCAGCATCAGTGATTTCCACTATACTGTCTTCCAGCTTGCTGATCCATTCCTCTGTATAATTTAGGCTACTGTTGATTCCTTCTAGTGTATTTTTCATTTCAGTAATTGTATTCTTCATCTCTGTTTGGTTGTTCTTTATATTTTTAAACTCTTGTTAAAAAACTTCTAACTTCTCTGTGCATCCATTTCTCTCCCAAGTTACTTGATCATTTTTACAGTCACTACCCTGAACTCTTTCTCAAGTAGATTGCCTATCTCCACTTCACTTAGTTCTTCTTCTGGGGTTTTATCTTTTTCCTTCACCTGGAACATGTTCCTCTGCTGCCTCATTTTGCCTAAATTGCTGTTTGTATTCTTATGTATCTGGTAGGTTAGTTACATTTTCCCCCCTTGGAGAAGTTACCTTGTGTAGGAGACATCCTGTGTGTTCCAGCTGTGCATTCACCTCTCGTCATCCAACCTATATGCTCTAGGGGTTCCCCCTATGAGGGCTCCATGGGTCCTTCTGTTGTGGCAGACTGACTATGTGGGCAGTCTTATAGGCCTGATTGTTACCTCGCCTGGTTTATTGCCAGGCACTGCTTTGTGGAGGCTGCCAGCTACTTGTTTGTAGGACTGGGTCACGAGGCAGCTGGGCAGCTGACTTCAGAACCCCAGGGGGCCCCAGGGTTAGTGCTGGCTCACTTCTTGGTGGAGTCAGAGTCCAAAAGATTCCAGGGCTGTTGCCTGTCCACTCGTGGGGTTAGTGCTGGACTACTACCAGACAGAACTGGTTCCTAGAATCTGGATGCAGGGTCCAGGGATCTCAAAGTTGGTGTCAGACTATTGGTGGGGGGGCTGATTCCTGACATAGTTGGATTTGGGTTCCGCAGTGTTCCAAAACTTGTGTTGGCCTGCTAGTGAGCACTGGGACTGGTGCTTGCTCACTGGTGGGTGGAGCTGGGTCCTGAACCCTCTGGCGGGCAGGGCTGAGTCCAGAGAAGGCTGTGATCTCAGGAGGTATTTAGGCAGCCTGTCTGCTTATGAGTGGGGCTGTGTCCCCACCCAGTTGCCTGAGGCATCCCAGCATTGGTGCCTACAGGCTGTTGGGGGGGCGAAGTTGTGGTACTAATGAACTAGGGGAAGAATTCCACAATGGTGCCCACCAGCACCAGCATCAATTCAGTAGAAGGAGTTCTGAAGAAGCTGCTGCCAGTGTCTTTGTCCCCAGAGTGAGCTGCAGCTTCCCCTTACCTCTCCAGGAGACTCTCCAAGACCAGCAGGTAGGTCTGGTCTAGGTTCCTATCAAATTACAGCTTTTCTCTAATTTCTCTTTTCTCCCAGAGTGTGTGTTTCTGTGTGCAACCTTTAAGACTAAAGTCTCTATTTCCCCCAATACTTTGGGGCTCCTGAGATTAAGCCCCACTGGCCTTCAAAGCCAAATGTTCTGGGAGCTCATCTTCGCAGTGCAAGACCCCTGGCCTGGAGAGCCTGATGTGGGGCTCAGAGCTCTTACTCCTGTGGGAGAACCTCAGTTTGTGAGTCACCCACCTGGAGGTATGGGACTTGACTATGTCGTGAATTCACCCCTCCTACCTGTCTCATTGTGGTTCTTTCTTTATGTGTTTAGTTGTAGAAGATCTTTTCTGGTAGGTTCTGGTCTTTTCATCAGTGGTTGTCCTGAAAATAGTTGTGGTTTTGGTGTGCTTGTGAGAGGAGGTGAGCTCAAGGTCTTTCTACTCCACCATCTTGGCTGATTCTACACTACATTTTCTTAATCCATTCATCTGTCAATGGACACTTAGATTGTTTCCATGTCTTGGCTATTGTAAATAATGCTTCAGTGAACATGGAGGTACATGTCTTTTTGAGTTAGTGTTTTTGTTTTCTTCTGATAAATACCCAGAAGTAAAATTACTGGATCATATGGTAGTTCTATGTTTAATTTTTTAGGGAACCTCCAAATTGTTTTCCAAAGTGGCTGTACCAATTTACATTCCCACCAAGAGTGCGCAAGGATTCTCTTTTGTCCAGATCCTCATCAATACTTTTTATTTCTTGTCTTTTTGATAATAGCTATTCTAAGAGGCATAAAGTGATATCTCCTTGTGGTTTTTATTTGCATTTCCTTGATGATTAGTGATGTTGAGCATCCCTTCATGTACCTGTTGGTCTTCTGTATGTCTTTGGGAAAATGTCTATTCAGATTCTCTGCCCATTTAAAAATCAGGTTGGTTGTATTTTTGCTATTGAGTTATATGAGTTCTTTATATATTTTGGATATTTATACCTTATTTGACATATAATTTGAAAATATTTTCTCCCATTCAGTAAGTTGTCTTTGCTTTTGTTGATATGCAGTAGCTACTTAGTTGGATGTATGTAATCCCTCTTGTTTATTTTAACTTTTGTTGCCTTTTTGTTGCCTTTGCTTTTGGTGTCAAATATGAAAAACCATTGCTGAGAAAGATGTCAGGGATTTACTGCCTATGTTGTCTCCTAAGAATTTCATTGTTTTGTGTCTTACCTTCAAGTCTAATCCATTTTTAGTTAATTATTGTGGATGGTGTAGCTAATGGTCCAGTTTCATTCTTTTTGCATGTAGCTGCCCAATTTTCCCATCACCATTTATTGAAGAGACTGTCGTTTCCCCCCTTATATATTCTTGGCTCCTTTGTCATAAATTAATTGACCATATATGCATAGGTTTATTTCTGGGGTCTCTATTCCATTCCATTGATCTATGTGTCTTTTTTTATGCCAGTACCATAATGTTTTGATTACTGTAGCATTGTAACATAGTTTGAAATCAGGAAGCATGATACCTGCAGATTTATTCTTTCTCAAGGTTCCTTTGGCTACTTGGGGTCTTTTTTGGTCCCATGTAAATTTTAGGATTTTTTGTTCTATTTCTGTGGAAAATGCCATTGGAATTTTGATAGAGATTACATTAAATCTGTAGATTACTTTGGGTAGTATGGACATTTAAACAATATTAATTATTCTAATCCATGAGCATGGATTATCTTTCCATTTATTTGTGTCTTCTTTACATTCTTTCATCAATGTCTTGTAGTTTTCAGTGTGTAGGTCTTTCAGCCCCTTAGTTAAATTTATTCCTGGGTATTTTATTCTTTTTAAAATAATTTTTATTGGAGTATAGTTGATTTACAATGTTGTGTTAGTTTCAGGTGTACAGCAAAGTGAATCAGTTATACATATATTCACTCTTTTTTAGATTCTTTTCCCACACAGGCCATTACAGAGTACTGAGTAGAGTTCCCTGTGCTATACAGTAGGTCCTTATTAGTTATCTATTTTATGTATAGTAGTGTGTATATGTCAATCCCAATCTCCCAATTTATCCCTCCCCCCTCCTTACCCTTTGGTAACCTTAAGTTTGTTTTCTTCATCTGTAGCTCTATTTCTGTTTTGTAGATAAGTTCATTTGTACCCTTTTGTTTAGATTCCACATATAAGTGATATCATATGATATTTGTCTTTCTCTCTCTGACTTACTTCACTCAGTATGACAATCTCTATGTCCATCCATGTTGCTGCACATGACATTATTTCATTCTTTTTAATGGCTGAGTAATATTCCCTTGTATATATGTACCATATCTTCTTTATCCATTCCTCTGTTGATGGACATTTAGGCTGCTTCCATGTCCTGGCTATTGTAAATAGTGCTACAATGAATATTGGGGTGTGTGTATCTTTTTGAATTATGGTTTCCTCCGTATATATGCTCAGGAGTGGGATTGCTGGATCATATGGTAACTCTATTTTTAGTTTTTAAGGAACTTCCATACTGTTCTCCATAGTGGCTATACCAATTTACATTCGCACCAACAGTGTAGGAGGGTTCCCTTTTCTCCGCACCCCCTCCTTAGCTACATTTATCCCTGGGTATTTTATTCCTTTTGATGAAATTGTAAATGGTATTGTTTTCTTAATTTCTCTTTCTGATAGTTCATTATTAACTATAGAAACACAACAGATTTCTGTATATTGATTTTTTATCTTGCAACTTTACTGAATTTATTTATTAGCTCTAAAATTTTTGGTGGAGTCTTTAATGTTTTTTATATACAATATTATGTCATCTGCAAATAATGACATTTTTACTTTTTCCTTTCCAATTTTGATGCTTTAAAAGTTTTTCCTTGCCTAATTGCTCTAGCTAAGACTTCC
Source organism: Balaenoptera borealis (assembly GCF_965194805.1). Taxonomy (NCBI): domain Eukaryota; kingdom Metazoa; phylum Chordata; class Mammalia; order Artiodactyla; family Balaenopteridae; genus Balaenoptera; species Balaenoptera borealis. Next base: position 126,544,735 of record NC_138881.1, on the reverse strand, counting down.
AATATTATGTTGAATATAAGTGGTGATAGTGGGCATCCTTGTCTTTTTCCTGATCTTAGAGGAAAACCTTTTGGTTTTACCATTGAGTATGATGTTATCTGTGGGCTTGTCATATGTGGTCTTTATTATGTTGAAGTATGTTCCTCATTGGACCTTTAATACAACCAACTTTTGACTTTGCTGGACCTCATTATTATAGATTTTTTATTTTATTGCATTCTGATTTTATATTTATTTTTTTCTTCTTTCTACTTTTAATTTGCTTTTATTTTACTATTTCAGAAGGAAAATCAGATTATAGATTTAGATCCTTTTTTTTCTTTTCAAATGTATGCATATAAGGCTATAAATTTTCGATGGTAATAACTCTGTTATATCCTAGTTGTTTTCTTTGACGTATTTTTATTTTCATGCAGTGCAAAATAATTTCTAACTTAATTTGAGTTTTTTTCTTTGATCCATGTGTTATTTAGAAGTGAACTGCTTAATTTCCAAATTGTGGTGTTTTATAGTTATCTTCTTTATTAATGATGTCTAAATTAAGCTGTTGTCAGAGGTCAAATAATATATTCTGATTTCAATCCTTTGATATGAATTTAGGTTTGCTTCATAGCCCATTTGACCTAAATATATATATTTAGGTTAAGTAATTTAGGTTAAGTTTGTTAATCATTTCACTGAAATCTTACATATATCTTTATTGAATTCTGATAGGCTAAAATATCAGTTATAGTTATTATATCCTAAAATTCAGTCATTACATTTTTTTTGAGTTCTAGAATATCTGTTCATTTTATAGATTCCTGTATTGTGTGAAATTTTCCATTGTATCTATTTTCTTAAGTTAATCATTATCTTATAGTCTGTACTGGCATTTCCAGTATGAGGATTGCATCTGGGACTTTTTTTTAGTAATACTTTCTTTGCAAGTTTTAGCTCGTCTCATTCGTGATAATTTTTTATTTGCATGCTGGGAATTTTAAGTGAAAATGGAAAATGGCTTGGTTTATGCTATCTTTTAAAAAACTTTTTATTTTAAATAATAATAAATCATGGGAAGATGCAAAAATAGTATATAGAGCCTTCTGAAACATTTAGACAGCTTCTACCAGTGGGAGTTCTAATATGATTACAGCATAATATTAGCTAGACTACAGGCCTCATTAGCATTATTGTACTGCAATCATATAAGCATATTTTGCATGTACTCATGTGTGTATGTATTTGTGTAGTTCTATGCAGTTTAATCCCATGTGTAAATTTGTGTAACCACCACCACAATCAAGATACAGAACTGGAGTCCCTCCCACCAGGAGACTTACACAAGCCTCTTAGATAGCCTCATCCACCGGAGGGCAGACAGCAGAAGCACGAAGAACTACAATCCTGCAGCCTGTGGAACAAAAACCACATTCACAGAACGATAGACAAGATGAAAAGGCAGAGGGCTATGTACCAGATGAAGGAACAAGATAAAGCCCCAGAAAAACAACTAAATGAAGTGGAGATAGGCAACCTTCCAGAAAAAGAATTCAGAATAATGATAGTGAAGATGATCCAGGACCTCAGAAAAAGAATGGAGGCAAAGATCGAGAAGACGCAAGAAATGTTTAACAAAAACCTAAAAGAATTAAAGAACAAACAAACAGAGATGAATAATACAATAACTGAAATGAAAACTACACTAGAAGGAATCAATAGCAGAATAACTGAGGCAGAAGAATGGATAAGGACCTGGAAGACAGAATGGTGGAATTCACTGCTGTGGAACAGAATAAAGACAAAAGAATGAAAAGAAACGAAAACTGCCTAGGAGACCTCTGGGACAACATTAAACGCAACAACATTCACATTATAGGGGTCCCAGAAGGAGAAGAGAGAGAGAAAGGACCCGAGAAAATATTTGAAGAGATTATAGTCGAAAACTTCCCTAACATGGGAAAGGAAATAGCCACCCAAGTCCAGGAAGTGCAGAGAGTCCCATACAGGATAAACCCAAGGAGAAACACGCCGAGACACATAGTAAGCAAATTGGCAGAAATTAAAGACAAAGAAAAATTATTGAAAGCATCAAGGGAAAAACGAAAAATAACATACAAAGGAACTCCCATAAGGTTAACAGCTGATTTCTCAGCAGAAACTCTACAAGCCAGAAGGCAGTGGCATGATATACTTAAAGTGATGAAAGGGAACAATTTACAACCAAGATTACTCTACCCAGCAAGGATCTCATTCAGATTTGATGGAGGAATCAAAAGCTTTACAGACAAGCAAAAGCTAAGAGAATTCAGCACCACCAAAGCAGCTCTACAACAAATGCTAAAGGATCTTCTCTAAGTGGGAAACACAAGAAAAGAAAAGGACCTACAAAAACAAACCCAAAACAATTAAGAAAATGGTCATAGGAACATACATACCGATAATTACCTTAAACGTGAATGGATTAAATGCTCCAACCAAAAGACACAGGCTTGCTGAATGGATACAAAAACAAGACCCATATATATGCTGTCTACAAGAGACCCACTTCAGACCTAGAGACACATACAGACTGAAAGTGAGGGGATGGAAAAAGATATTCCATGCAAATGGAAATCAAAAGAAAGCTGGAGTAGCAATTCTCATATCAGATAAAATAGACTTTGAAATAAAGAATGTTACAAGAGACAAGGAAGGACACTATATAATGATCAAGGGATGAATCCAAGAAGAAGATATAACAATTATAAATATATATGCACCCAACATAGGAGCACCTCAATACATAAGGCAACTGCTAACAGCTATGAAAGAGGAAATTGACAGTAACACAATAATAGTGGGGGACTTCAACACCTCACACCAATGGACAGATCATCCAAAATGAAAATAAATAAGGAAAGAGAAGCTTTAAATGACACAATAGACCAGATAGACTTAATTGATATTTATAGGACATTCCATCCAAAAACAGCAGATTACACTTTCTTCTCAAGTGTGCACGGAACATTCTCCAGGATAGATCACATCTTGGGTCACAAATCAAGCCTCAGTAGATTTAAGAAAATTGAAATCATATCAAGCATCTTTTCTGACCACAGCGTTATGAGATTAGAAATAAATTACAGGGAAAAAAACGTAAAAAACACAAACACATGGAGGCTAAGTAATACGTTACTAAACAACCAAGAGATCACTGAAGAAATCAAAGAGGAAATCAAAAAATACCTAGAGACAAATGACAATGAAAACACAACGATCCAAAACCTATGGGATGCAGCAAAAGCAGTTCGAAGAGGGAAGTTTATAGCTATACAACCCTACCTCAAGAAACAAGAAAAATCTCAAGTAAACAATCTAACGTTACACCTAAAGGAACTAGAGAAAGAAGAACAAACAAAAATCAAAGTTAGCAGAAGGAAAGAAATCATAAAGATTAGAGCAGAAATAAATGAAATAGAAACAAAGAAAACAATAGCAAAGATCAATAAAACTAAAAGCTGGTTCTTTGAGAAGATAAACAAAATTGATAAACCATTAGCCAGACTCATCAAGAAAAAGAGGGCGAGGACTCAAATCAATAAAATTAGAAATGATAAAGGAGAAGTTACAACAGACACCGCAGAAATACAAAACATCCTACGAGACTACTACAAGCAACTCTATGCCAATAAAATGGACAACCTGGAAGAAATGGACAAATTCTTAGAAATGCACAACCTTCCAAGACTGAACCAGGAAGAAACAGAAAATATGAACAGACCAATCACAAGTAATGAAATTGAAACTGTGATTAAAAATCTTCCAACAAACAAAAGTCCAGGACCAGATGACTTCACAGGTGAATTCTATCAAACATTTAGAGAACAGCTAACACCCATCCTTCTGAAACTCTTCCAAAAAATTGCAGAGCAAGGAACACTCCCAAACTCATTCTATGAGGCCACCATCACCCTGATAACAAAACCAGGCAAAGATACTACAAAAAAAGAAAATTACAGACCAATATCACTGATGAATATAGACGCAAAAATTCTCAACAAAATACTAGCATACAGAATCCAACAACACAGTGAAAGGGTCATACACCATGATCAAGTGGGATTTATCCCAGGGATTCAAGGATTCTTCAATATATGCAATCAATCAATGTGATACACAATATTAACAAATTGAAGAATAAAAACCATATGATCATCTCAATAGACACAGAAAAAGCTTTTGACAAAATTCAGCACCAATTTATGATAAAAACTCTCCAGAAAGTGGGCATAGAGGGAACCTACCTCAACATAATAAAGGCCATATACGACAAACCCACAGCAACCATCATTCTCAATGGTGAAAAACTGAAAGTGTTTCCTCTAAGATCGGGAACAAGACAAGGATGTCCACTCTCAGCACTATTATTCAATATAGTTTTGGAAGTCCTAGCCACGGCAATCAGAGAAGAAAAAGAAATAAAAGGAATCCAAATTGGAAAAGAAGAAGTAAAACTGTCACTGTTTGCAGATGACATGATATTATACATAGAGAATCCTAAAAATGCCAGCAGAAAACTACTAGAGCTAATCAATGAATTTGGTAAAGTTGCAGGATACAAAATTAATGCACAGAAATCTCCTGCATTCCTATACACTAATGAAAAATCTAAAAGAGAAATTATGGAAGCACTCCCATTTACCATTGCAACAAAAAGAATAAAATACCTAGGAATAAGCCTACCTAGGGAGACAAAAGACCTGTATGCAGAAAACTATAAGACACTGATAAAAGAAATTAAAGATGATACCAACAGATGGAGAGATTTACCATTTTCTTGGATTGGAAGAATCAATATTGTGAAAATGACTGTACTACCCAAAGCAATCTACAGATCCAATGCAATCCCTATCTAATTACCAATGGCATTTTTTACGGAACTAGAACAAATCATCTTAAAAATTGTGTGGAGACACAAAGGACCCCGAATAGCCAAAGCAGTCTTGAGGGAAGAAAACGGAGCTGGAGGAATCAGACTCCCTGACTTCAGACTATACTACAAAGCTACAGTAATCAAGACAATATGGTACTGGCACAAAAATAGAAACATAGATCAATGGAACAAGATAGAAAGCCCAGAGGTAAACCCACACACCTGTGGTCAACTAATCTATGGCAAAGGAGGCAAGGATATACAATAGAGAAAAGAGAGTCTCTTCAATAAGTGGTGCTGGGAAAACTGGACAGCTACATGTAAAAGAATGAAATTAGAATACTCCGTAACACCATACACAAAAGTAAACTCAAAATGGATTCGAGACCTAAATGTAAGACAGGACAGTATAAAACTCTTAGAGGGAAACAGAAAGAACACTCTTTGACATAAATCACAGCAAGATCTTTTTTGATCCACCTCCTAGACTAATGGAAATAAAAACAAGAATCAACAAATGGGACCTAAGGAAACTTCAAAGCTTTTGCACAGCAAAGGAAACCATAAACAAGATGAAAAGACAACCCTCAGAATGGGAGAAAATATTTGCAAATGAATCAACGGGCAAAGGATTAATCTCCAAAATATATAAACAGCTCGTGCAGCTCAATATTAAAGAAACACACAACCCAATCCAAAAATGGGCAGAAGACCTAAATAGACGTTTCTCCAAAGAAGACATACAGATGGCCAAGAAGCACATGAAAAGCTGCTCAACATCACTAATTATTAGAGGAATGCAAATCAAATCTACAATGAGGTATCACCTCACACCAGTAAGAATGGGCATCATCAGAAAATCTACAAACAACAAATGCTGGAGAGGGTGTGGAGAAAAGGGAACCCTCTTGCACTGTTGGTGGGACTGTAAATTGATACAGCCACTATGGAGAACAGTACGGAGGTTCATTAAAAAACTAAAAATCGAATTATCATATGATCCAGCAATCCCAGTACTGGGCATATACCCAGAGAAAACCATAATTCAAAAAGGCACATGCACCGCAATGTTCATTGCAGCACTATTTACAATAGCCAGGTCATGGAAGCAACCTAAATGCCCATCGACAGATGAATGGATAAAGAAGTTGTGGTACATATCTACAATGGAATATTACTCAGCCAGAAAAAGGAACGAAACTGAGTCATTTGTTGAGACGTGGATGGACCTAGAGTCTGTCATACAGAGTGAAGTAAGTCAGAAAGAGAAAAACAAATATCGTTTATTAACTTATGTATGTGGAACCTAGAAAAATGGTGCAGATGAACTGGTTTGCAGGGCAGAAGTTGAGACACAGATGTAGAGAACAAACATATGGATACCAAGGGGGGAAAACCGCGGTGGCGTGGGGATGGTGGTTGCTGAATTGGGCGATTGGGATTGACATGTATACATTGATGTGTATAAAACTGTTGACTAATAAGAACCTGCAGTATAAAAAAACAAACAAACAAACAGAAACGAATACTAAACTTTCTTTGGGTTATTTGTATGGAAATATGTTAATATAAATGTTTCAGACATTACATGAAAAAAAAAGATACAGAACTGTTCAATCACTGCAAAGAAACTCCTTCATGTTACCTCTTTATTGTAGCACCCACTATTTTCCACCTGTCTCTTTCCCCAGAAACCATTAATCTGCTCTCCATCTCTATAGTTTTGTCAGTTTGAAAATATAAAAATGTGTTTGTATACCGTGTAACCTTTTGGGGATTGGCTTTTTAAAAATTAATGGACTTTATTTTGTAGAGAAGTTTAGGTTTACAGAAAAATTGAGCAGAAAGTACAGAGAGTTCCTGTGTACCCTTTCCCCCTCCCCCACCAATTTCCCCTATCATTAGCATCTTAGATTAGTGTGGTACATTTGTTACAACTGATGAACAAATATTGATACATTATTATTAACTAAAGTCCATAATTTTCATTTGGGTTCTCTCTTTGTGTTTTACAGTTCTATAAGTTTTGATAAATGTATAATGTCGTGTATCCACCATTATACTATCATGCAGAATAGTTTCACTGCCCTAAAAACCCTCTGCATTTCACCTATTCATCTCTCCCTCTCTCCTCCCTGAACCCCTGGCAACCATTGATCTTTTTAGTGATTATATCTTTGCCTTTTCAAGAATGTCATGCCATTGGAATCATACAGTATGTAACCTTTTCAGACTGGCTTATTTTACTTTGCAGTATGCATTTACGGTGCCTCCATGGCTTGACAGTTCATTTCTTTTCACTGAATAATGTTGCATTGTATTGATGTTCCATTATTTGTTTATCCACTCATCTGTTGATAGACATCTTCGTTGCTTTCAATTTTTAGCAATTATGAGTAAAGCTGCTATCAATATTCATGTGTGTGCTTTTGTGTCTACATAAATTTTCAACTCATTTGGGTAAATACCATGGAGCACAATTGTTGGATCACATAGTAAGACTATGTTTACCTTTGTAAATACCTGTCATACTGTCTTCCAAAGTGGCTGTACCGTTTTGCATTCCCACCAGAATGAGTGAGAGTTCCTGTTGCTCCACATCCTTTTTTCAGCATTTGGTGTTGTCAATAGTTTGATTTATAGCCATTCTAACAGATGGTAGTGGTATTTTATTATTGTTTTAATCTGCAACTTCCTAATGATATATGATCTTGAGAATCTTTTCATGTACTTTTTATTATCTATATGTTTTCTTTGCTGAAAGACTGACATTTTTACTAAACATGATACACTTGAGATCCACCCAAGTTGTTGCATGATCAATAGTTGGTTCCTTTTTATTGCTGAGTAGTATTCTGTAGTATGGATGTACCAGAATTTGTTTAGCAGTTCACCAGTTGAAAGACTTTTGTGTGGTCTCCAGTTTGGGGTTATTATGTATAAAGATGCTGTGAACATGAGAATATAGGTTTTCGTGTGTACATAAAATTTCGTTTATTTAAGATATGCGATTGATAGTTTTTATGGTACATGCATGTTTACTTTCTAAAGAAACTACCCAACAGTTTTCCATAGTGCTTAAACTATTTTGTGTTTCAACCAGAATTGATTTTTAATTTTGTTTTCCATACTTTTAGGTAGCATATAGCTTTATAGCTAGCATTGCAACTTTTTTTAGAATCACAAATGGATGTTGGATTTTGTGAAATTATTTTTCTGCATCAATTGATATGATCATATGCTTTTGCTTCTTTAGCATGTAGTTATGGTGGATTACATTGACTGATATTCAAATGAACCAACTTTGCATAACTGGAATAAATCTTATTCAATGTTCATGAATACTATCAGCCTGTAGTTTCCTTCCTTCCTTCCTTCCCTCCCTCCATCCCTCCCTCCCTCATTTGTTAGTTTGTTCGTACTGCCTTTGTCCTTTGTTTGGTTTTGTGATTAGGACAATACTGGTCTTATGAAATGAGTTTGTTACTTTCTCTCCTCTTCTAATTCTAGAAGAGAATTTGTCAAATTTGTGCCATATCTTCTTTAAGTATTTGGTAAATTCTCTGGTGAAACCATCTGGCTAGGATTTCTTTTTTCAAGGTTTCTTGATGAAAAATCAACCGATGATCTTATTGTGGATCACTTACGTGTGATGAATCACTTCTCTCTTGATGCTTTCAAGATCTTCTCTTTGTCTTTGTCTTTCAACAATTTGATTACAATGTGTCTTGGGGTGGATTGCTTTGAATTTAACCAACTTGGCATTTGTTGAGGTTCCTGGATGTATAGATTCATGTCTTTCTTTATATTTGAGAATATTTTGGCCATTATTTCTTCAAATGTTCTTTCTGCTCCTTGCTGTCTCTCTCCTCTTTATCTGGGACAACATTATGCAAATATCCCACAGGTCTCGTAGACTCACTTATTTATTTATTACCATTTTAAAGTGTACACCTCAGTGGCATTTAGTACATTCACATTGTTGTGCAACCATCACACTATCTAGGTCCAATATATTATGTCACCTCAGCAGGAAAGCCCATACCTAGTGCTTCCTATTCTCCCTTTTCCCAGGCTCCTAACATCCACTAATCTGCTTTCTGTGTCTATGGATTTACCTATTCCTGATATTTCATATCAATCAAATCATACAGAATGTGGTCTTTGTGTCTGTTTCCTTTCACTTAACATGATGTCGTTAAGGTTGGTACAGCATTTATCACTATTTCATTTCTACCTATGGCAATTTCTTTGTATGACAATGCCACATTTTATTTATCCATTCATCTGTTGATAGACATTTGGTTTGTTTTCATCTTTTGTCTATTGTGAATAGTGCTGCTGTGACCATTCATGTACAAGTTTTTACTTAAACCCTGATTTTGAAATCTTTTATTTGTATTCCCAAGAGTCTAATTGCTGAGTCTATACTAATTTTATGTTTACTGTTTTCTACAGCAGCTTAATCTTTTTGCATTCCCAACAATAATATATGAGGGTTCCAATTTCCCCACATCCTTACAAACAATTGTTATTTTATCTTTTTTTTTCTTTATAGACATCTTAGTGGGTGTGAGATATTATCTAATTTGGTTTTGATTTACATTTTCCTAATGACTGTTTTCATGTATTTGTTGGTCATTTGTATATCTTCTTTGGAGAAATGGCTATTCGGTTTCTTTGCCCATTTAAAAAAATTTGGTAGAAAGCAGGAAACTTTATGTGATCCGTTTTTAAACAGCTTTATTGAGATATAATTTGCGTACCATAAAATATACCCTTTGACCATGTTTTAATCAGGTTGCTTTTCTTTGTTATTGAGTTGTAAGAGTCCTTTTTATATTTTGCAGATACTAGATTCTTTTTTGTGTGTCAACATGTCCACTTCTATTTATTCTTTTTTTAAATTAGTTTTTATTGGAGTATGGTTGCTTTACAATGTTGTGTTATCCTCCACTGCACAACAAAATGAATCAGCCATACACGTACAGATATCCCCTCCCTTTTGGACTTCCTTACCATTTAGGTTACCACAGTGCGTTAGGTAGAGTACCCTGTGCTATAAAATATGTTCCTATCAGTCATCTATTTTATACATAGTATCAATAATGTATATGTGTCAATCCCAGTCTCCCAATTCCTCCCTCCCCATGCCTTTCCCCCTTGGTATCCATACATTTGTTCTCTATGTCTATGTCTCTATTTCTGCTTTGCAAATAAGATCACCTATACCATTTTTCTAGATTCCACATATATGCGTTATTATACAATATTTGCTTTTCTCTGACTTACTTCACTCTGTATGACACACTCCAGGTCCATCCATGTCTTTAGAAATGACCCAATTTCGTTCCTTTTTATGGCTGAGTAATATTCCATTGTATATATGTACCACATCTTCTTTATCCATTCCTCTGTTGATGGACATTTAGGTTGCTTCCATGTCCTGGCTATTGTAAATAGTGCTATGAACATTGGGGTGCATGTGTTTTTTGAATTATGGTTTTCTCTGGGTATATACCCAGTAGTGGGATTGTTGGGTCATATGGTAGTTTTATTTTTAGCTTTTTAAGGAACCTCCATACTGTTTTCCATAGTGGATGTATCAGTTTACATTCCCAACAACAGTGTATGAGGGTCCCCTTTTCTCCACACCCTCTCCAGCATTTATTGTTTGTAAATTTTTTGATGATGGCCATTCTGACCGGTGTGAGATGATATCTCATTGTAGTTTTGATTTGCCTTTCTCTAATGATTAATGATGTTGAGCATTCTTTCATGTGTTTGTTGGCAATCTGTATCTCTTCTTTGGAGAAATGTCTATTTAGGTCTTCCACCCATTTTTTGATTGGGTTGTTTGTTTTTTTTGATATTGAGCTATATGAGCTGCTTGTAAATTTTGGAGATTAATCCTTTGTCAGTGGCTTCATTTGCAAATATTTTCTCCCGTTCTGAGGGTTGTCTTTTCCTCTTATTTGTGGTTTCCTTTGCTGTGCAAAAGCTTTTAAGTTTCATTAGGTCCCATTGTTTATTTTTGTTTTAATTTTTATTACTCTAGGAGGTGGGTTATAAAAGATGTTGCTGTGATTTATGTCAAAGAGTGTTCGGCCTATGTTTTCCTCTAAGAGTTTGATAATGTCTGGCCTTACATTTAGGTCTTTAATCCATTTTGAGTTTATTTTTGTGTATGGTGTTAGGGAGTGTTCTAATTTCATTCTTTTACATGTAGCTGTCCAGTTTTCCCAGCACCACTTATTGAAGAGGCTGTCTTTTCTCCACTGTATATTCTTACCTCCTTTGTTATGGATTAGGTGACCGTAGGTGCATGGCTTTATCTCTGGGCTTTCTATCCTGTTCCATTGATCTATATTTCTGTTTTTGTGTCAGTACAATACTGTCTTGATTACTGTAGCTTTGTAGTAGATTCTGAAGTCCTGGAGCCTGATTCCTCCAGCTCTGTTTTTCTTTCTCAAGATTGCTTTGGCTATTCAGGGTCTTTTGTGTTTCCATACAAATTGTGAAATTTTTATTCTAGTTCTGTGAGAAATGCCATTGATAGTTTGATAGGGATTGCATTGAATCTGTAGATTGCTTTGGGTAGTATAGTCATTTTCACAATATTGATTCTTCCAATCCAAGAACATGGTATCTCTCCATCTGTTTATGTAATCTTTGATTTCTTTCATCAGTATTTTATGTTTTTCTGAGTACATGTCTTTTGCCTCCTTAGGTAGGTTTATTCCTAGGTATTTTATTCTTTTTGTTGCAATGGTAAATGGGATTGTTTCCTTAATTTCTCTTTCTGCCCTTTCATTGTTAGTGTATAGGAATGCAAGAGATTTCTGTGTATTAATTTTGAGGATACTAGATTCTTTTTTTTTTTTTTAGATTCTTATAAGATATATTATTAGCAAATATTTTCTCTCATTTGTGGATTGTCTTTTCATTCTCTTGATTGTGTCATTTGATGAGCAAATGGTTTTAATTTTGATGGAGTCCAAATTATCAATTTTTTCTCTTTTGTTCCATGTGATTTTGGTATTTCAAAGAAACCATTGCCTAATCCATGTTTGTGAAGACTTAATCCTAGTTTTTCTTCTAAGGATTTTATAGTTTTAACTCATATTTAGGTCTTTAATCCTCTTTGGATTTTTTATATATGCTGAGTGGAAAGGATGCAACATTCTTCTTTTGTATGTGGATATCTGGATATCCAGTTATTCCAGCATGTCTGTGTTCAATTTTCTTCATTCTTTTTGTTTTTTTATTTTTTGTCTTCAGGTAAGATAAACTTAATTGAACTATCTTCAAGTCTGATGATTCTTTTTTTCTGCTGGTCAAATATACTGTTGAACCTCTCTAGTGAATTTTTCATTCCAGTTATTGTATTTTTCAACTTTAGAATCTATAATTTTTATTTCTTTATTGATATTTCTCTATTTGGTGACACATTGTTCTCCTGATTTTCTTTAGTTCTTTGAGCAGTTGATTTGAAGTCTCTGTCTCGTAAGAGCAATGTCTAGGCCTCGTCTAGGACAGTTTCTGTTAATTTCCTTTTTTCCTGTGAATGAGCCATACTTTCCTGTATCTTTTCATTCCTTGTGGGTTTTTTTTTTTTGGTAAAGTGGACATTTTGAATATTATACTGTGTTGACTCTGAAGATCTTGTTCTTCTCCCTCCCCATGGTTTGCTTTTGCTTTTTGTGGGTTATAGTCTTTTTCTTTGTTTACTGGCTCTTGTAAACACTTTTCTAAAGACTGTATTCTTTGTCCTTATGGTCATGGAAGTCTCTGTTTTGTTAGCTAGTCAGCTATTAACTTCACAGAAATTTACTTAAACATTGAGAACAAAAAAAGTAATATGTCCTAGCTCTCCAGATTTGGAATACAGACTCCACTCAGCTACTGCTAGTGCCCTGTCCATAGAAAAGGGGATCATCGTGTCATACTTCTTGTACTGCTGGATAGATTTGCGAGTTCTGACTTCTTACTTGGTTTCCTCTGCCCCTCACTGCTGGTGGTGGAGTGTTTGTAGAGGTTGGCTAGGGTAGGGCAGGTATTGTCAGTAAGTTTTCTGTATTGCTAGGCTGTCCCTTTTCTTGGTCCTTTGTCTAGAGAGAGCAGGCTTTTCTTAAGGCTTTTTTGGGGTCTACTTCTGTTAGTGGTTCTTGTTTGCAGGCTTTTCTAGTGCCTAGTTTAGAATAATTGGGAGATAAAAAGAAAATGCATGGACTCACTGTCATGTTGTTCCATAAATCCCAAGGTCCCTAGACAGTCTGCCTTTTTCTTTCCAACTCTCAGCATCCTCAAATGATTTTCTGTTGTATTAATGTCTAGTGTTTTAATTGTAATGATGTGGGAGAAATAGGTAGAAATGAATCTATTTTTGTCTGGTAACAGAAATCCTCTGTTACATTTTTTTAGAGTATTTACTTTAGTATTTACATTCTGGCAGACAATTAAAGTGGAGGCAGATTACCTTAATCCAATCAAAGATTGAGACACTTCAAGGTGAGGTTTCTTTTTGTTTGTTTTGGCTGGTTGCTTGTTTGTTTGTTTTGGTAAGGCGTATATATTTGTGACTCACCCTTACTCTTTGTGTAGTCCTTAAGCATCCTAGCTGAAATTTTGGGGGTTTATCAGGGACTCTTCACCTTCTTGGGCCTCAAGCTCCAAGAAACTACTAATAACTCTGTTTAGCTTGTCATCATTTTAATATCCCTTTTCTGCTTGTGTTCTCCAGCACAGCCATTTAGAAATCAATAATTACCTCCATGGAAAAATTTGGCTCAGATTATCAGACCCAATTTCTCTGCTCTTTTCCTTTCTCCTAAATCTTGTTTTTTAAATCTAAGTTACTTGAATCCCTGAACTTTGATTTTTGTCTCACCGTCTCTATGAGACTGTGGAAAGTTCTGTTAAGCTTCTTTATCTATCTCTTAGCAGCTACTTTCTGCCTAATTTTTAAATGTCTCTTAATTTTTTAGCCTCTCTCTTAATTAGCAGTCAGCTAATTCCTACAGGGGCTAAGAGGTGTAGTATGTGAGGCTCATGTCAGTGAGTTTCCCTTCACTCCAAGATCTTTGCCCCTCAGATTCTGTTTGCCTTGGTAGCTCTCTGATGGAATAACACACACACACATATTTTACCACAATTTTCTAGATTTTCTTGGTGGGTGAGTTGGTCTGTTGTATAAAGTTGTTCCTCACAGTCATAAGAAGTTCTTAGTAAATTTTTATAGTTTTCTTTAATTAGATTTAAACATTTATTTTGTTATATGTATTTCTCAGTTTTTATAGCTTTGTTGCTAATATGAATTGTTCTTTTTACCTATTATATTTTCTAACTGGTTATTGCTGGTATTTACAAAAGATGTTGACTAAGTGTACTTGGATCTACTACTGGCCCATCTTATAGTAAATTCTTTATTTATTCCATTGCAAACTGATAGTTTTTTCTTTTCTTTTCTAATATTTATTCATTTTTTCCTTAGCTTAATTCATTGCTATGATTTTATAATAATATACTAAAATAGTAGTAATGTTAACAGTTTTATCTCCTTCCTCACTTTATTGAAAATTCTTTTAATGTTTCATTATCAAGTATGAAGTTTTCTGTAGACTTCATGTGAATATCTTTTATTGAATTGGGATTTTTCAAAAAAAATTCCTTCTTAAGACAAGTTATTTCTTTTAACAGGTCTAAGTATTAACTGTTATAAACATCCCATTTCTTCTTGAAATCTCTTTCAAGTTTTCACTAAAATAAAACCTTCCTTCTTCAATTTTTTACTTTGTTCTTTTCAAATCATGATTAATTTCTCCTTCTCCAACTGGCTAACAGCACAGTGGTTATGACGTTGTTTCAGTTATTTAGTTCTTCCTAAAGTAAATGTTAGTTATTTTTGTTTATACTCTTGAGACTTTGCGTCTTTTAAAATATCTGTATCCCCATTCTTGGTACAGTATCTGTCCCATGCTATATAGTCAATGATTTTTATAGAATTAATTATCTCAATATTTTTGTCATGATATTTGACTGTCCACATTCTTGTATTCCTTTGCTATTACCCAAGAATTGGTAGGGTTGGGAATTTCTAGTCCTAAGCAATGTTTAGACCTAGGGAAAGAAATGTAAATATGGACCCAGTGCTGCTTATGCTCCTACTTTGTCCTCAGTTGATATTTCTCTGAACTGAATATTAGATCCAGAAGTTTAGTCATCATCTAGCTCAATCCATTCATATTACAATTAGGAAACTGAGGCCCAGTATAGGAAGTCAGTTGCCCCAAACTCAGAGCTAATATAAAATCTATTCTATAAATTTATCTGTGTAGCAAAAAGAGATGGCATCATACAGACATTATCTTGTCTTTGCTCTGTGGTAAGTGCTATGAATTCCCTACTGTCATTCCTCCTCTTGACATGTAGACAATGTGCAATGGATGGGTAAAGATCAACATGTGCTTAAGGCATCTGCACATTCTACAGGAGAGAAAAAAGAGGTTTACTTTCATCAGCTTCTGGAATAGCAGATTCTGCCTTGGTTCACTATTTATATGGGTATGAACAGTATTCCTTAGTGGGATCCTGTACTATTGTGTTTCTGAATTTGAACATGTAAGAGTACCTTGGCTAGACTTGCTTTTGCAACCTGCAGTTGCTTTCTAGCTTCCCGTACCATACTGGATTTATAGCTGAGATTCTTGAACTTTGAAATAAAGCTGAATTTTAGAGCTTTTGGGAGGGTTTTGCGAGTGAGCTGAAGAAGCAGGAAGCAGAGAGGATTAATGGATTTGGCTGAAACCAGAACACTCTGGGTTTAAGAACTACACGGTTTTTGCACTTCAGACAGCTATATCAGATTTCTAAATACCTAACTGCTGATTTCCACACAGCCTTATCCAAATCTCTATATCCTATAGTCTCCACTGCTCTCTTAAAGTGGTTCCCAAGTAGACCCATTGTGAAATTATATTTCTTGTAAATACTCAGTATTCATTCCTAGAGCATAGGCCAGCCCTGTGCTACATCGGAGGCATCAACAAACAACTTGGCCAAAAAGTACTTCCCATTATCCCAATAGCATAACTGAATTCTCACCATCATAGTAACTCCTTTTGGAAGTATTCATTTTTTAAGTAAGCTATGGAAATAACACTTAACCAGGAGTCAGAAGTTTTGGATTCACTCCCTCTCTGACTTTTATTAGTTACTGGTTTGTGACCAAGTAAAAACCTCTTTGTGTTTTTGTTTTCTTTTTAACATCTTTATTGTAGTATAATTGCTTTACAATGGTGTGTTAGTTTCTGCTTTATAACAAAGTGAATCAGTTATACATATACATATATCCCCATATCTCTTCCCTCTTGCGTCTCCCTCCCTCTCACCCTGCCTATCACACCCCTCTAGGTGGTCACAAAGCATCGAGCTGATCTCCCTGTGCTATGCAGCTGCTTCCCACTAGCTATCTGTTTTACATTTGGTAGTGTATATTTCTCCATGCCACTCTCTCACT
The DNA here is from genome assembly GCF_965194805.1 of Balaenoptera borealis. Classification (NCBI taxonomy): domain Eukaryota; kingdom Metazoa; phylum Chordata; class Mammalia; order Artiodactyla; family Balaenopteridae; genus Balaenoptera; species Balaenoptera borealis. Next base: position 126,528,323 of record NC_138881.1, on the reverse strand, counting down.
TTGTTCCAGCTTACCCCTCGCCCTCCCCGTATCCTCAAGTCCATTCTCTAGTAGGTCTGCATCTTTATTCCCAACTTGCCACTAGGTTCTTCATGACCTTTTTTTTTTTTGATTCCATATATATGTGTTAGCATACGGTATTTGTTTTTCTCTTTCTGACTTACTTCACTCTGTATGACAGACTCTAAGTCCATCCACCTCACTACAAATAACTCAATTTCGTTTCCTTTTATGGCTGAGTAATATTCCATTGTACATATGTGTATATATGTGCCACATCTTTATCCATTCATCTACTGATGGACACTTAGGTTGCTTCCATGTCCTGGCTATTGTAAATAGAGCTGCAATGAACAATGTGGTACATGACTTTTTTGAATTATGGTTTCTCAGGGTATATGCCCAGTAGTGGGATTGCTGGGTTGTATGGTAGTTCTATTTTTAGTTTTTTAAGGAACCTCCATACTGTTCTCCATAGTGGCTGTATCAATTTACATTCCCACCAACAGTGCAGGAGGGTTCCCTTTTCTCCACACCCTCTCCAGCATTTATTGTTTGTAGATTTTTTGATGATGGCCATTCTGACCAGTGTGAGATGATATCTCATTGTAGTTTTGATTTGCATTTCTCTAATGATTAATGATGTTGAGCATTCTTTCATGTGTTTGTTGCAATCTGTATATCTTCATTGGAGAAATGTCTATTTAGGTCTTCTGCCCATTTTTGGATTGGGTTGTTTGTTTTTTTGATATTGAGCTGCATGAGCTGCTTGTAAATTTTGGAGATAAGTCCTTTGTCAGTTGCTTCATTTGCAAATATTTTCTTCCATTCTGAGGGTTGTCTTTTGGTCTTGTTTATGGTTTCCTTTGCTGTGCAAAAGGTTTTAAGTTTCATTAGGTCCCATTTGTTTATTTTTGTTTTTATTTCCATTTCTCTAGGAGCTGGGTCAGAAAGGATCTTGCTGTGATTTATGTCATAGAGTGTTCTGCCTATGTTTTCCTCTGAGAGTTTGATAGTGCCTCGCCTTATATTTAGGTCTTTAATCCATTTTGAGTTTATTTTTGTGCATGATGTTAGGGAGTGTTCTAATTTCATTCTTTTACATGTAGCTGTCCAGTTTTCCCAGCACCACTTATTGAAGAGGCTGTCTTTTCTCCACTGTATATTCTTGCCTCCTTTATCAATGATAAGGTGACCATATGTGCGTGGGTTTATCTCTGGGCTTTCTATCCTGTTCCATTGATCTGTATTTCTGTTTTTGTGCCAGTACCATACTGTCTTGATTACTGTAGCTTTGTAGTATAGTCTGAAGTCAGGGAACCTGATTCCTCCAGCTCCATTTTTCTTTCTCAAGATTGCTTTGGCTATTCGGGGTCTTTTGTGTTTCCATAGAAATTGTGAAATTTTTGTTCTAGTTCTGTGAAAAATGCCAGTGGTAGTTCAATAGGGATTGCATTGAATCTGTAGATTGCTTTCGGTAGTACAGCCATTTTCACAATGTTGATTCTTCCAATCAAAGAACATGGTATATCTCGCCATCTATTTGTATCAACTTTAAATTCTTACATCAGTGTCTTATAATTTTCTGCATACAAGTCTTTAGTCTCCTTAGGCAGGTTTATTCCTCGATATTTTATTCTTATTTTGCAATGGTAAATGGGAGTGTTTTCTTAATTTCACTTTCAGATTTTTCATCATTAGTGTATAGGAATGCAGGAGATTTTTGTGCATTAATTTTGTATCCTGCTACTTTACTGCATTCATTGATTAGCTCTAGTAGTTTTCTGGTAGCATCTTTAGGATTCTCTATGTATAGTATCATGTCATCTGCAAACAGTGACAGCTTTACTTCTTCTTTTCTGATTTGGATTCCTCTTATTTCTTTTTCTTCTCTGATTGCTATGGCTAAAACTTCCAAAACTATGTTGAATAATAGTGGTGAGAGTGGGCAACCTTGTCTTGTTCCTGATCTTAGTGGAAATGGTTTCATTTTTTCACCATTCAAGGTGATGTTGGCTGTGGGTTTGTCACATATAAACTTTATTATGTTGAGGTAAGTTCCCTCTATGCCTACTTGCTGGAGGGTTTTTATCATAAATGGGTGTGGAATTTTGTCGAAAACTTTCTCTGCATCTTTTGAGATGATCATATGGTTTTTCTCCTTCAGTTTGTTAATATGCTGTATCACATTGATTGATTTTCATATATTGAAGAATCCTTGCATTCCTGGGATAAACCCCACTTGATCATGGTGTATGATCCTTTTAATGTGCTGTTGGATTCTGTTTGCTAGTATTTTGTTGATGATTTTTGCATCTATGTTCATCAGTGATGTTGGCCTGTAGTTTTCTTTCTTTGTGACATCTTTGTCTGGTTTTGGTATCAGGGTGATGGTGGCCTCATAGAATGAGTTTGGGAGTGTTCCTCCCTCTGCTACATTTTGGAAGAGTTTGAGAAGGATAGGTGTTAGCTCCTCTCTAAATGTTTGATAGAATTCACCTGTGAAGCCATCTGGTCCTGGGCTTTTGTTTGTTGGAAGATTTTTAATCACAGTTTCAATTTCAGTGCTTGTGATTGGTCTGTTCATATTTTCTATTTCTTCCTGATTCAGTCTCAGAAGGTTGTGCATTTCTAAGAATTTGTCCATTTCTTCCAGGTTGTCCATTTTATTGGCATAGAGTTGCTTGTACTAATCTCTCATGATCCTCTGTATTTCTGCTGTGTTAGTTGTTACTTCTCCTTTTTCATTTCTCATTCTATTGACTTGAGTGTTCTTCCTTTTTTTCTTGATGAGTCTGGCTAATGGTTTATTAATTTTGTTTATCTTCTCAAAGAACCAGCTTTTAGTTTTATTGATCTTTGCTATTGTTTCCTTCATTTCTTTTTCATTTATTTCTGATTTGACCTTTATGATTTCTTTCCTTCTGTTAACCCTGGGGTGTTTTTATTCCTCTTTCTCTAATTGCTTCAGGTGTAAGGTTAGGTTGTGTATTTGAGATGTTTGTTGTTTCTTAAGGTAGGATTGTATTGCTATAAACTTCCCTGTTAGAACTGCTTTTGCTGTATCCCATAGGTTTTGGGTCGTCGTGTTTTCATTGTCATTTGTTTCTAGGTATTTTTTGATTTCCTCTTTGATTTCTTCAGTGATCTCTTGGTTATTAAGTAGTGTATTGTTTAGCCTCCATGTGTTTTTATATTCTACAGATTTTTTCCTGTAATTCACATCTAGTCTCATAGCATTGTGTTCGGAGAAGATACTTCATATGATTTCAATTTTCTCAAATTAACCAAGGCTTGATTTGTGACCCAAGATGTGATCTATCCTGGAGAATGTTCCATGATCACTTGAGAAGAAATTGTATTCTGTTGTTTTTGAATGGAATGTCCTATAAATATCAATTAAGTCCATCTTGTTTAATGTATCATTTAAAGCTTGTGTTTCTTTATTAATTTTCATTTTGGATGATCTATCCATTGGTGAAAGTGGGGTGTTAAAGTCCCCTAGTATGATTGTGTTACTGTCGATTTCCCCTTTTACGGCTGTTAGTATTTGCCTTATGTATTGAGGTGCTCCTATGTTGGGTGCATAAATATTTACAATTGTTATATCTTCTTCTTGGATGGATCCCTTGATCATTATGTAGTGTCCTTCTTTGTCTCTTGAAATGGTCTTTGTTTTAAAGTCTATTTTGTCTGAAATGAGAATTGCTACTCTAGCTTTCTTTTGATTTCCATTTGCATGGAATATCTTTTTCCATCCCCTCACTTTCAGTCTGTATGTGTCGCTAGGTCTGAAGTGGGTCTCTTGTAGACAGCATATATACAGGTCTTGTTTTTGTATCCATTCTGCCGGTCTATGTCTTTTGGTTGGAGCATTTAATCCATTTACATTTAAGGTAATTATCAATATGTATGTTCCTATTATCATTTTCTTTATTGTTTTGGGTTTGTTATTGTAGGTCTTTTCCTTCTCTTGTGTTTCCTGCCTAGAGAAGTTCGTTTAGCATTTGTTGTAAAGCTGGTTTGGTGGTGCTGAATTCTCTTAGCTTTTGCTTGTCTGTAAAGCTTTTAATTTCTCCATCAAATCTGAATGAGATCCTTGCTGGGTAGAGTAATCTTGTTTGTAGGTGTTTCCCCTTCATCATTTTAAATATGTCCTGCCACTCCCTTCTGGCTTGCAGAGTTTTGCTGAAAGATCAGCTGTTAACATTATGGGGATTCCCTTGTATGTTATTTGTTGTTTTTCACTTGCTGCTTTTAATTTTTTTTTGTAGTTAATTTTTGATAGTTTGATTAATATGTGTCTTGGCATGTTCCTCCTTGGATTTATCCTGTATGGGACTCTCTGTGCTTCCTGGACTTGATTAACTATTTCCTTTCCCATATTAGGGAAGTTAACTATAATCTCTTCAAATATTTTCTCAGTCCCTTTCTTTTTCTCTTCTTCTTCTGGGACTCCTATAATTCGAATGTTGTTGCATTTAATGTTGTCCCAGAGGTCTCTGAGACTGTCCTCAATTCTTTTCATTCTTTTTTCTTTATTCTGCTCTGCAGTAGTTATTTCCACTATTTTATCTTCCAGGTCACTTAACCGTTCTTCTGCCTCAGTTATTCTGCTATTGATCCCTTCTAGAGAATTTTAAATTTCATTTATTGTGTTGTTCATCACTGTTCGTTTGCTCTTTAGTTCTTTTAGGTCCTTGTTAAACCTTTCTTGTATTTTCTCCATTCTATTTCCAGGATTTTGGATCATATTTACTATCACTATTCTGAATTCTTTTTCAGGTAGACTGCCTATTTCCTCTTCCTTTTTTAGGTCTGGTGGGTTTTTACCTTGCTCCTTCATTTGCTATGTGTTTCTCTGTCTTCTCATTTTGTTTAACTTACTGTGTTTGGGGTCTCCTTTTTGCTGGCTGCAGGTTCATAGTTCCTGTTGTTTTTGGTGTCTGCCCCCAGTGGCTAAGGTTGGTTCAGTGGGTTGTGTAGGCTTCCTGGTGGAGGGGACTAGTGCCTGTGTTCTGGTGTATGAGGCTGGATTTTGTCTTTCTGGTGGGCTGGTCCACGTCTGGTGGTGTGTTTGGTGGTGTCTGTGGCCTTATGATTTTAGGCAGGCTTTCTGCTAATGGATGGTGTTGTGTTCCTGTCTTGCTAGTTGTTTGGCATAGGGCGTCCAGCACTGTAGTTTGCTGGTCGATGAGTGGAGCTGGGTCTTGGCGTTGAGATGGAGATCTCTGGGGGATTTTCACCATTTGCTATTACATGGAGCTGGGAGGTCTCTTGTTTACCAATTTCCTGAACTTGGCTCTCCCACCTCAGAAGCACAGCCCTGATGCCTGGCTGGAGCACCAAGAACCTGTCATCCACATGGCTCAGAATAAAAGGGAGAAAAAAAGGAAAGAAATAAAGAAGATAAAATAAAATAAAGTTATTAAAATAAATAATAATTATTAAAAACACATTTAAAAAGTAATAAAAAAAGGAAGAAAGAAAGAAGAGAGCAAGCAAACGAAAAAACAAATCCACCAATGATAACAAGTGCTAAAAACTATACTATAACAAACAAACAAACAAAAAAAAAAACCCGACAGACAGAACCCTAGGACAAATGGTAAAAGCAAAGCTATACAGACAAAATCACACACAGACGCATACACATACACACTCGGAAAAAGAGAAAAAGGGAAAAAAATATATATTGTTGCTCCCAAAGTCCACCTCCTCAAGTTGGGATGATTTGTTGTCTGTTCAGGTATTCCACAGCTGCAGGGTACATCCAGTTGATTGTGGAAACTTAATCTGCTGCCCCTGAGGCTGCTTGGAGACATTGCCCTTTCTCTTCTTTGTTCGCACAGCTCGTGGCATTCAGCTTTGGACTTGGTCCTGCCTCTGCATGTAGGTCACCAAAGGGCATCTGTTCTTCGCTCAGACTGGACGGGGTTAAAGGAGCAGCTGATTCGGGGGCTCTGGCTCACTCAGGCCAGGGGGGAGGGAGGGGTACGGAGTGCAGGGCAAGCCTGCAGTGGCCCAGGCCGGCATGACGTTGCACCAGCCTGAGGCACGCCATGTGTTCTCCTGGGGAAGTTGTCCCTGGATCACGGGACCCTGGCAGTGGCGGGCTGCACAGGCTCCCGGGATGGGAGGTGTGGAGAGTGACCTGTGCTGGCACACAGGCTTCTTGGTGGTGGCAGCAGCAGCCTTAGTGTCTCGTGCCCATCTCTGGGGTGCACAGTGATTGCCGCGGCTCGTGCCCGTCTCTGGAGCTTGTTCAGTCGGCGCTCTTAATCCCCTCTCCTCGTGCACTCTGAAAAAATGGTCTTTTGTCTCTTAGGCAGGTCCAGACTTTTTCCCGGACTCCCTCCCAGCTAGCTGTGGCACACTAGCCCCCTTCAGGCTGTTTTCACGCAGCCAACCCCAGTCCTCTCCCTGGGATCTCACCTCCGAAGCCCGAACCTCAGCTCCCAGCCCCCGCCCGCCCCGGCGGGTGAGCAGACAAGCCTCTCGGGGTGGTGAGTGCAGGTCAGCACCAATCCTCTGTACGGGAGTCTCTCTGCTTTGCCCTCTGCCCCCCTGTTGCTGCGCTCTCCTCCGTGGCTCCGAAGCTCCCTCCCTCCACCACACGCAGTCTCTGCCTGCGAAGAGCCTTCCTAGTGTGTGGAAACCTTTCCTCCTTCACAGCTCCCTCCCACTGGTGCAGGTCCTGTTCCTATTCTTTGTCTCTGTTTTTTCTTTTGCCCTTCCCAGTTATGTGGGGATTTTATTGCCTTTTGGGAGGTCTGAGGTCTTCTGCCAGCGTTCAGTAGGGGTTCTGTAGGAGTTGTTCCACATGTAGATGTATTTCTGATGTATTTGTGGGGAGGAAGGTGATCTCCACATCTTACTTTCCCGCCATCTTGAAGCTCCTCTCCCTCTTTGTGTTTTAGATTCTTATTCATTATATAGGTTGGAAAATTCTTAACCTGCTTACCTATAAGGGTTGTGATAAGGATAAAATCTGATAATGAATTGTAAAATGTATCATAAGTGTACAGACAGAATTTACTATTAATATAACATCATTTGCAACTATTTATTGGATGCCCATTATATGCTGTATAAATATGCCATTTATGCTTATAAATGAATTCTCTCTCTTATTTTATATATAGATTTTATAAATATAAATATTATATTTTATATATAATTTTCTCATTAAATCATCACTCAACCCAAAAGAAACAGCTATGATTATCCTCTGCTTAGAGAGAAGAAACTAAGTATATTAGTTTCTATTGCTGATGTAACAAACTACTACAAATCTAACAGTTTAAAACAACAGGGACTTCCCTGGTGGTCCAGTGGTTAAGACTTTGCCTTCCAATGCAGGGAGTGCGGTTCGATCCCTGGTCAGGGAACTAAGATCCCACATGCCTCGCAGCCAAAAAGGCAAAACATAAAACAGAAGCAATATTATAACAAATTCAATAAAGACTTTAAAAAATACATTTTTTTTTTGGTCTCACGATTCTGTAGGTCAGAAGTTTAGTTGATTGAGCTGGGTCCTTAACTTAAAGAGCCTGACAAGGCTGAAATAAAAATGTTGTCAGGACTGCATTTCTTTTTTTGGAGGCTCTGAGAATTAATCTGCTTCCAAGCTCACTCAGGTTATCAACCAGTTTCAGTTCCATGTGGTTGTTGAACTGACATCCCCATTGCTTTGATGGCCAGAGGTCTTTCTCAGCTTCTTAACTAGTTCCATCTATAAAGCCTCTTTGACCATGTAACATTATCATATTCACAGGTATAATTTTGAGGGGTGAAGATCGCAGGGACCAAAGTCTTGCTACAGCACTAAGAGAGTCACTTTTATTTCATTTTAATGTCTATATTCTTAACCAGGCAACTAATAATCATATTAATAAAGCAAATTAATGAATGTGAGTAAATATTTCATAGACTTCAACGTGATGTGTGTATACATGTATGTTTGTATATATCTCCTCTCTGCTCAAGGGGAGAGATCTTCCCTTACCCAACTTCTCTGCCTCAGATTCTTACTTGCAGTGTTGAGGTTCCCACTGTATGATATTCGTTTTAGCTCTCCCATTTAAAGATCTTGATTCCTACTGCAGAAGATAGCGTTGGGCTATTTAATGATTTAGTTGTCAAATAAGTTAGCCACCAGTGTTCACTTGGATTATAGATGTAGGGGTTCTCAGAAGAGCTTCAAAACTATTCCTGTAGAATTTCACTGTCTTCCTCCCAGCTGTTCCAGAATTACTGCATCACATTTGATTCCAACTTCTTTCTCCATTTGCCAACATCAATTTTGCTTTCTGTCTCCCTCCGTTTTACCCTTTTAGAGCCCAATCTGCATCCAGCAACCAGAATTCTTTAATGCAGATATGCTTGTGTTACAACATCCTTCAGTGATTTCTCTTTGCTCTAAATATCAAACCCAAGCCCTTTGTAGTGGTTTGCAAGACCATGCATAAACTGGTCTCTGCTTACATCTCTGGCCTTATTTCTAGCCCCTCTCCTCCTTTCTTTCCTTGTTCCAGAAGTACTGAACTACTTTCATTTTTCCAGCAGAGCATGTTATTTCACCGTTTTTGTTCTTCATGTGTGATAGAAAATTCTTCCTCTTTTTTTTTTTTTCACTCTGAACTTCATGAGTTCATCATTTAGGTTTCTGTTTAAATGTTATTTCTTCTGTGATATCTTCCTTTATTCCCCAAATCTCATTTTAAATGTCTTTTCTTTTTTTAAAAATGTATTTTATTGAAGTATTGTTGATTTACAACATTGTGTTGATTTCTGCTGTACAGCAAAGTGACTCAGTTATACATATATATATATATATATATATATATATATATATATATATATATATATACACTCTTTTTCATATTCTTTTCCATTATGGTTTATCATAGTATATTGAATATAGTTCCCTGTGCTATACAGTAGGACCTTGTTGTTTATCCATTCTATATGTAATAGTTTGTAAAATGTCTTTTCTATATTTTCATAGCACTCTGTATTTTCTCTATCATTGTATTTTTTATCATACTTTACTATAATTTCCAGTTCTCCAGTAAACTGTTTTTCTTCCAGTAAACTATCAACTCCTTGAAGGTGAGCATCATGTCTATTTTGTTGAATGTTGTGTTGTCAGAACTTAGCACAACTGAAATATTTTGCTCCGAACATGAATAAATGAATAAAACCTGTGTCTGCTCAAGCATTTTCTCTCCTAGTCTGAGTGGGTATGATGGTACATCTCTACTTTCTTAAGATACAAGAATTGGGACTGGGGTTAACACTTCATAATCTGTCTGTTGTCCCCACTCTGATTTGGATGGTCTTTACTAGACTAGGAAGTTGGCCTCTTGGGAGCTGTGCTATAATATGACCAAATTTTAGTTCTCTCCAAACCAACATTCAAACTTTTCTTGTGCCTTCTGAGACTTTAAAAGTTTTCCCCTTGCAGGATGACTATATATTGGTACATCATGACTGTCTTCACAAGTGTCTCAGATATAGTTTCCTACACCATGGTTCTTCACTTTTTTCTATGTTCTTTAGTGTGGTCATCTGATCCCCTTCCATGTTTGTTTGCTTGTGCACTGTGGTATTCTGAGCAGACAGCATAATTGTATGCTTTTATACTTAGGGCCACCTACTCCCGCCATTTGCTCATGCACCATCACTGTCTAAATATGTCTTTTCATATATTTTGACCACCTGCTTATGAATCTCTGGTTTATTAAAAAATATGTTATGATCATTTACTTCCACCTAAGGACTATCTGCTCCAATGCCATGTTTGTTTGCTTCTGCATTATGGCTCTCTCTGTGGAATTGTGGACTTAGGTTCATGTATGATGATTGCTTCATTATAATTATCTGATTCTGCACCTTTACTATGGCCTTTGGTTCCTGCTTCATTGTCTTCTGCTTTTTTTTAAAACCATGGTTACTGTTAACAGTGACTTTAATGTTCCTGAAGCATGGACATCAAAACAAACAAATGGCATGTTTGGTTACATAACATGGTCAACTGCTAATATGTTATAGTCATTTGAGCATTCGCTATAGCCACCTACTCCTGCACCATAGGCACCTTCTTCAGCAGCAAGGTGATCGGTGCACATGATGAGGTTTATGTGTCATGGCGGTCTGAACTTAATCATAATATAAGTTCCTACACCAAGGCATACTATAACTTGAGCGCATACCATGATCATCTTGGCATAAATCATAGGCAAATGATCCTATATTTAAATTATATCTATGGTTTTCTTCCCCTGCAGTATGGTCTTGCCACTCTAATGTGAGCCTCTATACTTCAGACATCCAAGCAAGCACCACAGTCTTCGGTTCCTGAATCATTAGTATCTGTTCCTATATAGTAAGAGCTTATGCACATGGATCTGAACCATGATCATGATGTCATTATCATGATTTTTAAGCATATGTCAGTTATGTCTGCCCATGTATCATGGTTATTTGAGCACTTACCATGGTCATTTCTTGATATCATGATTCTTTGAGTAAAGCCAGGGCCTATAGCTTTCATGTGTACAACTTACATTGTTTATAATTTACCTTAATGTTCACTATGACATTGCATAATTATACAGGAGTATTAGGCCACTGTCATATGATTACTAGCTCATGAATCATTATTTTCTTGACATGCTACATTAAACTTATATGTCAATGCAGTCTTCTCATATACAGTGTTAACTACAGTCACAAGATAGAGACTTGTAAATGACTACTCTCTACTTCTGATAGATGACTGTCAGCACATTGTACTGTGGCTGCCTACTCATATATTGTGGCTGACTGATAATATTTGAAGGTTTTCTGAGTGTGCATTTTGTTCAAGTGGTAAAACTACAGAGAGGCATATTTATATATAATACAGTCATTTAAGCATGCACCATGACTTCTCTTTTTGCAATAATACCATTTCTATTAGTTTTCTAGGGCTGCCGTAAGAAAGGGTGGCAAACTGGGTAGTTTAAAACACAAAGAAATTTATTTTCTCACAGTTCTAGAAGCTAGAAGTCCAAAATCAAGCTGTTGGCAGGGCTGTATTCCCTCTGAAGGCTCTAGGAAAGGATCCACCCTTGCTTCTTCCAGTTTCTGGTAATTGCAGGTATTCCTTGGCTTGTGGCATCATTATGCCAATCTCTACCTCCATCATCACATGGCATTCTCTCCTTTTCTGTCTGTGTCTAAATTTCCCCCTTCTTATAAGGACACCAGCCATTGGATTTAGGGCCCACCCTAATCCACTATGACCTCATGTTAATTTGATTACACCTGCGAAATCCTATTTCCAAATCAGGTCACATCCGCAGGCACCAGGAGTTAGAACTTCATTGTCTCTTTTTTGGGGGGACATAATTAAACCCATAAGAGTATCTATACTTGAAGATGTTTGTTTTCCAAAAAACTTTTCAATAATATTTATCATTTACTTAAAAATACTCTAAAAGTTTTAGACATAATGAAGCACTGAATAGAATTTTCAGAAGTACCAAAATTGATAGAATGGTGCAATCTAGACTTAGAGTCCATCCTGCTGTAAGATGTGATGTACCTACTAAAGTGAGAAAACAATATTTTGGAAAATATAATGATTAAGACAAAGAAATTCCAATCACTATCAACTAATATTCAACTGTTTCAACATTTGCTTTTGTACTATGGCTTTTTAATTAGGCATTATGTCCATCTAATTAAGCACCACAGTTTGTCTGTTCATATACTGCTGATGTTTGAGCTTCATCTGTGTCATAATTGTCATATTGGGCGCATTGTTACTAACTCATGTCTCAGTCACATCTGCCTCTATTTCAACGTTGCTTTTTGCTCCTATACCATGTCCAACTGCCCCTGTATTTATTTTTTTTAACATCTTTATTGAAGTATAATTGCTTTACAATGGTGTGTTAGTTTCTGCTTTATAACAAAGTGAATCAGTTATACATATACATATGTTCCCATATCTCTTCCTTCTTGCGTCTCCCTCCCTCCCACCCTCCCTATCCCACCCCTCTAGGTGGTCACAAAGCACCGAGCTGATCTCCCTGTGCTATGAGGTTGCTTCCCACTAGCTATCTATTTTACGTTTGGTAGTGTATATATGTCCATGCCACTCTCTCACTTCGTCCCAGCTTACCCTTCCCCCTCCCCATGTCCTCAAGTCCATTCTCTACATCTGCGTCTTTATTCCTGTTCTGTCCTGAGATTCTTCAGAAACATTATTATTATTATTATTTTTAGATTCCATATATATGTGTTAGCATACAGTATTTGTTTTTCTCTTTCTGACTTACTTCACTCTATGACAGACTCTAAGTCCATCCACCTCATTACAAATAACTCAATTTCGTTTCTTTTTATGGCTGAGTAATATTCCATTGTATATATGTGCTTCATCTTCTTTATCTATTCATCTGTTGATGGACACTTAGGGCAGCTACATGTAAAAGAATGAAATCAGAGCACTCCCTAACACCATACACAAAAATAAACTCAAAATGGATTAAAGACCTAAATGTAAGACCAGACACTATAAAACTCTTAGAGGAAAACATAGGAAGAACACTCTTTGACATAAATCACAGCAAGATCTTTTTTGACCCACCTCCTAAAGTAATGGAAGTAAAAACAAAAATAAACAAATGGGAGCTAATGAAACTTAAAAGCTTTTGCACAGCAAAGGAAACCATAAACAAGATGAAAAGACAACCCTCAGAATGGGAGAAAATATTTGCAAATGAAGCAACTGACAAAGGATTAATCTCCAAAATTTACAAGCAGCTCATGCAGCTCAATATCAAAAAAACAAACAACCCAATCCAAAAATGGGCAGAAGACCTAAATAGACATTTCTCCAAAGAAGAGATATAGATTGCCAACAAACACATGAAAGAATGCTCAACATCATTAATCATTAGAGAAATGCAAATCAAAACTACAATGAGATATCATCTCACTCCAGTCAGAATGGCCATCATCAAAAAATCTACAAACAATAAATGCTGGAGAGGGTGTGGAGAAAAGGGAACCCTCTTGCACTGTTGGTGGGAATGTAAATTGATGCAGGCCCTGTATTTTTGATATTTTCTTGTGATATGTCCTATATCATCATTTATACATCATATTTTGGGGTTATCAGAATATACATCATGATCAAATGCTCAAACACAAGATGCGGTTGTTCATGTACAGTAGCCATCTGAGCATATGTCCTGGGGTCTCATTTTGCACCATTGTCATCTTATCCTTGACTGCAAGAACTTGATTCTATATTGTGGATATTGGATCATGATGTGCATCTGAATAAATCGCTCAATGTTTATTTGCTCCTGTCCAGCTGTTTGTGTATTGTATGTGTTTATATATATATATATGAGATGGATGTTGCTCATCCATCATGAGTATGTAAAAAAGAAGCATCATGATCTTATGTGTAGGGAATGACGACTTCTGTAACGTGGATGTTAGCTCTTGGATTGTGGTCATTAGCTCCTGCACAATGATTGCTTCTTCCATATTTGCTGTCTGCTCCTGTACCATGTCTGCTAAGTGTATCACAGCTGTTAGTTCATATAATGGCATAGTTTGAGTGTATAATGGGATAAAACAGGAATTCTGGTTATTCACCATGATTATTTAAAATTAGGCATTATGTCCATCTGAGTCTCCTTTTGTACCATTGTCATCTCCCAGACCAAAGTCATTCATTACTTGTATCATGATTTTTATTACATACCATATCTATTTGAGTAAGAATTATACCATGGTTTATTTCTATACCATGTACATCTGCACCTGTATCATAATTGACAGCTTATGTCCTATAGGTATGTAGGTGTGCATCATGTCCTATAGGCATGTGGGTGTGATCTGCTCTTGGACCAATGCCATGCATTCTGATAATTCAGAACAGTCATCTGAGTAGTTTTTCACCCTGTGGTTCTTTTCTGGTGTACCATACCAGTCCCCTCTTTCATATATGAATTGACTCATCCTTCATGATAGTCTAAACATGCATAATGGATTTCTGTTCATATAATGTTTGAAGTTGTACTATAGATTTCCACTTAAAATAGTATGCTTGTGTGATAATACACTATCATTGTCTACTCTTGTACTAAGAATACTTTGTACCATGTATATTAGTTTGTGCACCATGGTTTGCTATTGCAATGAATTTTCTCTCCTTTGTCTTCACTGTCTACTCCTATAATTTGGGTGTGAGCTCATGTTGCAGGATCTTCTGTGTGTGCATCGTGGTCAAATGCTCAGACTCCTTGGTGGCTGCTTATGCACCACGGATGTTTGAGCATGTGCTATGGTGTCTACTGTTGCAACATTGCCATCTGCTTCTGGAATAAGGCCATTCATTATTCTGTTTTTAATGTATGTCAGAAGAATCAAAGAATATTGTCATTTATTGTACTATTTAAGAGAATGGATAGTGGAGCCAAAATGACTGGATTTGGATCTTGAATTATCTACTTACAAGATGTGAGATCTTGGACATATCAGTTTGCATCTCCATGTTTCATATTCTTGCAAAATGATAAAAATAGCACCTCATAAGATTATTTTGAGAATTATATGAGTTATTATACATAAACATTTCAAACACTGCCTATCATGTAGTAAGATGTATGTGGTGCTGATTATGATGATAATACTGTGTCCCTTGATTCTGTATCATGATGTCAGCTCAAATTCTGGGGTTCTCTAGGTGTGCATCACGGTAAACTGCTCATATATTTGTGATAGTGTTTTACAAAAACATGATATGAGCATATGCCATGGGGTTTCCCTTTGAATCATTGCCATCTGCACTGTCCTATTAGCTCCTGCACTACCATTTCTTTTCTTCCATCATCACTATCTTCTCTAATATACTTGTTCATCTGCCCCTATATTGTTGTTATCAGCTCATTTTCTTGGAATGTCTGGGTGTACGTCACAGTAAAATGTTCAAACATCATTGGTAGTTTTTCATGTACCATGACTGTCTTACATGTGCCATGTTACCCCCTCTAGCATTATTACCATATACTGCTGGCCTAAAGAAAATGTATTCAGGTATTATGTTTCCTTTATTCATATGACCAGTCCATTTGAGCATATTCCATGACATGTTTTTTTGTTCCTGTATCACATCCACATGCTTTTGTATCATAGGTTTTTGCTCATGCACCATGGTTGTCTGAGCATGCAGCATGCTTGTCTGCTCATACTCCATGGTTCCTGAGCAGGAACTGTCATTGCTTACTGCTCTACGGGCAAATGGTGTCTTGTGCATCATGTATATCAGTTTGTGTTTTATGGTAATTTGCTCCTATTCCATGGCTCTCTACTCCTCCATCACTCCTGCCTTTTCCTGCACCTTGTCTGTATATTCCAAAATGATAGCTTGTAATCTTATGCCATTGGTTTGCCTGAGCGTGCATCACAGTCAAATGCTCAACCGCCTAGTGTGGCTGTTCATGCACCTGATTGTTTAAGCATGCACTGTGATTTCACCTCTTTCATCATTGTCTTCTGCTCCTAAACTAAAGGAATTTGTTGTGTCTTTTAAATTACCAACCATATCCATTTCAGGAAGTATAGTGTCATGTCTACCTGCTTTTGTGTCTTCATATTCAATTCATGTCATGGAGTTGTGTAGGTAAGCATCATAATCAAATGCTCAAATATTAGTTGTGGCTGTTAATGCAACATGGTCATATAAATACTTGGTGTCAGGTTTCATTTGGCATACCTGACATCTACTCATGGACAAAGCTATTCACTCATTACCATGACTTTTTCTGTAAGGCACAATACCTAACTGAGTAGCAGATGTCATGAGCCTTACAACACGGTTTTCTTCTCAGAAAACAAGTTTGTGTACCATAGCCTGTCTCATAGCTCCTGTGTCTTGACCGCTACGACATATTGTAGTGTTTTTGTTTACTTGCGTACATCATGATCAAATGATCAAACACCACTGATGGCTTTCATCAACTGTTGTTATCTGAGCGTGTTCCATGGTTTCTCTGTTGCTATCTGCTTCTGAAACAATCATTCATGTGTTGAGATGATTTGATCATGTACCATATCCATCTGTGATGTTTCCACTCATGGTTAATTTTTACTCTACCTTGTCTCTTGGCTCTAAATTGGTTTTGGCTCATTCTCCATGGTAGTATGAATGTGCATAATACATTTTACTATTTTACTGTGTTTGAAATTTTACTACAGTCTTCTGTTCATTCATCATGCGTGTGAAAATGCACATCATTGTCTGCTTTGTAATAAGAGTGGAAATTTCTGTACCATGAATATCATTTTGTATACCATGATTATTTGTTACTTCAATGTGTTTGCCTCCTCCTTCGTCTTTAGTATCTACTCCTATACGCTGGATGTCAGCTCATGTTGCAGGACCTTCTGAGTGTGCATCGTAGTCAAATGCTCAGACTCCTGTGGTGGCTGCTCATGCACCACGGATGTTTGAGCATGTGCTACGGTGTCTACTTTTGCTACATTGCCGTCTACTTCTGGACCAAAGCCATTTGTTCCTGTACTCTGTGTTTTTAATCTTGTACCACGTTCATCTGAGGAAGCATGGCACCATCAGTGTATATGCAAAGTGCTGACTCTGAAGTTAGAATGCTTGTATTTAATCCCACTTTGCCATTTAAGCTTGATGTCTTTGAGCAAGTCATTTCACCCCTTTGTGTCTGTCTCTGTTTTCTCAACTGCAAAATAATGATAATAATACCTACCTCATAGGGTTGTTGTGAGGATTCAAAGAGTTAAATGTAAAATGCTTAGATTAGTGCCCGTCACGTGATAAATGCTAAGTATTTGTTGATAATATTAAATTACTATGTCTCTTTGCTCTTTATCGTGATTGTCAGCTTGCATTCTGAGATTAGTTGTGCATCTCATTCCCATGCTAAATTACTGGTTGTGGCTGTCCTTTTAACATGATGCCTTGATTTCTCCTTTTGCAATAGTGTCTCTACTTCTTCAAAAAAGCCATTCATTGCTGTGTTGTATTCTTCATTACTCATCCATTACATCTCCCCTAGCAAGAAGAGCATAATAGTTGACAATACCATTTCTACCTGTACCTGTATCATAATTGATAGCTCACATTTCAAGGTATATTAGTGTGTATGTATCATGTTCGAATACTCAAACACCTTTAATTTTTTTTGTATTGTGGTCATCTGAGTATATGTCATGGTGTCTCCCATCATTACCATCTGCTCCTGGACCAAGTAATTCCTTTGCGTATTGTGGCTTTTTGATCATATATTGTGACTATCTGTGCAATTTCCACTATGTGATTGTTTTCTTTGTACCGTTCTGTCTTCTCTTACATATAGGTTTTGGCTCATTTTTCCATGGTAGTCTGGACATGCATAAGGAATTTATGTTCATATACAGTGTATTGGGTTATACTACAGATTTATGCTCATACATTATGATTCTGTGAAAATTAAGTCATTGTCTACTTCTGAATTGAGAATATAATCTTCTGTATCATGAATAACAGTTTATTAATTGTGACAGCATTGAGTTTGCCTATATCTCCATCATCCTGGATATCAGCTCATGTTTCCTGGATTATGCCTTGTGGTCAAATGTTCTGACTACCATGGTAGATGCTCATGTACCACAGATTTTTGATAATGGGCTATGTATCTACTTATGCAACAGTGCTTGCTATGTGTATCAGCAATATAGCCATTAGTTACTTTGCTGTGTGTGTGTCCTTTTTGGTCTGCTACCATGTCCATCAGAGGTAGCATAGCACCACTTATGTATAGTGAGGTTAGATGTACAAGTCACTTCCTATCTTTCTGCCTTAGTTTCCTCAATCCTAAAATAATGATTGTTATGAGAGTAAAATTATTATATGTAAATATAATATGCTTGTTGTGAGAGTAAAATAGTTATTATAAGTAAAGTTCTCAGTTGCTCGCATACAGTAAGTACTAAGTAAGTATACATTTATTATTATCATTATCACTGTCATTATTATTATACTAGTACTGTTTTCCTTTGTTCTCTATCATGAGCGATAGGCTGTGTTCTGAGATTATCTTGGTTTACATTATAGTCAAATGATTAAGCACTGGCGGTATCTTTACTACACACAAATGTAGTCTGAGCATTTGCCATGATGTCACTTTTGGGGTCATTGCCATCTGCTCCTAGACCACTCCATGTTATCTTATTTTATAATTTCCTAAATATTGTACCATGTTAATAAGTATTATTCTATGGCTTTCTCTACCTGCCATTTCTAACTGCTCTTATAACATACTTATGTGTGCCTCAACCATGTTATCTGGTATGCTCACATACCATGGTTTTCTGCATATGACATAATCATGTCTACTGTTGTAATGAGATTGCCATTTCCCATGTTATAGAAATAAGTTTATGTAGCAAATTTATTTCATTTTGAACCCCCTTTTTATAGTTTCCCATTGTTGCTGTCAATTTCTCTATCATATCCTTTTGCTCTCAGCATGTATTTTGAAGTTATTTGATTGTACATTAGACGCTCAAATACCAGTGATATTTGTTCAAACCCCATTCCTATTTCAACATATATTGTGTTGTTTTCCTTTTTACACTATTTCCATCTGCTTTTGCCTCCAAATAGTTCTTCCTGTATTGTAGTGCCTTAATTTTTATTTTTTAATTTTTATTTTATATTGGAGTATAGTTGATTAACAATGTTGTGTTAGTTTCAGGTGTACAGCAAAGAGATTCGGTTATACATATACATGTAACTGTATTGTAGTTTTTTTTTTCTATCTTATACCATATCCATGTTGAACAAGCTCTAAACTATGTTTCTCTGCTCCTTTAAGTTTTTGATCATTCATGATGCTTTTCTGTGCGTAGTCCATATGATATCACAGTTTTCTTAGCATGAACTATTAAAGTTAGATTCTGTACTAAGAATACCATCTTCTATATCTTAGACCATGCATTAGCTTATGCATGCTGTTTTTCAGATCCTGCACTGAGATGTTCTTTCCCTCCATCACTGATGTCTGCTCCTATACCAGCTACCTATATCATGGCGAAAAGCTCATTTTGCAGAGTTGTCTGAGGGTGCGTTGTGATCATATGGTATTCGTGGTCTCTTTTTGCATCATTGTCATCTGCTCTATCCCTTCATCTATCAATTACTGCCTGCACTTGGGCCATATGGAATCTCTTGAATCATTGTTCCTCCTATATAATGACTGTCAGCTCATGTTGCAGGGCTTTTTGATTGTGCATCATAGTCAAATGCTCAGACTCCAGTAGTACCTCTTCATCATGCACTGTGGTCATTTGGGCATATTTTTTTACAGGCTTTTTATTCATGCTGCCAGATTGTTTTCAAGGAAGGTTGCATAGATTTATGCTCTCATCAACAGATACACACACACACACACACACACACATACACACACACACGCACACATATCTAGGATTCCTGTCTTGTCCTATCTTCAACCGAATTGTTTAGCATTTAAAAACATCTTTTGTTCATTTGATAGATGGAGTGGTGCCTCATTGCTTTAATTACATTTCTTGAATCAATATTAAGACTAAATTTTTAGAGAAATATATCAATATAATCAACATTCTGAAATTTGTAGCATTTAACTGGCATAGGACTTATTTTTCTGAATTTTAATTTTAAAAATATGAGATATAATACATATATAGAAATATCATATAATGATACATACTGTTTAAGAATAATTATAATTATTATAAGTATAAAGTGCACATCTGTACAACCACTATCCAAATCAAGATCTACAACATTGGGGGTACTCCTGAAGCCTGTAATGAAAGTATTTCTTATCTCAACCTTTTCTTTCCCCACCAGAAGTAATCATTATCCTGGATCTCACTTGGTTTTCTTTATAGCTTTATCATGTATATCCAAATGTAGTTTAGTTTAGCCTCTTTTTGAATTTTATATGAATAAAACCATACTGTGTTCCTTTGTTCCTTGCTCTGTTTGCTTAACATTAGGTTTGTGATATGTATCCAAGTTGATGCATGTAATTGTACTTCTTTCTATTTCATTGTTATATGGTACTCCATTGTATGATTTATCCATTTTGTTTTAAGATGGACATTCAGGTTGTTTCCAGTTCTTTCTTTAGAACAGTGCTGCCATGAACATTCTTTTACATTTACAATTATCCTAGTGCATTTGCACATAAGTTTTTTAAGGTATACATCTAACAGTGGAAATGGTGGATCATGGGTATATGTATCATCAACTTTACAATCTAATGCCAAACTGCTCTCCAAGGAGGCTGTAACATTTTATACTCACATCAGCAGTGTAGGAAAATCCCTGTTGCTTCATATCCTTGCCAAACTTGGTGTTATGAGACTTTAAAATTTTTGGCAACCAATGAAGGTGTAATGAAAACTTATTGTGGCTCTAATTTTCATTTTCATGATTACTAATGAAATAAGCATCTTTTCTTAAGGTAATGACAATTTGGAGTTCCTCTTTTGTGAAGTACCTCTTCAAATCTTTTGTCCATTTTTGCTATTGGATTTTCTCTCTTTTTCTTATTGTGTTGTAGGAATTCTTCATATATTTTGGATAATGTTTCTTTAAGAGATATATGTGTGGTGTGTGACAAGACTATACCATTGTATGCTTGTTCTTTACTCTTTTTCTTGCATCTTTTGATGAACAGAGTTTTGAATTTTAATATACTCTAACAATTGCTTCCTTCATGGTTAGCCCTTTATATATGTTTAAGAAATACTTTCTCCAACTTTGTGAAGTTCATTCTGTTACGTAGTCTTTATAGTTTGGGCTTTCATATTTAGGTTTTCAACCCACCTGTAATAAATTTTTGTATGCTATGGGTAAGATTCTAATTTAATTGTTGTATAAGGTATGAAAATAACCAATTGTCCTACAACCATTTATTGAAAATCCTGTGTTTACCAGACAATTCTTCAGTGCTAACTCAGTCATAAATCAAGTGTTCATATATGCCTGGATTTGTTTTTGAACTCTCCATTCAATTCCCTTTGTTTTTTTTTCCTGGCATTACTACACTTCTACCCCAATTACAATTTGTAAAAGCAGTCTTCTTATCGGTGGATCAAATCCTTTAATCTTATTCTTCTTCAAGACTTCAAAAAACTATTCTTGGTTCTTTGTATTTCCATGTAAATTTTAGAATAAGCTTGTCAAGGCTGACCAATTAATTAATCAGTCAAAAAATAAATTGAGCAGTATTGACATCTTGAAAATATTGTATTTAAAGTTATATTTCTGAATAAAATTCTATACTTCTATCACATGGAGGCTTTGTACATCATTTGTTAGATTTATTCCTAGACCTAGGTACTTAATTTTATGCTATTGTATGTATAATTTTTAAAATTCAGTATATAATTATTTGTCTTTAGAATTTTATTGATTTCTGGATATTAATTTTATATCTAGCTATCTTGATAAAGTCTCTTACAAATTCTAATAATTTATCTGTTGATTATCTAGGATTTTCTACATAGACATTCATATCATATCCAGGTAATGAAATTTTTATTCCTTCTTTTCCAAACTTTATCTCTTTTCTTCGTATTGTTTTACTCTACTACCTGAAACTTTCAGTAGAATGTAGAATAGGAGTTGAATCACGTTCCTGATCTCAAAGGTACGGTTTTCATAATTTATCCCTTGGGTATTTTGCTTTCTATAGGTTGTTTTGTAGATACCTTTCATCAGATCAAAGAAATTACCTTTTACTCTTACTTATATTGGTATAACTTTAAAAAATCTGTTGATGTAGATTATATTAGTTATATTAATAGATATTCTCATATTCAACTAACCTTGAATACCTAGGATAAAAACAATTTGACCATGATGTATTATTCATTTTAGATATTGGATATAATTTACTAAGCTTCTTCTGAATTTTTGCCAGTAATTTTCTTTCCTCATGCTGTCATTGTAAGGTTTTGGTATTAAGGTTATGCTAATTTAGTGACATGAATTAGGGATGTTGTATCTTTTATTATCTTGTGGATGAATTTACAAATAATTTACATGATTTCTTTCTTGAATGCTCAGCAAAACTCACTGGTAAAGCTATCCTGGCCCTGGGTTTTCTTTTTGGGTAGATTTTTGACTACTATTTCAATTTATTTACTGCTTATAGGATTATTCATTTTCTCTAATTTCTTCTTGATTCGGTTTTAGTATATTTTTTAGACATTTGCTCATAAAGTTGTTGAACTACACTCTTATGATCTGTCTAATGTTAGTTATTTCAATGAATCAAATTTTGGCTTTCTTGATCATCTCTTTTATAAGTTATTTTCCTTTTTAAAAATTGATGCTCATGTCTTTATTAGCATGCTCCTTCTCCATGGGCTTATTTTGATCTTCTTTTTCTAAGTTATTGGGATATGGGCTTAGCTAATTGTTTTGTTTTTCTTTTTAAAATACATATATAAGGCCACATGTTTTTCCTAAAGTACTGTGAGCTGCATGCCATAAGTTTTATTTTTTAAAAATATCTTTATTGGAGTATAACTGCTTTACAATGGTGTGTTAATTTCTGCTTTATAACAAAGTGAATCAGCCATACATATACATATATCCCCATGTCGCCTCCCTCTTGCGTCTCCCTCCCACCCTCCCTATCCCACCCCTCTAGGTGGTCACAGAGCACCGAGCTGATCTCCCTGTGCTATGCGGCTGCTTCCCACTAGCTATCGGTTTTACATTTAGTAGTGTATATATGTCCATACCACTCTTTCACTTTGTCCCAGCTTACCCTTCCCCTGCCCCGTGTCCTCAAGTCCATTCTCTAGTAGGTCTGTGTCTTTATTCCCGTCCTGCCCCTAGGTTCTTCATGATCATTGTTTTTTTGTTTGTTTGTTTTTTGTTTTTAGATTCCATATATATGTGTTAGCATACGGTATTTGTTTTTCTCTTTCTGACTTACTTCACTCTGTATGACACACTCTAGGTCCATCCACCTCACTACAAATAATTCAATTTCATTTCTTTTTGTGGCTGAGTAATATTCCATTGTATATATGTGCCACATCTTCTTTATCCATTCATCTGTCAATGGACACTTAGGTTGCTTCCATGTCCTGGCTATTGTAAATAGAGCTGCAATGAACATTGTGGTACATGACTCTTTTTGAATTATGGTTTTCTCAGGGTATATGCCCAGTAGTGGGATTGCTGGGTCGTATGGTAGTTTTATTTTTAGTTTTTTAAGGAACAGTAATTTTGCTATTATATACTAAAGATGTTCTAATTTGTATTTTGATTTTATTTTACCATGAGTTATATATATCCTATATTATTTCAGTCATTTGAAATTTGTTGTGATTTGCTTTATATTCTTATAAATTTTGGTAAATGTATCTAGTGAGATTAAGTATAATGTTTATTTTTGCCACCAATGAGTACAATATTCTCTATATTTCTACGTGGTCAGTGTTCTTACTTATCTTGTTCAAACCTTCTATATCTGTCCTGATTTTTAAAATCTGTCTAATCTGTCAGTTTATGAAGTGGCTATTGTAAAGTCTTCCATTATGATCATAGATATGTCTGTGTTTCTTTGTAGTTCTGTCAATTTTTGCTTTACATATTTTGAAGCTGTGTTATTAGGTGCTTAGACCTTTATTCTACTTCTTGGTAAGTTGAATCTTTTATTATATGGAGTTTTCCTCTTTATCTCTAGTAAAACATTTGAATTAAAGTTGTTTCCTGGAATTCCCAGGCAGTCCAGTGGTTAGGACTCTGTGCTTCCACTGCAGGGGACATGGGTTTGATTCCTGGTTGGGGAACTACGATCCTGCAAGCCATGTGGCATGTCCAAAAAAAAACAGTTGTTGTTTCCTGAATATTAAAAGTAATATTATAGTTAATATTTGCATAGCATATCTTTTTGTTTTTACTTTCAACTTTTATTTCTCTTGTGTTTTAGATATGACTCATAAATAACATGCAGTTAATTAATTTTATTATTTTAATCTAGTCTGATATCCTTTATATTTGAATTAGGGTCTTTAGGTCATTTACATATAATAAAATTGCTGATAGGTAAATATCTGAGTTTAAAACTATCATTTTCTTTTTATTTAGCTTTTATTTATGCTTTTTATTTAGACTGCCTAGTTTATGTTTATTTTTCCTTCATTTCTTCCTTATTTGGATTGATATTTCTTAAATAATTTTATTTTTTCCTACTCTTCTAATGTAAAAGATATATAAGCTGTTTCTACTTATATTTAGTGCATGTCCTAATAAAATACACACTTTACTTTTCAAAGTCTTTTTATTTCCAGAAGTTGTATTTGGTTCTTTTTCAAGTCTCCTAGTTTATTGTTCATAATATCCTGTTCTCTGCAGATATTTTAAGCTTTTTATGTGGAGGTCATAGTTCTTTTATCATATGTGTCTGATAATTCAAAATCTGAAGTATGTGGGGCTTAGTTTCTCTTCTAGTTGTTTCAGTTGTTTCTTTTTCATAATTCCTAGACTCTTTGTGTTCTTGGTTATCTTTGTATACCTATCAGTGCTTCTGAAAATATTATTTGTGGGGGTTCCAGAAAACCAAATATGAATATATTATTTTCCAGAGATATTTATGTTTGCTTTTGTAGGTCACCTTGTGCATGTTTTGCAGCCACGTAAAAGTAAGTTCATGATGAGTTTTCTTGAACGAAACATTAATGTGAATTTAGGTTGCAAACCTGAGAGAGAAGCTTCCTGTGGTTTAAAACCTTTGGGGAGAAGAATCTTTCTGTCTTTATTTCTCCATGTTCAGTTCAAATGGAAGCAATGCTCCTGTAGTCTCCTGAGTATTGGAGATGAGACACAGATTTACTTCTGATTCATTGATACTCTGAAATTTTGGCTCTTGGAGCATCTGAGCTCATGTGAGTGAGTGAGTGAGTGAGTGTGTGTGTGTGTGTCTGTCCGTATGTATGTAGTAAAAGTCCCCATCATTGGAAACTTTTGTTTTGGTTTATACCTGCCTTACTGTATGATATAGTCAAAACCACAACTTATTTTTGTAATTTTATTTTTTTCTCTAACTTTTCCTCTGGTTATTGTTTTTATTTTATTTTCTTGAAATATTCTTCGTTCTGTTTTGTGTAATTAAGGGTGTTGAAGAATGTTGGTTTATGAATTTATCTGTCCAACTCTGGGTTCATTCCCCCCAAAATAAAGTTTTGTTTTGTAATTTTAGTTTTTTTAATTTTCCTTGAGATGGTGCTTGAAAAGAAGTACTATTATGTGTTATTTAGAGTAGAAATGTCAGTTTATGTTTGTCAGTTGTATTAATTATGGTGTTTGATTTGTCTTCATCTTTTTCAGTTTAATCTGTTGCAAACTGAGTAGTATGTTAATTTACCTCAACAATCCAATATCTTTCCTTTATCTTTTAGTTGTAAGTACTTCTTTTATATATCCTGAAGTAGTGTTATTGAAAGTAGAAAGTCTTATGAGTTGCTGCTACTAGTAGGGATGGGGAAGAATAGCATATATACCTGTATATGCTTCAAAGAACATTACAGTACAAAATACATTATATCACCACATACATTTTTAGCTAATTCAGCATTTAGGTTTCTGAGTTATGGTATTTGTGTGACATTAGCTTGTCTTTCCTAACAGCTTTTGGGTCTATATATTCTGTTTTAAAAGATGGAACATGTGCCGTGTAGTTTATCTTAATTCATTCTTAACAGCAATGTATATCATTAAATTTCCTTTTAAGACATTGAATTTTGTCCGTTTTCCATTACTTTTGACAATAAGACTCCTCTTCCCTCACTGGTTTTTGTTGCTATCTACCTCTTCTAATGAGAAGTTGAGAAGAAATATCTTGAATTGTACTAATTCAGAGCCAGGGAGCCCCAAATTTTAGAGGTATCCATATAGAAGCCTACAAAGGAGATAGACTAGAAATGAACAAAGTTGTATTATAACTAGGATGGTAACATGGAGTCCAAGGAATTTTAGAGGAAGAAGTTGTGGTCAGTGCTATCAAAAAGAAAAAAAAAAGGAAAAAAGAAAAGAAAAAGAAAAAAGAGAAAGAACGGAAGTTCAATCTAATTGGTGATCTTAAGTGTGGGTTATATTTTTAATACCAACATTACTGGTGATCACTGACATAGTACATAGTTTCAGTGAAATGATCAGGGAAGAAAGCAGAATGTAGTTGTTAAAAGAATGAATAGGAGACGAGTAAGGTGGATTTAACAAATTACTCGTGCAAGAAACTTGATTGATGAAGAAAGGAAAGAAGATAACTAGAAAAGAGCATATCAATAGAATATTTTTTTTAGATGGGAGAAACTTGATTATGTTTATAGTCTAAGAGAAAGGAGTCATTAGAGAAGAGAGATCTAAGATACAGGTGAGTAGGAGAGTCGATGGAGGGAAAAGGAGTTGATGAGATCAGGAGCTTAGGTTGATAGATTATCCTTAAAGTGGACAGGTTAACCTTGCTTTATGAAATGAATAGAAGAGAAATTAAGGGTAAATATAAAAGTGAATCTTTTTTGTAGGTTGGGGCAGGGCTGATGTCTTAAGTTTGGTTCCACAGAAACAGACTCTGAGATTAGGATTCATGTGAAAGTGGTTTATTAGGAAGTAATCCCAGGAAAAACCAGAGGAGTGGAAAGTGAGGCAAGAAAGGGAAGGAGGGCAAGCAAGGATAGTATGTCAAGCAAAGTATCATGGAGACAGTGTGGGTCACACCTCAACGTTGTCCCCATCAGGGAGCTGCAGTATTTGTACCTCTGCACCTGTTAATACTGGTTAAGGGCTACCCAGGTTTGGAGAGAAGGCACAGCAAAGTCAATATAGAAGAAACTGATAAAGAGATACAAGGGGATATGGGTGAAGCGTTGTTAGTATGTGCTATGGATGTTTTGTCTTTCCTGAGCATCTTGACTTTTTCTTAAGAACCGTTGTAAATTTCCTTGAATAGGCAACTTGAGATGAATGACAAGTTTAGAGCAAACAGTTGAGAGGAGTAGTGGAGAGGGCTGATTTATGACAAATCAAAGAATTGAATGGTTCTGGCCTTGGAGACTGATTTGTTGTAGGGCTGCTTTGCATGACGTGGAATTTTCTTCAGCAGCATTCACCAGTCTAAGAGAACACGGATTTTTTTTTTTTTTTTTGGTTTGTTGGTCCAAGAAAGTATTTCTGAGCAAATACGGTGGAAGGTCGTATATGCCAGGTTCTGGTGAAAGAGTAATTCAAGTGATTTACTATTGGCTCCAGCCTTGAAATGAAAGGAAGTAGCACTAAGCAAGACTAAGAGAATAGGAGATAATGGAAGGATCAATAGACAGAAGCTCTAATTTCAAAGAGCAAGTGGAGTAGAAGTAATGGTTTAAAAACTAGAAGAATAACATAATAAAGACAGAAATTAAAGATACTGGAGTTTAAGATTTTTGACGCAGTTATGGAGCAATTATGTATAAGATAAAGAGAATGTGGCTCTGAGCATAGATTGATAAAGTGGAATATATAGATACATTATCAACACCAACAATGAAATACTGAAGATGATGGAAGGACATAAAAAGTGTGAGTTGAGCACTGTTTTTGAATCAATGTGGGGAGGCAATAAGGAGGTTGGTGTAAGACTAATGAGGGCAGAGGGTGATACAGATAGATGGTGTGAACCTCAAATGACAAGGAGTGTATGCACACAGGAGAGGAATAGTTTCAAAGTGGCATTAAAGAGATGAGATAATTCTGATCCTGTCTCTCAGTTGCATAATGTGTGGGACTATGCACATGCTACACTTTAGAGGAAAGTTAATGAAGTAGTGTCTTTGACGTATACCCAATTTATTTAAAGCAGGGAGAAGGGGAGATTTTTCTGTTAAGAGGTTGAGGACACAGGAACATTTGTTTCCCATAAAATGAAAGATTAAAAGGCATGGGGGAAAGGTAGTCTTCAGAATATATCTCTGAGAAGGAAAGGATCCCTAGAATAGTGTGGGCATGAACTCAGAAAGCATTCTTTTTTCCAACAAATATTTTACTGAGTAGCTACCATATGCCAGGCACTGTTCTGTGGCTTGGAAATAGAGATAAGGTCTCTGTTCTAATGAAACATATCTAGTGGGGGAAACAGAAAATAAACAAGTAAATATATGATGTAATTTTAGGTAGTGCTATATCCTATAAGAAAAATGGTACTGGGTAAGGGGATAGAGAGAGATGAGAAAGGAGCATGCAGTTTTAGATAACAGTGATCAGGGAAAGTTTCTCTGAAACAGGGGCACAGAACTAGAATCCTAAAGAAAGTAAAGGAGTGAGCCAAAATGATTTATGGAAGAAGAGCATTTATGGCAGAGAGAAGAGCAAGTGCAAAGCCCCTAAGGCAGGAGCATGCTGGATGTTTTCAAGGAACAGTAGGAAAATCAGTTTAACCTGATATGAGTAGTGGAGAGGGAAAGTAGAAAGAGGTGAGATTCAGAGGTAGCCAGTGGTCAAATCAAGTAGATCCTTATAGGTCATGACAAGTACTTTGGATCCAATGAAGATCCACTGGAAAAATTTGAGAATGGAGTGTTATAATCTGACTTATATTTTTAAAAACTCACTCTGGCTGCTGTGCAGGTAATGGACTGTAGGGGACAGGAGAGGAAGGAGCAAGATAAGTTAGGAGGCCATTCACTGCAGTCATGGTGGTGAGAGATGATGGTTTAGATAAGCTTGTGGGCATTGGAGGTAGTGAGAAGTGGTTAGAGTCTGAATCTGTTTTGAAGTCAACAGGATAAGCTGATAGTTTGGATATATGGTGTAGAAGAGAGAAATCAAGGTGTAGATGTGGTTTGGGTATGGGTGGATTTGATGTGAGGTGTGTGAGAGAGAAGAGTTATTGGTCTAGTGTTGTTTTCACTTCATTGATTCCCTTTTACTCTGTTTTGTTCACTGCTGTACTCCCAGCACCTAGAACCTGGTAAGTAGATGGTGCTTCATAAGTTTTGAATGAATGAATAGTGAGTGGTTTAGGTGGAGTGATAGGTGAAAATACTTGATTGGTATAAGGGGAATCAGAAAATGAGAAGTGAAGAAGTTGACATAGTGATATCAAAAATTATTGAAATGAATTACCATAAATGGAAGCAGAGAAATTAGGAAAGAGGTGGAGGGGGATGTCAGGTCAAGGGAGGGCTGCTTTTTTTTTGATCATGGATGATAATTACATCATTTTTTTATGCTGCAGGAAATGAGCCAGTAGATAGGGAAAAAATGACAAGTGTGGGAGAGAGAAGAAAGTCACTGAATTAAAATCCTTGAGCAGGAGACAGGGAATAGGATCCAGGGCACATGTACAAGGGATAGCATAAGATGAGACTAGACACCTCTTGTAACAAGGGAAAGGTAGAGTATATGCCTGAGATTCAGGTAGATTGTAATAATTGATATTATGAGGATAAAATCTTCTGATTGTTTTATTTTTCCTGGAAAATAAGAAGCAAAGCCATCTGTTGAGAGTCTGGGAGAAGAGTTACTGGAGAATTAAGGAGAGAAAAGAAAGTAAAAAATAGTTGTTTCAGAAAGTGGGAGAGTAAATTGGTTTGGCAAATGTAAAAGGATCATGGGACATTTGAAGTATGTTGAGGAAAATTTAAAGAGAGACCAGTCAGGAATAATTATGGATTTTTCTCCAGCTATATTTAGCTGCTTAGTTGCAGGCAAAGAGATGGATTTAACCAGGGCTTATATTTTTTCCAGGCAGTCACAACAGAGTAAGGGAAAGGCAAGTGTGTTGAGGGTTCACAGCAGAGAATGATTATAATGATTTTAATTACAGACTATGTATGTAATCCAAGTAGGATAAGAAAGTAAGAACACCAAGGTGATTATGGGCAATTTAAAGGTGGTAAGATCAAGGGATTAGAGATAGGAGGGTAGAAGGGTTGACAGTATAAAGGTACTGGATGAAAAGGGTTGGAAATATATCATCAGAGAGTTATTTGAGATCATAGATTTGTAATGACAAGATTTAGGCTATGACCATGGGAGTGAGTGGCTGAATTAGGATGGAGCTGAGGCTCGTTGGAGGGCAAGAGATCAAGGAATTTATTTGTAGGTTACAGTGACCAAGGATTACTATATATCAAACATAATGCTTAATTCTGTACATGAACTACACCACTTAATTCTTATAACACTCCTATATGCCAGTAGTACCATTATCAACATTTTATAGATGAGAATGTTGAGTCAAATCACTCACCCAATGTCAGATTTCTATGTGGTATATCAAGGATTGGAACTAGGATGTTTCTTACTCCAAAACCTTTAATAGTGGCAGTGACCTGAGGCTGGGTAGAATTAGATGGCCTTAAATGAAACTCTGGTGACAAATTTAGACAAAGAAATGGCAGAGTTGGCTTCATAGTATCTGGGTAGCAGCACTTGGGATACCTCTGTTCAGGTAAAGTTCTGGCAGATAGTGCCTCATAGCATCCAAGCAGGGGAGTTGGTGGGCAGAGTGTTGGTATCTAGTACTTTCTAAGCACTAAGGTAAAGGAGTTTTAGGAATTCTTATAGAAGAATGTATTGTATCGGTGCCTTGTACAAAGTGGATGCTCAAGTGTTTGTGATAAAATGAATTTATATTTGGACAGGATATAACAGCTGACTCATCCTGGTAACAGGTCTTTAGCCAGGCATTTTATGTATGTTATATTATTTAATCTTTAGAATTCTTAGAAGATGAGTATTATTACCCCCATTTTATGTTGAAGAAGGAGGTCTTTAAAGCCTAACATGACTAGTATTTGGTAATTCCAAGTAGTCTCTTAATCTAGTGTGTTCCAAAGCCCATCCTACACCCTATCCTTTATACTATCTTACCTCATTTAGGGATGTGACTTTTTCAAAATAGCATTCATTAGCTATTTATTAAGTATGCATTATTTATCAAGCACTTTTCTATGCATTGGGCATATATCTATGGATAAAACAAGCAAAATTCCTTGTGCCCATTGAGCTTATATTCTACTGGGGAAAGAGACGATAACAAAAAACATAAAATATATGCTAGAAGTGCTAAAAGGGAAAATAGAGCAGGCAACTGCATAGGAAGTATCTGGGATGTGTAGAAGGATTGAATTTTTAGATAGGGTGGTCAGGGAAGGTCTCAATGAGAAAGGTGATATTTGGATAAAAACCTAAAGTGAAGGAATGAACAAACTATCTGGAAATTGGATGGAAGAATATTCCAGGTAGAGGCAATAGCAGATGCAAAGGCTCTAGAGCTGGAGCATGCCTGGCATATCCAATGAGTGGCAAGGAGGCCATATGGCTGAAATGGAGTGAGTAAAAGAGGAGGGTAGTAGAGGTTAGCCAACTATTTGGGGATAAGATCATGTAGGTTCTTGTAGGTCATAATAAGGCTTTTTGAAATGGGAAGCGATTGGATGATTTTGAACAGAGGAGAGACATGATCTGACTTAACACTTTATAATTTCACTCTGTCTGCTGTTTAAAGAACAGACTGTAAGGGAGCAAGGGCACAGGCAGCAAGACCAGTTAAAAGGCTTTTATAATGATCTCAGCAAGAGATGACAAGCCAGAGTAGCAGCAGAGGTGATGACCAGTGGTTTTATTCTGGATATGTTTCCTTTCTAATGGAATGCCCGTGAGACTTGTTTATGGATTGAATGTGGGGTGTGAGAGTAAAAGTGGAGTCAAGAATGACATCAGAGTTTTTACTGAGCAGATGGAAGGGTGGGGTTACTATTACCTGAAATGAGAAAGACTGCAGGAGGACCAGGTCTGTGTGTGTGTGTAGGTGGATATTTGAACGTGTTAGGTTTAAGATGCTTCTCAGACATCTAAGTGCAGATATGGGTTGCAGGAGAGATCTAGGATGGAGATATTAATTTGTAAGTTATCAGCTAATAGAGATTTCCCTCTGGTTAGTTCCTTGTACCTTCCTTTAGTTCTTGAGCGGAGTGAATTGATAGAGTAACCATTGTTATTTTGGCTATGCAATTACATATTATGGTGACTTGAGCATGTGTCATGATTGTGTGTTCCTGTAACATAGATAATACATTCTAATACCAAGATTATCTGAGCCTGTACAAGGGTTGTCACCTCCTATATTATAGCCAATCTGACCCTACCAGAGAGATCTGCCATTGTGACCATGGTTATCTGAATACACTCATTGGTTTTAAGCTCATACGTCATCGGTGTTTATTCATTTGCTGTACTTATATGAGCATACACCATGGTTGTCTACTTTTGCAGTGTACACTGGCTTCTTTATACTAACTTTAAAACTAATATTAGGTTTTACATTCTGCTCATGCAACATAGTTGTTTGAATATTCATGTCATTATATGATGTTCCTTTGCTGTAATTTTCAGTATATTCATCATGGGTATGTGTAGTATTATATTTGTTTGTTCATATGTTATAAATAGCAATTTATTCACCATGGTCATCATTACTTGAAAGATATCAATTCTTCATTATGGCCACTTGCATCTATACCTTACCTCTCAGCTCCAGTGGAAAAATTTGAGCATGTCAACCTACTCTTGGACCATGGCTTCTGTTCCTGCATCATGGCAGTCTAGCATGGCCATCTACTCCTAAACCATGTCACTTAATTCTTATATCATGGTTGCCGTGATACACACATTGTGCATGCACACATCGTGGTTAAGGACTAATATACCAAATACTTCTTCACATTCATCATG
This sequence comes from Balaenoptera borealis, assembly GCF_965194805.1. Taxonomy (NCBI): domain Eukaryota; kingdom Metazoa; phylum Chordata; class Mammalia; order Artiodactyla; family Balaenopteridae; genus Balaenoptera; species Balaenoptera borealis. The sequence goes on along the minus strand of NC_138881.1, from coordinate 126,495,505 downwards.
GTTGTTTAAGCATATACCATAGTTGTCTCCAGCTAGATAGATGCTTTATCATGTTTGAAGGCTCTTTGTTCAAGTGTCATGGTTTATGTACTATGGTCACTTGAAAATTCAGCAAGGTTGTTAGAATAATTTTGAGTGTCTTCTCTTCTACTGTCCTTCTCTGTACTGTTTGATGATCATCTGAGCATGTACATGGATTTATGTTCATTTAATGCTAATAGCTTCTAATGTGCCATATTTCTCTGTACATATATCAGGGTTGGGTCCTGTTTTATAGATATTTGCTAACTTGCTAAGACTCTGCCTGTTCCAGTGGCATGTTGTTTTTTAATTAAAACATTAATTCTGGTAAAAACAACACATAACAAACAATCAGCCATTTTAACTGTACAGTTTAATGTTGTTAAGTATATTCACATTGTTGTACAGCAGTCTAGTGGCATTCTTTTGATCATGTGCAATGTCTTAATGAAATGTGTACCAAGGCCCTCTTCTCTTGTTCAGTGGTTAGTAGGCTTATGTGCTATGGTTTTCTGACATATACCATAGCCAAATGGTTTTATATCATAAATGTGTTCACATGAATAATAATAATGTTGTTTGCTAACAAGTGTCATGGTAGTTGGAGGGCACGTATTATGTCCAACCTCTTTTATATATAAGGGATGTCTTCTCATGCATAATGGTTATTTGAACATGTACCTTAGTCATGAGTTTATATAACATTGTTGTCTTCTTATGCATCATAGTTTTCTCCTTCCAAATCATGGGCATTTGTTTCTGTGTTATTGGCATCTATGCTTAGTGTGAAGATTTGCTGCTTGTTTACCATGATCATTTGAACATAAGCCATAGTTATATACTAGAATAGCATAGTTGAACATACACTATGAGTATTTTGCTCATGCAGCATGGCCATCTTCTCCTAAACCCAGGATTGTTACTCAGGCAGTCATGTTTTTTAAGCATGCATCATAGTTCTGTCCTATATTCCATGCATTATTTCTACAATTTAGACTTCATATCCTGTACCAAGTCTCTTTGTTCCTGTAGAGTAATTGTCAATCATGATTATATGAGCATTAACCTTTGTCATGTGATTTTCAACATTAGGGTCTTCTGAAGCCCTGTGGATGTTTGAGCATATGTCAGAGTTATTGCCCATACTACAGCTGTTTCTCTTGCCCCAGAATTGTCTGTTTATGCACCATATTTTCTTACTCGTATGCTATGGTTTTCTTAACTGTACTGTTTCTGTTGATTTCTGTAAAATAGCCATCAACTCTTGTACAGCTCATGAATCATGAATGTCACAGCACATATTAAATTGAGCATAAGAAATTGCTGTTTTGTGAAAGAAAAATTGTCAAATATTGGCAAATTTATGTGATACAACCGAATACTATGACTATTTCTATCTATAATGTGGACATTTTCTCATGTCAGAAATCCATTTTCTCCTGTATCATAGTTTTCTATGCCTGTATCAGATTCAAGAAGACAATCTAATATAGAACCTAGTGGCTGCTTTGGGGCGGGGGGGTGGAGTGGTTAGGATCAATTTAGAAAGATTTTGTTCTTCATCTTCTCATCTACCAGAATAGCTCTTCAGCATGTATCTGTTTTACATATTAGTGTCTTGTATAAACTTTCCTTGGGAAAAACTTTTCATATCCTTCTATGCCCTCTGAAAATTAAACCACCTATATGACTGTAAAAGAGTATGGTGCTGGGTCAGAATTAGGTCTCCTTCAAGTGGTCAGTGTCTCAAATTCAAAGAAGACATAAGGTTTAGAGGTAACAAGCAAGTGCCTCTTTACACTGTTTTCTTAACCCCATGTCCTGGGTAAACCTCTACCAGTCCAGAGTTCATAAAACAGCCCTGCATATAGGCAACTCAAAATTGCATAATTCTATCATCAGTATAATTTGCTGACCACGTAGGGACTTCTGTACCAGGAGACTGGGCTTGGATTTCTTCTTTATGTTGTGGCCTCTATATGGGACTGGTTTTGCCCTCAAATATCTCTTTATGGGAAAACATTGCATTCCTATTCAGGAATCATGGTGTCTCATCATTCAGCATTTTCTCAACCCGATTCAGAGGATACAGTCGATCTTCTCCAGGCCCTTTGATATTTTGGAAAACTGCTTAACTGTATCAAGATGAGAATCAATCCCAAAAATTCTATAAAGAGACTCCAGGTCTTAATATTCTAGGATTTTCTACAATATTATACAATTATTCATGGAAAAGGCATTTGTGATAGTAAAAAATCAAACAGGATTGGGGGAAAATAAAATGAAGACATGAGAGATTATTTTAAGATCTCGGATTATAAGAGGTAACTGAGGCTAAGAGAAGTTCTGTGACTCACCTAGTTACAAGAAGACAGGGAAAAAGATGGCATTGTAACCTAAGACTTCCAATTACTGATTTAGAGTCTTTATACTACCCTCTATTGTTTGGGCTCTGGTATAATCAAGAGAGGGATATGCCAGGAGTGAATTTTGGTGGCATTGATGAACTGCAGAAGGAGGACTGTCACAGTAAGCATTTAGTAGCTGTATATTATGGAAGTTAAATGGCTCTAATAGAGTTGAATAAAATCTTTTTTTTCACCACTTCTTCCTCCTTCCCTTTGTCTTCTACTCCTTTCCCCTTCCTCTTTCCCTGAACATGGAACTCACAGGTCTCTCCAAGTTGGTGCCTAAGAAGATGATAATCACACAAATAAGTCAGTTCTACATGACTAGCCTTGGGCTTCTCTTCCTGATTAATATTCTCCCTGGAGCAACTGGCCAAGGGGAATCAAGACGACAAGAACCTGGGGACTTTGTGAAGCAGGATATTGGCGGGTAAGTACCCTTAACTCCTAGAACAAAAGAAGACTGTGATAAATTATTGCCTTTGACCAGAGCTTTTTTTTTTTTTAATTGAAGAATAGTTGAGTTACAATATTGTGTTAATTTCAGGTGTAAAGCAAAGTGATTCAGTTATATAAATATTCTTTTTTTTCAGATTATTTTCCATTATTGGTCGTTACAAGATATTGAATATTGTTCCCTGTGATATATAGTAAATCCTTGTTGCTTATCTGTTTTATATATAGTAGTGTGTATCTGTTAATTCCATACTCCTAATTTATCCCTCCCCCTCCCTTTCCCCTTTGGTAACCATGAGTTTGTTTTCTATCTCTGTGAGTCTGTTTCTGTTGCATATGTAGATTCATCTGTTAAGGAAGGAAACTTGTAAGAAGTAAGGGAAGTGAGATAGGGAAGGAGCAAAAGTAAAACAAAGATGTGATTTCACTTGAAGTGTAGCTTCCATTTGACCCCATGGGGAGATACGGAGCATGAATGGCACTATAATTTTGGCAAGGGGCCTGGCTTTTGTAGCTTCATCTTAGTCAGTCATTGTCCTCCCAGGCATTTTAGAGTGAGATGGTTCCCTTCAGCTGATGGTAATACCCTGAAGTAGCTGGGGGATGGTTTTACTGGCATAGTAAAAGAAATCTTGACGTAGTAGTAACAGTAAATACTATATTTGGTTTCTTCATGCTTTTATGGCTATGCTTTCTACCCTTCACTTTACAGATTCAATCAATCCCTAAGATTTGTCATTTCTTCCTCCCACATCCCTTGGATTCATCTACTTTTTTCCAACTTTCCTGCTACCACCCTAGTTTAACCCGATGTTGTCTTCCACTTGGACTACTGCAAGAGTCTCTAATTGGTTTTACTTCCTAAAGTCTGTAGCCAGTGTTTCTTCTACAATGCATGTTGCATTATATCTGTCCTATTTAGAGTTACTTAATGACTTTCTATTATCCCTAAAGTCCCAACTCCTTAATATGATTTTATAAGACCCAGTATGACCCAGCCTCTACCCATTTGTCACCCTTATTTCTAGTCCTCCTGTCACCAAACTCTATGTTCTTTAGCTATTTTGAACTTCTTTTGACTTTAAAAGTCAACCTCATTCAGAGAATATCATTACTAGAAATCACCCCCTTAGCCTCTACATATTTCAGTATTACAGAGGATATTTTATTCTTTGGTAGTGTTTGTTGTTGTTTTACATTTGGCTATTGTCCCATATACTTGGAAGCATTAGGACTTGTTCCTAATTATTTTTGCAGAGTTGATTATCTTAATGTACTCTGAGTCTTTCCGTCTTCTATCAGCATTTTCAACAATAATCTCTGGGGCTGAGGGTTACACAACTGGACTGATATGTCCTTAGAAACGTGGCCCATGAGGCCCTTTTTGTTCTTTATCCCAGTGTGGGGAAAAAAAAAGACTAATTCTGTCTTATTAACTTCTCATGTATGTGATTTCATTGGGCATGATAGGTGTTCTAAATAAGATGGAAGTTCTAAATAAATGAATCTTACCTCTTCAAATGTTAAAGCCTTTTTAATTTTAACTCTGAGAATTAAAGTTCTCTAAAAATGTATTGCATGTTATCTAATAATCCTAAACAAGGATTTTGAACAGAACAGTCCCACTTCTTGGTGACTCTCTGATCATCATAAAGAGCATTCATTGTATTTATCCTATATCTGCTTTTTTTCTTTTTGTGTCTCCATCCTCAGTGTCAGTTGTCACCTCTCCTGTTTACATTGGTTTGCTTATGTCCTGTTGGTGCTTAGAAAATCAGATAAACAAGCCTTTTAATAATTATATTAAAGAGAAGGCCAAAACATCCTGCTTGAAAAAGCAGAGACTGTTGAGGAGTACTGGTTTATTGACCAGTACTTTGTTGAAATCATGTTCTAAATGCAATTGTTCTCAATGTTTGGTATGTGTAAGCAAGGAAGCAGTCTCCACACCTGGAGAATTTGATTTAGTAGCTCTGAGGATAGTGCCTAAAATTTGCATTTTTATCAAGTGCCCCACATGATTCTGATGTAAGGAATCTTCGAACAATACTTTGGGGACACAGTCCTTGTTTTCAAAGAACTTACAGTATAGTTAGGAATATGGGATTCTGAAATTTTAGAATAGCAGACATGGGAAAATGCATAGAGAGCATATAGTCTGATTCCTCATTTTGTGCATGAAGAAATTGAGTTCCAGAAAAGGAAATTTACTTTTCTAAGACTTTACAGAAAATTAATAGTAGAGCTAGGTCTAGAACACCAGTCTCTGATTCCAAGTCCCATATTTTTAAAGAAAAGCTACAGGGAACAATTTCAGCTTCATGTAATAAAGGAATTTCTCATACTCCTGCTTCCTTGTTTGACCATTAACAAATGAGAACTATATGTGTGAACAGTGTTAGGTTGGAGCATTATGAAAATGTCATTTCTCTGGGTCAAAATGGTTGAATATAAGCAATTTCATGATGGGTCAACCTCAGTAGCAAGTAAATGCCAAATGGATATTCTGTCCAGGTCTGACTGCGATTTGTTGAAACTTGAGATGTGTATCAGTCAGGATCCCAAAGAATACAGATGGGACATTTCAAATAAGACTATTTGAGGAGGGTACATTTGCAAAGGACCTAATAGTAAAGGTATGGTCTGGGTGTAGATACACCCCCAACAGATACAGCAAGAACCTAAGGCCAGCAGTAGGTACATCATGTAAAACAAGTTTACTTAAGAGGTGAAGAGATCTTTAGTGGAGGAGATTTCACAGGGAGAGAGCCAAGAGATTACATACCCAGACTTTCCCTTCTTTTTCCCTCTGTCTTCTGAAGCCAGAGGCTGTGGCAGCCCTGTTGATATAGTTCATATAGTTTACCCTTATAAGAAAGAGAACAGGGTGAAGAGTGCATAATATATCTGGAAGGGGAAATGAAAGACACTGGGCACAAGGCTGTACATTTACATGACACCATATCACCACTTTTTCTGCATCAAGATTACATAGTGCTGGCAGTGGTGAGAGCAGATACTGTGAATTTAAGAGGAAATGGTTGAACTGTTGATTCATTGTCTCTTTGTCACATTCATAGTCTGACTTGGTGCCATGTTCCATAGGTCCTCGTAAGTGTCTGCTTTCATTGTGAAATATATTTTCTCAGTTATCTTAATCTCAGAATAAACTGGCACCTGTGGCCACACATGTAAATACTAAGTTACTAAGAGAAACATGAAAGACTTGGTTTTTATTTTACTTTAACTCAGTGAATAATGTGGACAGGCGTGGCACATGTTGAGTGGGAATGTCTCAAGCTAATTTTGACTTGAATTATAAGTATGCAAAGTCTAATCTCTTCCATGTGTATATAATCTCTATTATGGAATCAATACATTAATACTTTTACCATTCAATCACCAAATCTTAAAATTTAAGCATCAGATGTGGGACCTGAGAAGCTGTAAGTCCTAAGCTCCTACCCTGATCAAGAATCCCTCTTGCATTATGCTTTATGATTGACCTACCAGTTTGAATCCCTCCAGTAGTAAACTGCATTATTACCACGGGCATATAGCTCTAGGGATTGGAAAATGCTTCCTAAATTGAGCAGAAGTCCACCTTCCTCTAATGCCTACCAGTTTTAGGTCCCTGTGGCACTTGCTTCCTTTTCCACATAACAGGTCTCAGAGCTACTCCATGCTTTCTTGTCTACAGGATAACTCTTATTACTTTCAACTATTCTCCTGACATGATACGATTTTCCAGACATTGCTTAAAACTGAACACTCTCCTTTGTTCTCTAATTAGATTTTTTTGAAACTTAGTTCAATACTTTATTCTTATTTATAGTTTTAATATCCTATCATGTTACTTTAAAACTTATGTTTAAATAACTCTTACATGTACCAAACACTATTCTAAGTGCTTTACATAGGTTAATCCATATAATCCTTATAACAGACCTGCTACCTAGGTGCTGCTATTATTCCTGTTTCACAGATAAAATATGGAGACACGGAGAGGTCAAGTAACTTGCCAAAGCTCACACAGTTAAAAAGTGGCAGAGCCAGGACTGAAACCCAGACAGTCTGGCTCCAGAGTACACGCTATTAATTGCTACAATGTATTGCTTTTCATGTGTTTGGTCACTTTTAAGTATGAATTAGGCACATGTCCATTTATTTTGTGTACATGAACATTTACTTATGTATAGTAATCCCTCAGTCTCTGAATACTTAATATCTCAGCCACATGACTGCCTAGCCTGTGCTAAAATGGGACAAATGTAATTTTCTTATAGGACCTAGAGGAATAAGAAATATCATTTTCCATTTTGAAGTAGAAGTGTAGAATTTGTAACACAGGGCAGAGCTGGACATTTGAAGCCAGGACCAAGAATATTTGGTAGATGACACTATGACTTCCTATTGTATCATGTCAGGAGGCAAGGTCGTCTCAGTATTACTGATGCTAAATGTGATCTCTTGGTTAAGGTAATGACTGTCAGGACTCTCCATTGTAAGGATACTAGTCACTAGGATTGATTGAGAGATTTGAGGCCGTGACCAGCTCTTTGCTTTGGTCATGGCCGTGGTTGTGGGGTAGAGAGTAAATAATAGTGGGGAAGAGAATATGCCTAGTACTGTAGTTTCCCTTCTTTTGTGTCATAATTCTTTTCTCCACATAGGCAGTGTTATAAATGGTTCTCAGGCTGGCGTATGAAAGTCCACTTAATGAGCAATGTTGCTGAAATAGTGCTCATGCATTGGCAATTACAATCATTCAGATAAATTATGAGAAATAAAGACTTGTGTAGCCTTGCCTGGAAAAGTAGCTACCCTTTATGGCATTGTTTCAAAGGAAGAATGTACCTTTAATTCTTTGCAAACTTTGGAATACAACCCATCTTAAGTTGGGGTACGCCTGCTGATGTTCACATATGAAATCATATCTCTAAGGTCTAGTACCTTGTTATTTAATCATTCACAAGATACAGTAGTCAGATCTTCTCGTGTGTTTCTGTGAAGCAGTGGCTTTTAGTTACTAAGAAGGTATGAAGGACTTGGTTTTTATTTTACTTTAATTCAGCAAATAGTGTGAACAGGTGGACCACATAGCGAATGGGTGTGTCTTAAGCTAATACTTCTTTAGTTTCATTACCAGTCTATAGAAGCCATTTAAGAAAAAGAAAGTTGTCTTTTTGAGATAGATTGGACATATTCTAGTGAAAAATCAGTTGATTCTTTTTTCTTTAAGTGGCTTCTGTAAAAACATTAGAATGTATGTTATTGAATTCCAGGTGTTTCTCATTCCCTTCCCAGTATATAACTGGTATCCCTAGTGCTGAATTTTTAGCTAGACCTTTCCACTTATTGGAATGACTGGACTTGGAATATGAAAACATGGGGAGTATTGGGAAATGGTGAATAATCTTATATGGCTATGATTTCTGGTCAGAAAGAGAAGTGGTGGAATTTACACCTGTAAAAGTATATTGGGAATAGATTGCAGATTCACAGAAAGCCATGAATATCGGCCAAGGAGTTGGATTTTATTTGGTAACCATGAAGACTTATGAAAGGTCTGTGAGCATTGCAGATATATGATCTGAAAAGGAATTTTTAGAAATACTTTTTTTAAATTGAGATATAATTGACATATAACATTGTGTAAGTTTAAGGTGTAAAATGTTTTGGTTTGATACATTTATATATTGCAATATGATTATAGTAGAGTTAGCTAATGCCTTTATGATGTCACATATTTATCATTTCTTTTGTGTTGAGAACAGTTAAGATTTACTCTCTTAGTAACCTTGAAGTTTATAATATAGTATTGTTGACTATAATCACTATGTTATATATTAGAGCTCCAGAACTTGTTTATCTACTACTTGTAAGTTTGTACCTTTAAACAACATCTCCCCATTTCCTCACCAACCCTAACCTCTGGTAACTACCATTCTACTATCGTTTGCACAAGTTCGGTTGTTTTAGATTCCACATATAAGTGATATCATACAGTATTTGTCCTTCTCTAACTTATCTCACTTAGCACAATGCCTTCAAGGTCCATCCATGTTGTCACAAATGGCAGGATTGACTTCTTTCTCATACACATGCCATATTCTCTTGTATATGTGTGTGTGTGTTTGTGTGTGTATGTGTATATCTCACATTATCTTTTCCATTGGTGGACACTTAGGTTGTTTCCATACCTTTGCTGTTGTGAATAATGCTGCAGTGAACGTGGGGGTGCAGATATCCCTGTGCAACACTGATTTTAATTCCTCCAGATATATACCCAGAAGTGGAATTTCTGGATAATATGGTAGTACCATATTTACTTTTTGAGTAATAACCATACTGTTTTCCATAATAGCTATACCAATTTACATTCCCACAAAGAGTGCACAAGGGTTCCTATTTCTCCACATCCTTGCCAACATTTGTTATCTCTTGTCTTTTGGATAAAAAGCCATCCTAACCGGCAAGTTGATGTCTCATTGTGGTTTTGATTTGCATTTCCCTGATGATTAGTGATGTTGAACACATTTTCACACAACTGATGGCCATTTTTATGTCTTCTTTGGAAAAACGCCTACTCAGGTCCTTTGCCCATTTTTTAATTGGATTATTTTCCCTTTTGCTATTGAGTTGTATGAGTTCTTTATATATTATGAATATTAATTCCTAATCAGATATATGGTTTGGGAATATTTCCTCCCATTCTGTAGGTTTTCTTTTCCATTTATTGCTTGTTTCCTTTGCTGTTCAGAAGCTTTTTAGTTTAATGTAGGCCAGCTTGTTTATTTTAATTTTTGTTGCCTGTGCTATTGGTGACTTATCCAAGAAATTATTGCCAAGACCAATGTAAAGGCTCTTTTCCCCTATGTTTTCTTCAAGGAGCTTTACAGTTTCAGGTATTACATTTAAATCTTTGATCCATTTCAAGTTAATTTTATGTGAGTGGTGTAAGGTAGGGGTTCAGTTTTATTCTTTTTCAAGTGGATATCCAGTTTTCCCAATATCATTTATTGAAGAGACTGTCCTTTCCCCAATGTGTGTTCTTGGCTCCATCATCAAAAATTAGTCGAGTATATTTGTGAGGTTTTATGTCTGGGCTCTTTATTTTGTTCCACTGATCTATGTGCCTATTTTTATGCCAGTAACATACTGTTTTGATTACTATAGCTTTGTACTATAGCTTGAAATCAGGTATTGTTATACCTCCAGCTTTGCTCTTCTTTCTCAGGATTGCTTTGGCTATTCAGGGTCTTTTGTGGTCTGAAACAAATTGTAGAATAGTTTTTCCTACTTCTGTGAATAGGAATTTCTTTGGAATTTTGACTGGGATTACATTGAATCTGTAGATCATTATGGGTAGTATGGACATATTTACAGTATTAATCTTCAAATCCAGGAACCTGAGACATCTTTTTATTTATTTGTGTCTTCTTTAATCTCTTTCAATCAATGTCTTATAGTTTACAGTGTACAGGTCTTTCACCTCCTTGGTTAAATTTATTCCTCAATATTTCATTATTTTCAATGCTATTGTAAATGAGATTGCTTTCTTAACTTCTCTTTCAGATAATTCATTGTTAGTGTATAGAAATGCAACTGATTTCTGTGTCTTGATTTTGTATCCTAAAACTTTACTGAATTCATTTATTTGTTCTAACAGTTTTTTAGTGGCGTCTTCAGGGTTTTCTACATGTCAGATTATATCATCTGCAAACAGAAATGATTTTACTTCTCCTTTCTGATATGGGTGTTTTTATTTCTTTTTCTTGCCTAATTGCTCTGGCTAGAACTTTTATTATTATGTTGAATACAAATGGTAAGAGTGGGCATCTCTGTCTTGATCATACAGGAAAGAGTTTTAACTTATTACCAGAGTATGATGTTAGCTATGGGTTTGTCATAGATGACCTTTATTATGCTAAGGAACATTCCTTCTATACCCAATTTGATGAACATTTTCATCATGATATGATGTTGTATTTGTCAAATACTTTTTCTGCCTCTGTTGAGATGATTATATCGTATTTATCTTTCATTCTATTAATGTGGTGTATTACATTTGTTGTTTTGCATGTGTTAAACCATCCTTGCATCCCAGGGATAAATCTCACTTGATCATGGTGAATGATTTTTTTAATGTGCTTTTGAAAACAGTTTGCTAATATTTTGTTGAGAATTTTTACATCTTTATCAGGGATATTTGTCTGTAATTTTATTTTCTTGTGTCTTATTTGGCTTTGATATCAGGGTAATGCTGGCTGCATAAAATGAATTTGGGAGTGTTCCCTCCTCTTCAAATGTTTGCAACAGTTTGAGAAAGATTGGTGTTAATTCTTCTTTAAATGTTTGGTAGAATTCACTGGTGAAACCATCTGATCCTTGGCTCTTCTGTGTTTGGGAGTTTTCTGATTACTGATTCAATCTCCTTAATTGTTATGGGTTTCTTTAGATTTTCTATTTATTCATGATTCATTTTTGGTAGGTCATATGTTTCTAGGAATTTATCCATTTCTTCTCGGTCATCCAGTTTGTTGGCATATAATTGTAGTCTCATAATTTTTTATATTTCTGTGCTATCAGTTGTAATGTCTCCTCTTTCATTTCTAGTTTTATTTATTTGAGTCTTCTTTCTTGTTTTCTTAGTTAATCTGGCTAAAGCCTTGCCAATTTTGTTTATCTTTTCAAAGCACCAGCTCTTAGTTTCATTGATCTTTTCTATTGTTTTTCTGGTCTCTATTTCATTTATTTCTGCTCTGATCTTTGATAATTCCTTCCTTCTGTTAACTTTCAGCTTAGTTTGTTCTTCTATTTCTAGCTTATTTGAGATCTTTCTTGTTTCTTAATGTAGGCATTTACTGCTATACACGTCCCTCTGGGAACTGCTTTTGCAGCATCCCACATGTTTCGATATGTTGTGCTTCCATTTTCATTTGTTTCAAAATATTTCTTGATTTCCGTGTTGATTTCTTCTTTAACCCATTTGTTGTTCAGGAGCATGTTGTTCAATCTCTGCATATTTTCAATTTTCCAACGTTCCTCCTGTTATTGGTTTCTAGTTTCATACTTCTGTGGTTAGAAAACATAGTTTTTATGATTTCAATCTTCTTAAATTTGCTAAGACATGTTTTATGATATATTACATGAACTATCCTGGAGAATGTTCTGTGTGTGTTAGAGAAAATGTGTATTCTGCTACTGTTGGATGGAATGTTCTGTAAATGTCTGTTTGGTTTATTTGGTCCAAAGTATCATTCAGATCCATTATTTCCTTATTGATTTTCTATTTGAATGATGGATCCATTGTTGAAAGTGAGGTATTGAAGTCCCCTATTATTATTGCATTGCTGTCTATTTTTCCCTTCAGATCCATTGATAACTGTTTAATATATTTACATGTTACAATATTGAGTGTGCGTGAGTTTACAATTGTTATATCCTTGTGATGAATTGACCCCTTTATCATTATATAATGACCTTCTTGTGTCCTGTTACAGTTTTTGACTTAAAGTCTCTTTTGTCTGATAAAAATATAGCTACCCCTGCTCTCTTTTGATTTCCATTTGCTTGAAATACCTTCATCCCTTCACTTTCAGCCTGTGAGTGTGCTTAATGCTTAAGTGAGCCTCTTATAGGCAGCATATAGATGGGCCTTGGTATTTGTTGTTGTTGTTTATATCCATTTAGCTTCTTTGTGTCTTTTAATTGAAGAATTTAAAACATTTATATTTAAAGAAATGATTGGATAAAGACTTACTATCACTAAATTTTGATAATGATTTCTGATTGTTTTGAAGTTCATTTTGATAATGATTTCTGATTGTTTTGAAGTTCCTTAGTTTCCTTCCTCCTGTCTTGCTGTCTTTCTTTGTTAGTTGATGATTGTTTTAGTGGTTTGCTTTGATTCTTTTCTCTATATTGTTTGTGTATCTATTACAGATTTTTGCTCTGTGGTTACCATGAAGCTTTCATAATACATCTTATAATCATCTATTTTAAGCTTATAACAACTTCAATTGCATAAGAAAGTTTTACACATTCACTTGCCCCCCACAGTTTATATTGATGCCTCACTTTTCATCTTTTTATGTTATGTATCTATCAACATAATATTATAGCTGTAACTATTTTCTTTTTCTCCTATCAGACAAAATGTATTTTATTTTTTATGCTTCTTCAAGATTAACATCTTTTTTTATTTAAAAAATTTTTATTGAAATATGGTTGATTTATAATGTGTTAGTTTCAGGTATACAGCTCAGTAACTCATATATGTATAACTGAGTTATATATATATATATATTCTTTTTTATAATCTCTTCCATTATAGGTTATTACAAGATATTGAATATAGTTCCCTAAGCTATACAGTAGGTCCTTGTTGGTTATCTATTTTATATAGAGTAGTAGGTATATTTTAATCCCAAACTCCTAATTTGTCCCTCCCCCCTTCCCCTTTGGTAACCATAAGTTTGTTTTCTATGTCTGTGAGTCTGCTTCTGTTTTGTAAATAAGTTCATTTGTATCATTTTTTTAGATTCCACATATAAGTGATATCATATGATATTTGTCTTTCTCTGTCTGACTTACTTCACTTAGTATAATCTCTTGGTCCATCTATGTTGCTGCAAGTGGCATTATTTCATTCTTTTCATGGCTGAGAAATATTCCATTGTATGTGTATGTATGTGTATATGCATGTATGTGTGTGTGTATATCTATATATCTCACACCTTCTTTATACATTCATCTGTCAATGGAAAACTTAGGTTGCTTCCATGTCTTGGCTGCTGTAAATAGTGCTAAAATGAACAGTGAGGTGCATGTAACTTTGCAAATTATGGTTTTCTCCGGATATATGCCCAGGAGTGGGATTGTAGGATCAATAATATGGTAGCTGTATTTTTAGTTTATTAAGGAACCTCCATACTGTTCTCCATAGTGGCTGTACCAATTTACATTCCCACCAACAGTGTAGGAGGGTTCCTTTTTCTCCACACCCTCTCCAGCGTTTATTATTTGTAGACATTTTGATGTTGGTCATTCTGACTGGTGTGAGGTGATACTGGTGTGGTATATTGTATTTTGATTTGCATTGCCCTAATACTTAGCAGTGTTGTGCATCTTTTCATGTGTCTTTCCACCAACTGTATGTCTTCTTTGGAGAAATGTCTTTTTAGACCTTCTCCCCTTTTTTTGATTAGGTTGTTTGTTTTTTTGATGTTGAGCTGTATGAGCTGTTTGTATATGTTGAAAATTAATCCCTTTCAATCATATCATTTGCAAATATTTTATTCCATTCTGTAGGTTGTCTTTTTGTTTTGTTTATGGTTTCCTTTGCTGTGCAAAAGCTTTCAAGTTTAATTAGGTCCCATTTGTTTATTTCTGTTTTTATTTCCATTACTCTAGGAGATGGATCCAAAAAGGTATTGCTGCAATTTATGTCAAAGAATATTCTGCCTAAGTTTTCCTCTAGGAGTTTTATAGTATCTGGTCTTATTTTTAGGTCTTTAATCCATTTTGAGTTTATTTTTGTGTATAGTGTGAGGGAGTGTTCTAACTTCATTGATTTACATGTGGCTGTCCAACATTCCCCTGCCACTTGCTGAAGAGACTGTCTTTTCTGCAGTGTATATTCTTGCCTGCTTTGTCATAGATTAATTGACCATATGTGCATGAGTTTATTTCTGGGCTTTCTATCCTGTTCCATTGACCTATGTCTGTTTTAAATACCAGTATACTGTTTTGATTACTGTAGCTTTGTAGTATTATCTGAAGTCAGGGAACCTGATTCCTCCAGTTCCGTTTTTGTTTCTCAAGATTGCCTTGGCTATTCAGGGTCTTTTGTGTTTCCATACAAATTAAAATTTTTTGTTCCATTTCTGTGAAAAATGCCATTTGTAATTTGATGAGGATTGCATTGAATCTGTAGATTGCCTTGCATAGTGTAGTCATTTTGACAATATTAATTCTTCCAATCCAAGAACATGGTTTATCTTTCCATCTGTCTGTGTTGTCCTTGATTTCTTTCATCAGCATCTTACAGTTTTGGGAGTACAGGTCTTTTGCTTCCTTTGGAAGGTTTATTCCTAGGTATTTTATTCTTTTTGATGCAATGGTAAATGGGATTGTTTCCTTAATTTCTCTTTCTGACCTTACATTGTTAGTGTATAGAAATGCAACAGATTTCTCTGTATTAATTTTGTACCCTGCAACTTTACCAAAATAATTGATGAACTCTAGTAGTTTTCTGGTAGCATCTTTAGGACTTTCTATGTATAGTATCATGTCATCTGCAAACAGTGACAGTTTTACTTCTTCTTTTCCAATTTGCACTCCTTTTATTTCTCTTTCTTCTCTGATTTCCATGGCTAAGACTTCCAAAACTATGTTGAATGAAAGTGGTGAGAGTGGACATCCTTGTCTTGTTCCTGATCTTAGAGGAAATGCTTTCAGCTTTTCACCATTGAGTATGATATTACCTGTGGGTTTGTCATATATGGCCTTTATTATGTTGAGGAAAGTTCCCTCTATGCCTACTTTCTGCAGGGCTTTTATCATAAATGGGTGTTGAATTTTGTCGAAAGCTTTTTCTGTATCTCTTGAGATGATCATATGGTTTTTCTCCTTCAATTTGGTAATATGGTGTATCACGTTGATTGATTTGCGTATATTGAAGAATCCTTGCATTCCTGGAATAAACCACACTTGATCATGTTGTATGATCCTTTTAATGTGCTGTTGGATTCTGTTTGCTAGTATTTTGTTGAGGATTTTTGCATCTATGTTCATCAGTGATATTGGCCTGTAGTTTTCTTTCTTTGTGACATCTTTGTCTGGTTTTGGTATCAGGGTGATGGTGGCCTCGTAGAATGATTTTGTGAGTGTTCCTCCTTCTGCTGTATTTTGGAAGAGTTTGAGAAGGATAGGTATTAGCTCTTCTCTAAATGTTTGATAGAATTCGCCTGTGAAGCCATCTGGTCCTGGGCTTTTGTTTGTTGGAAGATTTTTAATCACAGTTTCAATTTCAGTGCTTGTGATTGGTCTGTTCATATTTTCTATTTCTTCCTGGTTCTGTCTCGGCACGTTGTGCATTTCTAAGAATTTGTCCATTTCTTCCAGATTGTCCATTTTATTGGCATAGAGTTGCTTGTAGTAATCTTTCATGATCGTTTGTATTTCTGCAGTGTCAGTTTTTACTTCTCCTTTTTCATTTCTAATTCTATTGATTTGAGTCTTCTCCCTTTTTTTCTTAATGAGTCTGGCTAATGGTTTATCAATTTTGTTTATCTTCTCGAAGAACCAGCTTTTAGTTTCATTGATCTTTGCTATTGTTTCCTTCATTTCTTTCTCATTTATTTCTGATCTGTTCTTTATGATTTCTTTCCTTCTGCTAACTTTGGGGTTTTTTGGTTCTTCTTTCTCTAATTGCTTTAGGTGCAAGGTTAGGTTGTTTATTTGAGATGTTTCCTGTTTCTTGAGGTAGGCTTGTATTGCTATAAACTTCCCTCTTAGAACTGCTTTTGCTGTATCCCATAGGTTTTGGGTCGTCGTGTCTCCATTGTCATTTGTTTGTAGGTATTTTTTGATTTCCTCTTTGATTTCTTCAGTGATCACTTGGTTATGAAGTAGTGTATTGTTTAGCCTCCATGTGTTTGTATTTTTTACAGATCTTTTCCTGTAATTGATATCTAGTCTCATAGTGTTGTGGTCAGAAAAGATACTTGATACGATTTCAATTTTCTTAAATTTACCAAGGCTTGATTTGTGACCCAAGATATGATCTATCCTGGAGAATGTTCCATGAGCACTTGAGAAAAATGTGTATTCTGTTGTTTTTGGATGGAATGTCCTATAAATATCAATTAAGTCCATCTTGTTTAATGTATCATTTAAAGCTTGTGTTTCCTTATTTATTTTCATTTTGGATGATCTGTCCATTGGTGAAAGTGGGGTGTTAAAGTCCCCTACTATGATTGTATTACTGTCGATTTCCCCTTTTATGGCTGTTAGTATTTGCCTTATGTATTAAGGTGCTCCTATGTTGGGTGCATAAATATTTACAATTGTTATATCTTCTTCTTGGATTGATCCCTTGATCATTATGTAGTGTCCTTCTTTGTCTCTTGTAATAGTCTTTATTTTAAAGTCTATTTTGTCTGATATGAGTATTACTCCTCCAGCTTTCTTTTGATTTCCATTTGCATGGAATACCTTTTCCATCCCCTCACTTTCAGTCTGTATGTGTCTGTAGTTCTGAAGTGGGTCTCTTGTACACAGCATTTATACAGGTCTTGTTTTTGTATCCATTCAGCCAGTCTATGTCTTTTTGTTGGAGCATTTAATCCGTTTAAATTTAGGTAATTATTGATATGTATATTCTTACTGCCATTTTGTTAATTGTTTTGGATTTGTTTTTGTAGGTCTTTTTTCTTCCTTTCCTCTTTTGTTCTCTTGTGATTTGATGACTTTTTTAGTGTTGTGTTTGGATTACTATTTCTTATTTGTGTATATATCTATTATATATTTTTGGTTTGTGTTTACCTTGAGGTTTCAATATAACAATCTACATATATGCATGATTGTTTTAAATTGCTGATCTCTTAATTTCAAATGCATTGGAAATATCCAGCATCTGTACTCTCCTCCTCTCACGATTACTGGTTTAGATATCATATTTGTGTGTGGATGATTTCCTACCTTTATTGTATGTTTGCCTTTATTAGTGAGCTTTCCCATTTTATAATTTTCTTGTTTCTAGTTGTGGCCTTTTCTTTTCCGCCTACAGAAGTTCCTTTAGCATTTGTTGTAAAGCTAGTTTGGTGGTGCTGAATTTTTTTAGCTTTTGCTTGTCTGTAAAGCTTTTGATGTCTCCATCGAATCTGAATGAGAGCCTTGCTGGGTAGAGTATTTTTGGTTGTAGGTTTTTCCCTTTCATCACTTAAAATATATCATGCCACTCCCTTCTGGCCTGCAGAGTTTCTGCTGAAAAATCAGCTGATAACCTTATGGGGTTTCCCTTGTATGTTATTTGTTGCTTTTAAAATTTTCTCTTTATCTTAATTTTTGTCAATTTGATTACTGTGTGTCTCAGCATGTTCCTCCTTTGCTTGATCCTGTATGGTACTCTCTGTGATTCCTGGACTTGTGTGACTGCTTCCTTTCCCATGTTAGGGATGTTTTCAGCTATTCTCTTTTCAAATATCTTCTCAGGTCCTTTCTCTCTCTCTACTCTTTCTGGGATCCTTATAATGTGAATATTGTTGCATTTGACATTGCCCCAGAAATCTCTTAAACTGTGCTCATTTTTTTCATTCTTTTTTCTTTATTCTGTTCCATGGCAGTTATTTCCACCACTCTGTCTTCCAGCTCATGTATCCCTTCTTCTGCCTCATTTATTCTGCTATTGATTCCTTCTAGCATATTTTTCAGTAATTTCAGTTATTGTATTCTTCAACTGTTCAGTTGTTTTTTATTTTTTCTAATTCTTTGTTAAAAACTTCTTGTAACTTCTTACTCTGTGCATCCATTATTTTCGCATGATCTTGGATCATCTTT
The DNA here is from genome assembly GCF_965194805.1 of Balaenoptera borealis. Classification (NCBI taxonomy): domain Eukaryota; kingdom Metazoa; phylum Chordata; class Mammalia; order Artiodactyla; family Balaenopteridae; genus Balaenoptera; species Balaenoptera borealis. Next base: position 126,477,053 of record NC_138881.1, on the reverse strand, counting down.
ATGATCATTACTTTGAATTCTTTATCTGGTAAATTGCCTACCTCCATGTCACTTAGTCATTCTTTTGGGGTTTTATCTTATTCCTTCGTCTGCAACATATTCCTCTGCTGTCTCATTTTTTCTAAACCTTCTATTTGTATTTTTATGTATGTGGATGGTTAGTTATGTTTCTCCAGCTTGGAGAAGTGGCCATCTGTATGGGATTTGCTATATGCCCCAGTAGTACTCTCTTATCACCCATGGGCCAGGGACCAGCTGGTCCCAAGGTAGATTCTGACCTGTGTTTGCGAACTCAGTTCCACAGGCTGTGAGACTGTATATTTCTTGCTTCTGGTGTCTGCCCCCTGGTGGGTGAGGCTGGTCTAGAGGTTCCTGCAGGCTTCCTGGTGGGAGGGACTGGTGCTTGCCCACTGTTGGGTGGAGTTGGGTCTTGGTCCTCTGGTGGGCAGTGCCATGTCAAGGGGAGTGTCTAGAGGTGGCTGTGAGCTCAAGAAGCCTTTAGGCAGCCTGTCTGTTGATGGATGGGACTGTGTTCCTGCCCCGTTGGCTGTTTGGCCCGAAGTGTCCCAGCACTGCAGTCTACAGGCTGTCGAATTGGGCCAGGTCTTGGTGCTAACGTCCAAGCAAGATGTAAGCCTTCAGATGGGTACCCCCAGGTATGTTCACCTCCAGATTTTATGTCCCCAGAAAACCACAGTTGCCCTCTGCCTCCTCAGGAGACCCTCCAAGACCAGCAAATAGGGCTGCCCCAGGCTCCTATGAAGTCACTGCTTTTGCCCTGTGTCCCGGTGCATGCAAGACCTTGTGTGTGTCCTCCAAGAGTGGAGTCTCTGTTTCCCCTCTGTTTTTAAATTTTGTTTTATATTGGTGTATAGCTGGTTAACAATGTTGTGTTAGTTTTGGGTGTACAGCATAGTGATTCAGTTATACATATACCTGTATCTATTCTTTTTAAAGTTCTTTTCCCATTTAGGTTATTACAAAATATTGAGCTATACAGCACTTTTTTTCACTCTAATTTCTAATTTCTTTCTTTTAATTCTCCTCTGACTGGATAATATCAAACTATCTGTCTTCAAGCTCACAGATTCTTTCTTCTGCCTGATAGAGCATACTGTTGAAGCTGTCTATTGCATTTTTCATTTTATCCATTGTATTCATCTTCAGAACTTCTGTTTGGTTCATTTTTTAAAAATTTCTGTTTCTTTGTTGAGTTTCTCATTTTGTTCATGTATTGTTTTCCTGAGTACATTGATTTGTCTATCTGTGTTCACTTGAATCTCATTGAGCATCCTTAAAATTATTATTATTATTAATTATACACACAAAAATTCAGGCTGGTTGTTACCTATAGGGGAACAGGAGGGGCTGGGTTGGATTAGAAAAGTACACACAGGGGCTTTTGGGGTTCTGGTTATTTGGTTACATAGAGGTTCACTTTATAATAATTGAACACTATGCAGATATGCATTTTTATACTTTTCTCAATGTACAGTTCACAAATGTCTAAAATATAAAACTTTTATGAATTTTAAAATTGTACAACAATGATGTCAAATTATACATATACTTTTGAAGCCCAATGTTATTCAGATTTTTGATTTTGGGCTTTATCTGGCTTGATACATGTCAATCTAATTTATTCATTTTCATTGCTGTCTAGGATCATATGCATAAGCCAGAGTTTACACTTTCATTCTCTATCTGAGCAAGCGTTATTTCATATTTATGTTTTGCAATTAAAACAGTACATTAGAGAAAACTTGGTACTTTCCTCCTTATGGTCAAGTGAGAAGGTTTCTATTAGAGTCAAATGGACTTGAAATTGCTGAGTCACAAGGACAGTACATCTCCAACTCCATTAGATCCTGTCAAATTGCTCCTGGAAGTAATTGCATCATCTGACCCTCAGAATAATTCCTGGTCCCTACACATTCCCCAGTATTTGCTATTACCAACCTTTTCAGCCTTTGCACATATGCTGGCTATGAGATGAATCCCCTTGGTGTTTTAACTTGCATCTTCCCAGTTACTAGTAACGTTGAGCATCTTTTCTTGTGTGTCTTGACATTTCTGGATCCTCTTTCATGAACCATCTGTTCTTATCCCTTGCCCATTTTCAATTGAGCTGTTTCTCTTTTTCTAATTGGCATGTAGGAGTTCTTTATATTTTGAATTCTTTTTCAGATAACTCACAGATCTCCATTTCTTTGGGCTCAGTTATTGGAGTATTATTTTGTTCCTTTAGTGGTATCACATTTCCTTACTTTTTCATGTTTCTGATGGGTTTGCATTGATGTCTGTGCATTTAAGGGTGCACTCACCTCTTCCATTCTTTTTGGACTGGCTACAGTAGTGAAAGACTTTCACCTGGAGGTAGTTTTAAAAGGCACCAGCTGGGTGGGATGCAGCCTCCTTGGTTCCTGGGGAGGCACAGTGGTGTAGTCTCCATGCTGCTCCATTGGCAGACATTGACATTGGCCAGACTGTGGGGGTCTTCTGTGGCCAAGGCTGCAGAGGACCTGCAGGTGGCAATGGCAGATAGGTCTATTGGAATCTTCAGAGGCTAAGGCTACTGGGGTCTTCCTGTTCTCACCCCTTATTTTTTTGCCCATGGGAGGATGTTCTATCTGAGGAGATCCTTCTCAATGCCTGGTCTGGCATGCTGACACACAGAGCCCTCAGAGCCAATGCCCGAGGATCCAGTGCACATGGGACTAACACAGCACCTGGGTTCTGGAGCACAGGTGCACTTGCTGCAGCTATATCACTGGTTTCTAGGGTGTGGGCATGTGTAGATATCCCATGGAACCAGTACCTGGGTCTCAGGGACTCACCACTGTGACTCTGGCTGGTAGGGAGAGGGCAGAATGCAGCAGTGGCACAAGCCATGGGATGACAAGGTACAATGGTGGCTTGAGCCCAGGGACCAGGGTACAGTAGTAGCATAGCCTGGGGATGGTGGGCCAAAGTTTCAACTCTGGCCCCAGGGGGAAGTTGCAGGATAGCAATAACACAACTCTGGTAGTAGTCTGTTAAAGCTATGTGTTGGGATCCAGGGACCTGGGCACAGGGCAGTGGCAGCACAGTGTTGGCAATGATGGTCAGAGCTGTGACCTGGAACCCAGGGGATGGGGCTCAGGGCAGTGGCTACCTAGTCCCAGCTATCATGTGTCAGAGCCCTAACCTGAAACCTGAGGGGAGAGCTCAGGTCAGTGGTAACACACCTGGGAATGATGTTTCAAAGCATTGATCTGGGATGGGGGGCGGTGGAGAGCTCAGGGTAGAGGTAGCCTGGTTTCAGCAGTGATGGACCAGAGCCACAACCTGGAATCCAGAGTTCAGGGTTCAGGGCAGTGGAGCCCACCTCAGCAATGACAGTTCAGAGTCTTGACCTCGGATGGGGGTGTGTGGCCCAGGGCAGCATCTGCATCCCATGCAATGAAGACCCAGAGCCACAACCTGGAATGCAATGGGTGCGTCCCAGATGGCAGCATCAGGACCCTGATAATGGAGGTCTAAGAGTGACTTGGGACCCAAGAGGTGGGGCTCAGGGCAATTTTAGCACCACTGGCAATGATGATTCAGAGCCTTGTCCTGGAACCTGGTGGGTGGGACTCAGGGCAGCAGCAGCAAAGCCTGGATAATGGCAGCCAAAGTGTGACTTATAACCAAGGGGGCTAGGCCAGGGCAGAAGAGGCTTCCTGGTGAAGGTGGGACAAAGCCTTGACCTGCAGCCAGGGGAGGGTGAAGAGCAGAGGCAGCTCCAATCTCATATATGGCAAGATGCTGTGACATCTGATTCCTAAGAGTGGGGTACAGCAGCAGCTGGGGACGCTGAGGGCAAGTCTCACCTCAGTGACAGCTCCAGGGAGTAGAGATGCAGAGGGGGCCACTCCATTTCATCAACTGACATCAGAATCAGGAAAGACTGTGGGAGACCTCTGTAGCAAAAGCTGCAAATGTCCACAATGGTGAGACTTGCTGGGGTTCTCCTGCCCTCCTTCTCCCTGTGTGGTGAACTTCCTCAGAGGTGATTCTTCCAGGTGAAGAGCAGGTCCTGACTGGGAGATGAGGTGACATAGGTAACATGCTTCCTGCACTTTTCTATGTGGCCATCCTTGATTTTTGAGCTCCTCAGGTTTTTGCTACTGCTTCTTTGTTTTCTAGAGCTTTCCCTTAGCTGTTTTCTTCAGTTTGTAGTTATTTATTGTTCTTATGGATTTGTGTGTGTATGTGTGTGTGTGTGTGTGTGTGTGTGTGTGTGTGTGTGTAAGGGGGAGACGAGCTTTGAGACCTCTCCATCTTGTTGACATTACCTTCTGCATAGTAATTTTGAATTTTCTTTATTTTAAAAATCTGTTCTCCCCCAGGAGATATACAGTATTAGGGGAAATGCCATCCTTTTAATGAAGTAAATTTATCCTCTCTTCGGGTTGTTTTATGAACTGTATCAGCAACTCCACATCTGTGCCTCTTCTGCTTCCCCCTGACATAAACACATCAGGGTCCTTCCTCAATGTAGTTGAACTAATACTATTACTTATTACTTACCCTGAACTTAATCACTCGGTGAGCTTAACTTTTCCCATAGCATAGAAGTGCATGTCTTTCATAGGTGTCTCATTACATTTTCAGGAGTTTGCGGGAAAAGGAATGATCAACCTCAATGTATGTTGAGCTTTACCATTTACAAAGCAATTTTATGTTTATTATCTTATTTACTTATTTCTTCCAAAAGCATTATAAGTTGGGGAATTATCTCTATTTCACATGCAAGGAAATAGTTCACATGATCAGTTAGTGGCAGTCAGGACTAAAACTCTGTTCATTTGACCCTAGTTCTTTGGATTTACCACTATTCCATTTTTAAGACTAGAAAAATGACTAAACTTGCCTAACCTATAGATACTGTATTAGTAACATCATTTTCATTTTTAATGATGCATTATTAATATCATATTTAGTCCAGCCAGTAATGACAGATATAAGGCAAAACAAGCATGGTTATTGCATCAGTCTCATCAACTTAATAAGCATGTGGCTTTAAACAATCCCTTTCTTTTGTTGGTGTCTTAGGTTGTCCATCTGTAAAATGAAGGGAAATAATTACATGATCTCTAAGGTCCTCCATAATCCTGACATACTATGATTCTTTGTTGTTCCCCCAGACTATTTTGGATGGGTACAAACTACAGAATCTTCAGCTTGTTGCAGTTCAGTTATTTAAGAAGAGAGAGTTCTAACTTGGGTTCTAGATTAAACAAGATTCCAGCTCCCCCTGCAATAATTTACCACATAAGAAAAAAAATTTATCAGTAATCAAGTGCAAAATCATAGAGAAATCTGTTGAAAATTGTTTTGGAATGATACTTAGCATTGATTTTTGACTTAAATTTTAAAAGTTATTAGTGAAGAATGCTGCTATCATATCAACACAGAATCAGCAAGGGATGGAAATGCATCATCAAGGAAGTTATTATTTCAGTAAGAGAGGCAGCACAGTATATTGGCCTTATATTCAGGAATTCTGGATCCAAATTTTAACTTCTCCATTAACACTCAGTGTGGTTAAAACTTATGTTCAGGGACTTTACAATTCCCATCTATAAATCCACCTGGAGTGGATATCTCTGAAGCCCTTTATAGCTTGCTATGACTCTGTGAAGATTCTACTTTTTATCCCCTTCCAGTAATCAAAAAATTGGCTTTTCATTCCATTCATAGACCTATTTCCCAGAAATCAAACTAGGCTAACCAGGGTCAAGATTCCCCGCAGTGAGAGTTAAGGGAAAATGAGAAAGAGGTTTTCACAAAATCAATTGAGCTCCCGTAGTCTCTCTCCCCACAGCCCATGTAAGATGGATTCAGAATATTGGTGATTAAGTCAAATGTGAGCCAAGACCTGACAGGGTGTCTGTTTTTATCTCTTCAGCATATTGATGTCAGTTTGTTAGCTCTGCACTACAGTTTCCTTCTTTCTTCCCCCTTCCAAATGAGGTAGCTGTATCACTTCTGGTACTCTTCACTAAACCAGCCAATCACCTCTAGTCTTCACTGGTTTCCAGTGCTTCTTGACCAAAGCTTTCCTTATGGCTTTGGCTGATGGGGGTGCCAATATTTTGTTGTGACTATTTACATTTGAACTATGCATTCGAGTACATAAACTACTATTTTACAAAAGAGAAAACAAACTTTGAATACTTCTAGATATTAAGTATTAAGTCTGGAAATTTTAATGTATTATTTATTATTGATACAACATATCAGTGAAGTTATTTTAATTTTAAAGATGAGAAAGCTATTACTAGAGGTGTTATGTGACTTGCTTAAGGTCACTCAACTAATAAATTCAAATTCATGTCTCCAGACTTTTTAAGCCTAGATCGCTTTTTCATTCTACGTGTATCTATTTTATCATTTGAGTCTCTCAGAACACCTGTAAGCAGGGGAGAGATTACCTTGTTTTATCTTTTTTTTAATACTCTGTTTTTTTCTATAGGCACATAGTTGATGCTCATTAAAGATGCATTGAATGATTATGTGAATTGAATTAGGTTTATGAACTAAGGAATTTGGGTTCAAAATGACTTTTCAAAGTTTATCAGCTAGGGAGTGGCAGTTTAGAGTGAGAACTATTCAATTCAGATGTTCCTACTATTTTGGCGGGAAGACATATTGACTGCCTCTCAAGATTCCTTCTAACTGTTAACCTGTCTCTTATTGCCCCGATTAACTGGATGCTATGAATAGTTATTATATATCTATTAATGGCAACCTTCTGGGTCCAAAGTAAGAATGGGTAAAACTGAGACCTATAGGACTATAATTTGCTTAATTGTCTACTCCAAATCACGAATACACCTGGCACTAGGATGTAAGATTCCTGACTTCTAGATTATTACTTGATTCTACACCATGCTTCTTGACCCTTGGCAACAGCCATTTCCTTCACTATATCTCTTTTCCCAAAACTACCCAGGGCCTTTCTTTATTTCTAGTCTCGTCAAACCACACCAAGCTCCTCCTCATAAAGTGAAAGCATTAGTCACAGCCTCGGCCTGATTAGGTGATTAGTAAAGTGCCTACTGCTTGGAAAGGCTTGTAGAAGGCATCCACACTGTATAAGCAGAAGGTAGCTGAGGGTCTCTAGAAAATCAGAAAATTTGGATTATAGTTCTATCTCTGACCCTCACTAGCAATACGACTGTGGGCAAATTTGGTGTTCTCTCTGAGCTTATTTCCCCATGTATGAAATGAAAGAAATTAGGAATCTCTTAAGAGTTCTGGTAGCTTTAACATTTAATGAACTGCTATTGCTTTGTTGCCCTATCTCCATAGGGTGAGAGATAGGTAGATTACATGTAATTCAAAGGTCTTTCTGGCTCTGTTGTCTTGTGAACCTGTGTTTCTCTAGGCTAGAAAAGGGGTAAGTTAACAAAATTTTCCTTTTTTTTTTGAGGCCCTTTTGTTCATGAAACAAAATGTGATAAATCAACTTTATGCCAGGTATTATTCCCACAGATATCCTGTCCAAGATTTCTACTGGTGTTTCTCCACTGCTGGGTTGGGGCTGGACTGTATGTTTGGTAAAGCTCATGCCAAAGTGCTTGCTGGTTTGGTTGAGGTACAAAGCTATTTAATTGGCCCAGTCTACTGATTGACATTTTCTTGAATTAAAGTGTTAGACATGTAATTGTTTGCTATTAAGAACTATTATTTTGTGTCTCTTTTTCTTCCACCGCCTCAGACTCTCTCCGAAGCATGCTCCAGATATTCCTGATGACAGCACCGACAACATCACTATATTCACCAGAATCTTGGATCGTCTTCTGGATGGCTATGACAACCGGCTGCGACCTGGGCTTGGAGGTCAGTTATTGTTTCAAGATCTTCTTGGCTATTGTCATCTGAAAAGATTCTTAAGGTACCTTCAATAGTGTCTTGATCAATGAGGTTAGTGTAAAGCTGAGTTTCTTCCCTCTGAGCACTGGAAATTAGTTCTAATCCTTCATTTCAATGGTCAGTCTCTCTGGTCTGGTTTTGGAAGGTTCCAAATTTCACTTAGGTAAATGCATATAGGGTATTAAACCATAACATTGGGCCACACCCATTTCTGGTAATAAAATACCAATCCCTGCCTGGATGGCAGGTGTGTCCCAGGAGCAGCTGGGAAACATGTCTTTGTTCTAAAAACACTGAGCACATATCAGCCTGATATTCCAAAGAGGAGAAATCTGTTGGCTAGATTGGATCTCAGTTTAGTATGATCAGCAATATGATCGCAATGAAGTAAATGCATTATAATACCTCATGGACCATATTGAAAGGACAAGTATGCCAATGTATTTATGTTTTTTTCCTGAACCATTTGAGAATTAGATGCAGATATCATAACCCTTTATCCCTAAATACTTCAGTGTGTATTTTCTTAGAACAAAGAAGTTATTTTATAAAATTACAATGAAATTATAATTTCAGAAAATGTGACCTGACATAATACTATTTTCTAATCTGTAGTCCATATTCAACTTTTGCCAATTATCTACATTTATTATATGATATTCTATTGTAATAAAACCCTTTCCTTCTCTTTAGTTAATTAGGTAGCTATCAGCATGAACAGATGGATTCTTATTTCATTCAATGAATTGTAATCCATTAATATTATTATATATTATTATCTATTTTTATCAATTTTTGTTCATAATTTCCCGTGTTTGCTTAGTGGGAGCCTATTAAAGCTGACTTTTGATATAGTCTCATTTTTGAGCACTTTGTGACTTTATGGCATAACAGTATATTCCAGACTTAACTTGTACTCTCCCTTATTCAGCCTTATAATCAATCATTTTTTCCAAGAAGAAACAGGATCTTTTTGTGTGGGAAATTATATTTAAAATCCAACTTCTGTGTGCTAGGTATTTTCATTGTTACTGGGTGTCATTTGCTTCTAGGACCTTTCAGTGGACAGAATTGAGAAAATAGAAAATTACATATATACATATACACACACCTGTATATATTCATATATATACATATAAACATATATACAAATATGTGTATAAATGTAGACATATATGTGTACATGCATGTGTAATGAGTCTATACTGATACTGCTAATTCCAATAGAACAAATTATTCTTCATTGATTTACTAATTTGTTTTATCCTACAATATACATAAAATAGTAAATAGTGTTGGAATTACTATACCTATACCACTATAATAAACTCAATTATTAATTAAAGTTAAAGATATGTTTGCATGGTCTTTTTTTGGTGTTGTTTGTTTTTAGATGAAGGCTATATGGCTCTTGCTTTAATATAAATAATAGATTGGAACAGGGCAGTATTGGAGGAAGAGAAGACCAGTCACAAATTGATTTCAGTTGTCCAGGATGAAGGTGATGATTGTGGGAATGTAGAGAATTTGGTGACTGATTAAATTATGGGATTAGGGGGAAAGGGAGGAGAAAATGATAACCTTTAAGTTCCTGGTTTAGATGACTGAGTGGTGCCATTTTCTAAAATAAGGAGTATTGGAGGAGGAACAGTAGTATTTTGTTTTATTCTGTTTCTTTTGGAGTTTGGTTGGAACAAAGAAGGTAGGGGAAGGAGGTGGAAATTAGTTGTAGACATGCAGAGTTTGAGTACCCATGAAAAATATGCATGGAGCCTTTTGCTCTGGCTAACATGGAGTAACAGGAACCAGATTTATCTTCTTAAAAGACAACTAAGAAATGAACAAACATAGTATGTAGCAGTTATTAGAAATTGAACAAAGGCAGCACAGGACAGTGATTCTTGAAAGAAGGGAAACAAGCTGAGCCGTAGGATTATATCACCTTACTGCCTCGATAAATTTCAGGCTGCAGTGTAGGGAGGGAGAATCCACATAGTGCCTGGTGGACTCCTTCAGTTGATGAGAAAGAGTTTTGAATTTGGGGTGGCCAAGATGGCTAAAATTTGTAGGGCAGAGAAGAAGCAAGAGGTGCATGGAGAAGTGAGAGTTGTGCAGTGGGAAAGATCCAGAAATCTGCTGAGAATTTCCCTCAAGTTTTCAGGTAAGTACCGCTCAGCTCATGCATATAAGGAAACAGCCCAAGGTTGAGGAAAGGACCACTGGACTACAGCAGATGGAATAATAGCGTTGGGAATAACTTGTGTTCCCTCCAACCAGAGTGGAAAAACTTGCAACATATGGGGTTGGGGTAGGGTACTCAGAAGAATATGGCTTCAGTGGCATGGCAAAACCATCCCCAAACAAAGGCTGTTCTGGTCCCAACTAACAAAGTTTAAAAGCAAGCTTCAAAAGTAAATATAAAAATGTTTTCAGAACATTATCTCAGAACAAAGTTTAAGAATATTTACACAAGGTGAATGTACAATGGCTGGTATCTAGTCAAAAATTACCAGACATGTAAAGAAGCAAGAAAATACAACCCAAAAAGGCAGAATAATCAATCAATAAAAGCAGATGCATAAATGGCACAGATGAATTAGTAGATAAGTATATTAAAACAGATATGTCTAAATTCCATACGTTCAAAAGTAGAGGAGAATATGAGCATGTTGAATAGAGACATGTAAGTTAAAAAAACAAAAACAAATTGAACTTCTAGGTATAAAAAGCATAATATCTGAGGTGAAATATATACCAGATGGGACTAACAGCAGATTAGACACTGAGGAAGAAAAGATTGATGAGCTTGAAGGCATAGCGATGGTAGCTAGCAAAAATGAAACACAGAGGGAAGAAAAGACTGAAAAAGTGAACAGGACATCAATGCACTGTGGGATAGCTTCAAGTGGCCTAATATAAGTGTAACTAGATTATCTGAAGGGAGAGGAAGAAAATGTCTTTGAAGAAAATCTAGTCAAAAATATCCTAAATTTGATGAAAATTATAATCTGCCCAAACCAAGTTCAACAAACAAGAAACATGAAGAAAATTACACCAAGGGAAATTATCAAATTGCTTAGAACTAGTGATAAAGAGAAAATCTTAAAGGCAAACATAATGAAACAGAACATTTATATACACAGGGAAAATTTTAGAAAGACAGCAGGCTTCTTGTCAGAAACAGGGAAGCAAGAAAGTAGTTAGCAACAGCTTTAAAATACTAAAAATGTCAATCTAGAATTCTGTACCAGAGATAATATATTTTAAAAACATAGGTAAAATAAATACATTTTCTGACATATAGAGGCTAAAAAATTCATCACCAGCATATCTGTACTGTAAGAAATGTTAAGGGAGATGTGTCAGGCAGAAGGAAAATGATGCTAGATAGAAATATGGATCTATAGGACTTCCCTGTTGGTCCAGTGGTTAAAACTCCATGCTCCCAATGCAGGGTGCCCGGGTTCAATACTGGGTCAGGAAACTAGATCCGTCATGCCGCAACTAAGAGCCCATATGCCGGAAGTAAGACTCGGTGCAGCCGAATAGAATAGAGTAGAATAGAATAGAATAGAATAGAATAGAATAGAATAGAATAGAATAAAAATAAAATAAAATAAATAAATAAAATTAAAATGGATGTATAAAAAGGAAGGAAGAGCAACAAAAATGGGAAATATATGGGTAAATATGTCTCTTTTTTTCTAAATATCTTAAATAAATAACTACTGAAAGCAAAAATAATAACATTGTATTGTGTGGTTTATAATGTATATGTGAGGAAAATGTATGACAACAATAGCACAAAGGCCAGAAGATGAAATGGAAATATACTGCACATGATGTGATATGATATTATTGCTTGTAGGTAGATTGTAATAAATTAAGAATGTGCACTGTAGAACTTAAAAATTATAGCTAATAAAGCAAGAAAGTTTATAAAATGGATAATAAAAACAATAGGAAGGCAGAAAAAGAGAAAAAAGTAACAAAGAATAGATGAAACACATGGAAAACCAATAGCAACCATATTAATCATCACATTAAATATAGATAATCTAAACATCTATTTTAAAAGGCAGAGATGGTCAAAATAGATAAAAAGAAAGACCCAAAATTGGTCCCTGAGAGAAACCCCCTTTAAAGACAGACAGAGAAAGACAAATATATGATATTGCTTATATGCGGAATCTAAAAATAATGATACAAATGAACTTATTTACAAAACAGAAACAGACTCACAGACTTAGAGAACAAACTTAAGGTTACTGGGGGAAAGGGTGGGGGAGAGGGATAGATTGGGAGTTGGGAGTTTGGGATTGACATGTACACACTACTATATATAAAATAGATAACCAACAAGGACCTGCTGTATAGCACAGGCAACTCTGCTCAATATTCTGCAATAACTGAAATGGGAAAAGAATTTGAAAAAGAATAGATACATGTATATGTATCACTGAATCACCTTGCTGTACACCTGAAACTAACACCACATTGTTAATAAACTATGCTCCAATATAAAGAGAAAGAAAAGAAAAGAGTACATAACAATCCTAAGTATTTATGCACCTAATCATAGACATGAAGCAAAAACAAGAAACTGAAAGGAGGAAGAGATGATCTATAATTATAGTTAGAGATTTTAACACTCCTCTCTCAATAAACAATATAACAATAAACAATATAAACAATATAGACAAAAAATAAGTAAAGGTAGCAGAAAGAGGAACCATTGTCAACCAACTTGACTTAATTGTCATTTATAGAACACTCCAACAAACAGCAGCAGAATACACCTTCTTTTCAACTGAACCTACAACATTTACCAAGATAGACCATATTCTTTGTTGTAAAAATATTAAAAGAATTCACAGTATACAAAGTATGTTCTCTGGCCAAAAGGAATAAAATTAGAAATTAAAAACAGATATATCTGGAAAATCTCCAAGTACTTGAGAACTAAATAATATACTTCTAAATAAAATATAAGTCAAAGAAGAACTCAAAAGAAAAATTTAAAACCTTTTCAATTAAACAAAATTAGAAACATGGTATAAAGTAGTGCTAAATTAAAGAAAACTTATAATACTAGATAACTGTGTTAGAAAAGACTAACCTTAAATCAAGGCCCCATGCCTGGGGTTGACAGCAGCCTCAGGTCTCCTCTGCTTGCCTTTTCCAGCATGGACCACTACCCCATGAACCAGATCAAGGACACTTGAGGGCACAGTAACCTCAGCAGTGCCATGTCCAAGTTAGAGTCTAGATTCCATGAGTGGGGGCTGGGAGGATGAAGGGATTTCTTACCTCTCAGCCAAACTTGCCCAGAATTTAGCCATAGCAATAGGTAGCTTGCTCTAGGATGAGAAATGCTGGTGTCTTGCCCCTCCCAGGAAGATGGCCCTCCAAATGGGAGCTGGGAGAAGAGAGAGCCCTATGTTCTTTCTGGGCTGCACCAGTCTGGAGTAGAGCTTCCTTCAGACTGATCTGGGAAGGGGGAGGGTGGGAACAGTTCTTGTTTTAAATATTCTGGACTCTTGATTTCCTTACTGAGTTTTAGTAGATTTTCTTTAATAAATAGTTTACTTTTCTTTTGTTTTATGCCCTTAGGACCATTTCCAGAAACTTTAAATTGTAGTTTTTAAAATACATTTTGCAAGTTTCACTGAGGAGCAAGTCTGCAGAGCTCGTCATGCTTTCATGCCAGAAATGGAATTTCTAGTAACATTTTTTTAAATGTCATCAGATTATATACCTAGATGATTATGTCATATGAGAAGAAAGTTTTCATTCTTCCTGTGCTATATGGATGCACTGTTTTTTTTTTCTTCTTTTAGTGCACTGACTAGACCTCGCATATAATGTTGAACAGAAAAGATGAAAACAGACACCATTGTCTGTTTTTGATCTTACAGAGAAAGCTTCCAGTCTTTCACCATAAAGTATGATGTTAGGTGTAAGTTTTTCTTAGATGCATTTTATCAAGTTTAGGAAGTTCTCTTCTACTCTGGTTTTGAAAGTTTTTAACGAGAATGAATATTGCAATTTTTCAAATGCTCTTGCTGTGTCTATTGAGTTGATTCTATGACTTTTTAAAAAATTTGCTAATATGGTGAATTACATTGATTTTCAAATGTTTAAACCAACCTTCATTCTCATGATAAATGCCACTTGTATATTAATTACTTTATACTATAGATAGGTTTGAGATCTGGTAGTATAAGTCCTCTGGCTTTGTTATTCTTAAAGATTGTCTTGGCTATTCCTGGCCCTTTGCATTTCTAGATAACTTTTAGAATCAGATTATCATTTTCTAAAAAAATCTGGGATTGACTTTGCCTTGAGTCTATAGGTTAACTTGAGGAATTTAAAAAATTCTTTATAATACTACACCTTCTAAATGATGAACATGATATATTTCTCCATTCATTTTGTTCTCCTTTAATTTCTCTCAATTATGTTTTGGCATTTTCATTTTAGAGGTCTTGCATATTTTTGATTAATCAATGCCTTGAGACCTGATTTTTATTTTTAAATTTTGTTACTGCTGTGTAGAAATATGATTGGTTTTATTATTTTATTTAAATTAATTTATTTTATTTTATTTATTTTTGGCTGCATTGGGTCTTTGTTGCTGCGCATGGGCTTTCTCTAGTTGTGGCGAGTGGAGGCTACTCTTCGTTGTGGTGCATAGGCTTCTCATTGTGGTGGCTTCTCTTGTTGCGGAGCACGGGCTCTAGTCACCTGGGCTTCAGTAGGTGTGGCACGCGGGCTCAGTAGTTCTGGCTCTCGGGCTGTAGAGCGCAGGCTCAGTAGTTGTGGCGCACGGGCTTTGTTGCTCCGCGGCATGTGGGATCTTCCTGGATGAGGGCTCGAACCCGTGTCCCCTGCATTGGCAGGCAGATTCATAACCACTGCACCACCAGGGAAGACCATGATTGGTTTTATATTTGCCTTTCTATCCAGAGACCTTGTTGTATTGACTTATTGGTTTTAATAGTTTTCTATTGTTTCTTTTACATTCTCTTAATACATATTTATATCATTTAGGTTCACTTAGGTTTTTAATTCAGGACTACACAAATTCCTTGATATGTTAATGATAATTATGAATATATAGGATGAAGTTTTAGTATGTAGTCTTTTGTGACCATGGGACGTTTCTCCCCCCAAAACACCTATTAAGATCTCAGTTGGAATGTAAGTAACCCATAGACCAGATTGGGAAATGCTGCTCTGGAGACCTCCCTGGTTTTTTAATATCCAACCTAAAGTGTGCTTTCTAGAAGTGAGCATAATACTCTAAATATGTTCTAGTTACCTCACGGTAAAACAGGGACTAATGTAGCCTAAAAGAGAATTAGCCTACTTGGTGATGACATTACCCCCTTGGATTACTCTGAGCTTATTATCAAGTAAAATCCACCAGATCTTTTTCTCATAGCTATTGACCAGCCAATTGCCTCAATCTGATGTACTATGGTATTTATTTTTAAACACTAATGCATGATTTTCCCTATTTATCCTTATTAAATTTCATTCTATATGTTTCACTCTAATCATTTCAACCCACATAAAACTTTTGAAATCCTAAAAGTTCAGTGTATTACTATCACTTTTATTTTTTTATTTTATTTTATTTTATTTTTTAACATCTTTATTGGAGTATAATTGCTTTACAATGGTGTGTTAGTTTCTGCTTTATAACAAAATGAATCAGTTATACATATACATATATCCCCATATTTCTTCCCTCTTGCGTCTCCCTCCCTCCCACCCTGTGTATCCCACCCCTCTGGGTGGTCACAAAGAATCGACCTGACCTCCCTGTGCTATGTGGCTGCTTCCCACTAGCTATCAATTTTACATTCGGTAGTGTATATTTCTCCATGCCACTCTCTCACTTTGTCCCAGCTTACCCTTCCCCCTACCCATATCCTCAAGTCCATTCTCTAGTAGGTCTGTGTCTTTATTCCCATCTTACCCCTAGATTCTTCATGACCATTTTTTTTTTTAGATTCCATGTATATGTGTTAGCATACGGTATTTGTTTTTCTCTTTCTGACTTACTTCACTCTGTATGACAGACTCTAGGTCCATCCACCTCACTACAAATAACTCAATTTCGTTTCCTTTTATGGCTGAGTAATATTCCATTGTACATATGTGCCACATCTTCTTTATCCATTCATCTGTTGATGGACACCTAGGTTGCTTCCATGTCCTGGCTATTGTAAATAGAGCTACGATAATCATTGTGGTACATGACTCTTTTTTTTTTTTTAAACATCTTTATTGAAGTATAATTGCCTTACAATGGTGTGTTAGCTTCTGCTTTATAACAAAGTGAATCAGTTATACATATACAATATGTTCCCATTTCTCTTCCCTCTTGCATCTCCCTCCCTCCCACCCTCCCCATCCCACCCCTCTAGGTGGTCACAAAGCACCGAGCTGATCTCCCTGTGCTATGCGGCTGCTTCCCACTAGCTATCTATTTTACATTTGGTAGTGTATATATGTCCATGACACTCTCTTACCCTGTCACATCTCACCCCACCCCCTCCCCATATCCTCAAGTCCATTCCCTGGTAGGTCTGTGTCTTTATTCCTGTCTTGCCACTAGGTTCTTCATGGCCTTTTTTTTTTTTTTTTCCTTAGATTCCGTATATATGTGTTAGCATACTGTATTTGTTTTTCTCTTTCTGACTTACTTCACTCTGTATGACAGACTCTAACTCCATCCACCTCATTACAAATACCTCCATTTCATTTCTTTTTATGGCTGAGTAATATTCCATTGTATATATGTGCCACATCTTCTTTATCCATTCATCTGTCGATGGACACTTAGGTTGCTTCCATGTCCTGGCTATTGTAAATAGAGCTGCAATGAACATTTTGGTACATGACTCTTTTTGAACTATGGTTTTCTCAGGGTATATGCCCAGTAGTGGGATTGCTGGGTCGTATGGTAGTTCTATTTGTAGTTTTTTAAGGAACCTCCATACTGTTCTCCATAGTGGCTGTATCAATTTACATTCCCACCAACAGTGCAAGAGGGTTCCCTTTTCTCCACACCCTCTCCAGCATTTATTGTTTGTAGATTTTTTGATGATGGCCATTCTGACCGGTGTGAGATGATATCTCATTGTAGTTTTGATTTGCCTTTCTCTAATGATTAATGATGTTGAGCATTCTTTCATGTGTTTGTTGCAATCTGTATCTCTTCTTTGGAGAAATGTCTATTTAGGCCTTCTACCCAATTTTGGATTGGATTGTTTGTTTTTTTGATATTGAGCTGCATGAGCTGCTTGTAAATTTTGGAGATAAGTCCTTTGTCAGTTGCTTCATTTGCAAATATTTTCTTCCATTCTGAGGGTTGTCTTTTCATCTTGTTTATGGTTTCTTTTGCTGTGCAAAAGGTTTTAAATTTCATTAGGTCCCACTTGTTTATTTTTGTTTTTATTTCCATTTCTCTAGGAGCTGGGTCAAAAAGCATCTTGCTGTGATTTATGTCATAGAGTGTTCTGCCTATGTTTTCCTCTAAGAGTTTGATAGTGTCTGGCCTTACATTTAGGTCTTTAATCCATTTTGAGTTTATTTTTGTGTATGGTGTTAGGGAGTTTTCTGATTTCATTCTTTTACATGTAGCTGTCCAGTTTTCCCAGCACCACTTACTGAAGAGGCTGTCTTTTCTCCACTGTATATTCTTGCCTCCTTTATCAAAGATAAGGTGACCATATGTGTGTGGGTTTATCTCTGGGCTTTCTATCCTGTTCCATTGATCTATATTTCTGTTTTTGTGCCAGTACCATACTGTCTTGATTACTGTAGCTTTGTAGTATAGTCTGAAGTCAGGCAGCCTTATTCCTCCAGCTCTGTTTTTCTTTCTCAAGATTGCTTTGGCTATTCGGGGTCTTTTGTGTTTCCATACAAATTGTGAAATTTTTTTGTTCTAGTTCTGTGAAAAGTGCCAGTGGTAGTTTGAAAGTGAAATTAAGAAAACACTCCCATTTACCGTTGCAACAAAAAGAATAAAATATCTAGGAATAAACCTACCTAAGGAGACAAAAGACCTGTATGCAGAAAATTATAAGGCACTGATGAAAGAAATTAAAGATGATACAAACAGATGGAGAGATATACCATGTTCTTGGATTGGAAGACTCAACATTGTGAAAATGACTATGCCACCCAAAGCAATCTACAGATTCAATGCAACCCCTATCAAACTACCACTGGCATTTTTCACAGAACTAGTACTATCGCTTTTAGCTTCATGCTATTTCCATACTTGAATCAGCATGCCTCTTATGTTTTTAGATTTTATTGAGGTATAATTAACAAATAAAATTATAAGATTTAAGTATACACCATGATGGTTTGATATGTGTATATAGTGAGAAAGGATACCCCTCAACAAGTCAACACATCCATTACCTCACATATTGTCCTTTTTTTGGGGGGGTGAGGATATTAAATTGTACTCTCTTAATAAATGTCTTTTTTTATGTGAAGAAACTTTTAAAAAATTGAATTATTGCTAATTTACAATTTTATATTATTGTTTCAGGTTTACCAAATCATGATTCAATATTTTTATTAATTATACTCCATTTATTATAAAATATTGGCTTTATTCCCTGTGCTATACAATATATCCTTACAGGTTTTTTATTTTATACATAGTAGCTTCTACTTCTTAATCCCTTACACCATCTTGCCATTTCCCCGTTCCCTCTCCCCATTGGTAACCACTAGTTCTCTATATCTTGGAGTCTGTTTCTGTTTTGTTATATACATTTGTTTATTGTATTTTTTAGATTCCACATATAGTGATAACATAGATGATTTGTCTCTGCCTGACTTACTTCACTAAGCATAATGCCCTCCAGGTCCATCCATGTTGTTGCAAATGGAAAAATTTCATTCTGTTTTATGGCTGAATAGTAATCCAGTGTGTGCATGTGTGTGTGTGTGTGTGTGCGCATAGGTATATATATATAGTATATACATATATATATACACATACCACATCTTCTTTATCCATTTATCTGTTGATGGACACTTAGGTTATTTCCATATATTGGCTATTGTAAATAATGCTGCTGTGAACACTGGGGTACATATATCTTCTCAAATTAGTATGTTCGCTTTCTAAGGGTATATACCAAGGAGTGGAATTGCTGGATCATATGGTTGTTCTATTTTTAGTTTTATTTTTTTTTTGAGGTACTTCCATACTGTTTTCTACAGTAGCTACACCAATTTATATTCCCACCAACAGTGTAGGAGAGTTCCTGTTTCTGCACATCCTTGCAAATATTTGTTAATTGTGGTCTTTTTGATGATAACCATTCTTACAGGCATGAAATAATATCTCATTGTGGTTTTGATTTGCATTTCTCTGATGATTAGCAATGTTGAGCAACTTTTCAAGTGCCTGTTGGCCACCTGTATGTCTTCTATGGGAAAATGTCTATTCAGGTCGTCTGCCCATTTTATAATTGAAGTTTTTTTTTTGTTTGATACTGAGCTTTTAAGAACCATTTGTATATTTGTGATATTAACCCCTTGTTGGTCATATAATTTGCAAATGTTTTCTGCCATTCAGTAACCTGTCTTTCATTTTGTTAATAGTTTCCCTTGCTGTGCTAAAGCTTTAAAGTTTAATTAAGTCCAATTTATTCATTTTTGCTTTTATTCCTTTGCCTGAGGAGGCAGATCAAAAAAAAATTTCTATAATTTATGTCAAAGACTGTTCTGCCTATGTTCTCTCCTGGGAGTTTTATGGTTCAGGTCTTACATTTAGGTCTTTAACTCACTTTGGGTTTATTTTTGTATATTATTTGAGAAAAATATTCTAATGTCATTCTTTTACATGTTTCTGTCCAGTTTTCCCAGCACCACTTATTGAAGAGACTGTATTTTCCCCAAAGTATATTTTTGCCTCTTTGTTCATAGGTTAATTGACCATAAGTGTGTGGGTTTGTTTCTGGGCTCTCTATTCTATTCCATTGATCTAATTGGCCGTTTTTATGCCACTACCATACTGTTTCGATTACTGTAGCTTTGTAGTATAGTTTGAAGTCAGGGAACATGATACCTCTAGCTTTGTTCTTTGTTATCAAGATTGCTTTGACTATTCAGGGTCTTTTGGTATTCTATATAAATTTTAGGATTATTTGTTCTAGTTTGTGTATTCTGATAGGGATTGCATTAAATCTATAGATTGTTTTGGGTAGTATGGATATTTTAACAATATTAATTATTCTAATCCATGATCATGGGAATCTTTCCATTTCTTTGTATCATCTTCAATTTTCTTCATCAGTGTTTTATAGTTTTCAAAGTATAGGTCTTTCACCTCCTTGGCTAAGTTTATTATTATTATTTTTTTTCGTATTTTTGATGTGATTTTAAAGGGGATTGTTTTCTTGCTTTCTCTTTCTGATAGTTCTTTATTAGAAAAGTAACAGATTTCTGTTTATTAATCTTGTATCCTGCAAATTTACTGAATTAATTTATTGATTCTCATATTTTTTTGTGGAGACATTAGCATTTTCTATGAATAGTGTCATGTCATCTGCAAATAGTGACAGTTTCACATCTTTGCGTCCAATTTGAATGCCTTTTATTTCTTTTCTTGTCTGATTGCTGTGGCTAGGACTTCCAATACTATGTTAAATAGAAGTGGTGAGAGTGGGCATCCTTGTCATGTTTCTGAGTTTAAAGGAAAAGCTTTCAGTTGAGCATGACATTAGCTGTGGGCTTGTCATAAGTGGCCTTTATTATATTGAGATATGTTCCCTCTATACCAACTTTGATGAGAGTTTTTAGCATGAATGGATGTTGAATTTTGTCAAATGCTATTTATGCATCTATTGAGATGATCAAGTGATTTTTATCATTTGTTTTGTTAATGTAATATATCATATTGATTGATTTATGGATATTGAATCATCCTTATATCCTTGGAATAAATCACACTTGATCATGGTGTCTGATCCTTTTCATGAATTGTTGAAATTGATTTGCTAATATTTTGTTGAGGATGTTTGCATCTATATTCATCAGATTTATGGGCCTTTAATTTTCTTTTTTGGTGGTGTTTCATGATAATGGTGGCCTCATATAATGAGTTTTGGAGTGTTCTCTCCTCTTCAATTTTTGGGAATAATTTGAGAAGAATAGGTATTAGCTTTTCTTTACATGTTTGAAAGAATTCCCCTGTGAAGCTGTCAGTTCTTAGAATTTTGTTTTATGGAAGTTTTTGATTACTAGTTCAATTTCAATACTAGTGATAAGTCTGTTCAGATTGTCAATTTCTTCCTGATTCAGTCTTGTAAGATTTTATGTTCCTAGAAATTTGTCCTTTTCTTCTGGGTTGTCCAATTTGTTGGTACGTAACTGCTCATAGTATTCTCTTATGATTTTTTGTGTCTTTGAGATATAAGGTATAATTTCTCCTCTGTCATTTCTAGTTTTGTTTATTTGAGTCCTTTCTCTATTTTTCTTAATGAGCCTGGCTAAAATGAATATCAATTTTGTTTATTTTTTCAAAATAACAGCTCTTGGTTTCATTGATCTTTTCTTGTCTTTTTTGGTCTCTCCTTTATTTATTTCCATTCTGATCTTTATTATTTCCTTCCTTCTGCTGACTTTGGGCTTTATTCTTCCTTTTCTAATTACTTTATATGGTAGGTTATATTGTTTATTTGAAATTTTTCTTCTTTCTTGAGGTAAGCCTGTACTGCTATAAATTTCCCTCTTAGAACTGCTTTTGGTGCTTTCCATAGATTTTAGAAAGATGTGTTTTTATTTTTATTTTTCTCAAAGTATTTTCTCATTTCCTCTTTGATTTCTTTGTTGACCCATTAGTTTTTTAGTAACATGTTGTTTAGTCTCTACTTGTTTATGTTTATCCCATTTTTTTCCTGTAATTTATTTCTAGTTTCATACAGTTGTGGTCAGAAAAAAATGCTTGATATAATTTCTATCCTCTTAAGTTTGTTGAGACTTGTTTTGTGGCATGTGATCTATCCTAGTAATGTTCCATGTGTACTTGAAAAGAAAGAATATTCTGCTATTTTTAGATGGAAGGTCCTGTATATATCAAAGTCCAACTGGACTAATATGTCATTTAAAGCAACTGTTTCCTTGTTGGTTTTCTGTCTGGATGATCAGTCCATTGATGTAAGTGGGGTGTTACTATTATTGTATAATTGTCACTTTCTCCCTTTATGTCTGTTAGTATTTGCTTTATATATTTAGGTGCTCCTATATTAGGTAAATATATGTTAACAAATGTTACATTCTCTTTTTGTAGTGACACCTTTATCATTATATAATGCCCTCCTTTGTCTTTTGTTATAGACTTTGCTTTAAATCTACTTTGTCTGATATTAGTATTGCTACCCCAGATTTCTTTTCATCTCTATTTGCATGGAATATCATTTTACATCCCCTCACTTTCAGTCTCTGTGTGTCTTTAGCTCTGAAGTGTGCCTCTTATAGGCAGCAAATAGATGGGTCTTTTTCTTATGTCCAATTGGCCCGGCCACCCTATGTCTTTGATTGGAGCATTTAGTTCATTGACATTTAAAATGAATATTGATAGGTATGTACTTATTGCCATTTTGTTACTTGTTTTCTGGTTGTGTTTGTAGTTCTTTTCTGTTCTTAAAGAGACCACTTTTTTCTTGTGGTTTGATGATTTTCTTTAGTGGTATGCTTGTGTTCCTTTCTTTCTAGTTTTTGTGAATCTATTGTAGGCTTTTAATTTGTGGTTACCATACAGTTCATATGTGTTGACTTATATCTACATGTTTTAAACTGATAATCATTTAATTTCAAACACATTCTAAAAAATCTATATATTTTTACTCCCCTCCCCACGTTTTGTGTTTTTGATGTCATATTTTACATCTTCATGTTTATCCCTTAACAGTTTTTTTTTGTAGTTATACTTAATTTTACAACTTTTGGCTTTTAATCATACTAGCTTATTTAAGTGGTTGATTCATAGCCTTTACTATTTATTTGCCTTTAGTATTCGGATATTCTTTCCTGTAAATTCTTACTTCTTGTAGCTTTACCTTTCCCACTTAGAGAAGACCTTTTAACATTTCTTTTAGGGTTGGTTTAGTAGTGATGAACTCTTTTAGTTTTTGCCTGTCCGGGAAATTCTTTATCTTTCCTTCAATTCTGAATGATAACCTTGCTGGTTAGAGTATCCTAGTTTGTAGGTTTTTTTTCATTTAGAAGTTGAAATATATCATGCCACTCCTTTCTGGTCTGCAAAGTTTCTGCTGAAAAATCAGCTGATGGCCTTATGTGGGTTCCCTTGTATGTGACTCTTTGTTTTTCTCTTGCTGCCTTTAAAATTCTCTCCATATATTTAGCTTTTGCCCTTTTAGTTATGATATGTCTTTTGTGTGTCTCTTGGGTTCATCTTGTTTGGGATTCTGTGCGTCCTTTACCTGGATTTCTGTTTCCTCTTCAGGTTAGAGAATTTTTCAGCCATGATTTCATCAAATACATTTTCTATCCCTTTATATCTCTCTCCTTCTTCTGGGAACCCTATAATGTAAATGTTAGTATGCTTGATGTTGTCCCAGAGGTGCCTTAAGCTATCCTCATTTTCTTAAATTTGTTTTTCTTTTTGCTGTTCTGATTGAGTGATTTCCACTATTCTACCTTCCAGATCAATTATGCTTTCTTCTGTATCACCTAGTCTGCTGTCAATTCCTTCTAGTGTGTTTTTCCTTTCAGTTACTGTATTATTCAGCTCTGACTGGTTCTTTTTTATATTTTCTAGTTTTTGTTGAAGTTCTCACTCTGGTCATGTATTCTTTTTCAAGTTCAGTTAACATTCTTATTACTATTGGTTTGAACTGTTTATCAGGTAAATTATTTATCTCTGTTTCATTAGGGTTTTCTTTTTTTCAGGGTTTTATCTTGTTCTTTCATTTGAAACATATTCCACTATCTTCTCATTTTGTTTAACTTTCTTTGTTTGTCTCTATGAAATTAGGTGAAACAGTTACCTATCCCAGTCTTGAATGTGTATCCTTGTGAGGGAGCATCCTTATGCAGTCTGTGTATGCTCAGTGGCTTTGGTGTGAAAGGTGGACATGTGGTGAGCACAGGCTGCATCTTCCCCTGGGGTGCACTATCAGCTACTGCCTTGGTGGAAGGTAGGGATGGATCTGGAGTGCCTGGAGCCAGAGCTAGGTGTGAGCTGGGGATTCTCCTAGGCTCAGTGGTAGTGGTACTATTGGGGGTGGGGCTGGGGCCCAAGGGGCTGGGTCATGAATCCTGAGGGAGTTGGGCTTCTCCCAAGTGTGATGGCAGTCTCTGTCTTTATTAGGGGTGTGGTGAGGATCTAAGGACTTGGACCTGCACTTCTGAGCTGATTCCACTTTTTCCCCAGTGTGTGTACCAAGGTTAGAGGCTGGATTGAGGCAGGAAGGGTTGTAGCTCCACTACTGAGCTGCTTCCACTCCTTTCCCAGTGTGCTCACACACGTATGTGCTAGCAGTGGTGGTCTTTGCCCAAGCCAGAGGCAGAGTCAGGAACTGCGCTGGTTCTGTTCCCTCACAAGTGTCCACGTATGCATACACACACACACATGCACACACACACACATGCTGGCAATGGCTGTCTCTACCTTGGACAGAGGCAGGGCTGAGGCCTGAGCTGGCTCTGTTCCCTCCAGGCATGCATGCTCCACCTTAGCAAGGAGCAGTGCTGGAGCAGGATGGGCTGGAGCAGGAACCTGGTGCAGTCTGGGGTGTGCGCTGGGGTAGTCCTGGCTGGCCAGCCAGATCGCAATTCAGTTTTCAATCTGATGCCTCTGTGCTAGGACTGGGAGCAAGCAAGTGGTGTGCATGTGCTCTTGAATAGTGGAGTCTTGGTTTCATACAGTCCTCCAGTAAGTCACACTGATTTCCAAACCAGCTAAGGGGGCTCTTTTTCCCAGTGTTGGTCCTCAAGGTTGGGGTTGCCTAATACGTGGCTTGAACCTCTTGCTCTCCAGGGAGAATCCCTAAACCTGTGATTTCCCCCTGTTCTTCTGGGTCACACATTGAGGGTGCAGGACCCAACCAGCTTGCTACTTTTCCCTTCCTACCAGACTGAGTGTGGTTCTTTCTTTGCAGCCTTGCTTGTAGAAGAGCCACTCTACTAGTTTTTGAGTCATTCTCAGTGAGTGTTGCTCTATATGTAGTTGTAGTTTTGATATATATCTGAGGGGAGGTGAGTTCAGGGTCTTTCTACTCCACTGTCTTGATCCTCTAGAAAATCCATTTTTAAACTCAACTTTACAATAATAGCTCTCGTAATTGCTTGCCATTTCTATAAATAAGTTATCTTCAGTTATCTTTTATAGTCTTTCTTTTAATGGATCTGAGACCTACCGGTTACTACAAATTTGCTACTAATATAGCACCTTCCTGCTATAACTCTTCTCTAGACCATTTCTTTCCTGGGATCCTATTAGTGTGGAGAAGTATAGAGCTACCAACCAGTGTTAAAGAAAGCATGGGTCTAGATAGTTGGAATATACCTAAGGCAGGACTACAGAGATTGAATTCTATCTCTGACTTTAGCACCAAGTTATCACATAACATCAAATAAGTGCCTTGTCTTATAGCACAGCTGTTTCCCCACTTACCACATTAAAAAAAACATTTTTTTTTCTGATAGCAAAAATACATAAGTAACTTAAAATTCACTTTTAAATAACCAGAACAATGTTTCCATGTCATGGTGGTCATTTAGGACGTCCAGATGGTCACCACTATCTCTGAAAACATGACAGGACGGAATAACTACAGGAGGCATTAGGATAGACCCTGGGAAGAACTTTTGGAGTATCAGGATATTACCCTTTATGCCCTTCTAATGAGGCTATATAGACATAGTTAGCATTAATTTATTAGTCAAACTCTGGTGGGATTTCCCAGTGGGATTTAATCAGACCTATCTTGCTTTCTCTCACTGGAATTCTTTGGCTTTAGCTACAAATAGTCAGCAGTCTGGAAGCCTTCACACTGAAAGAGGAGGCATGAGGCAAAGCAATGAGTGGACAGAGTCTCTCCTGTCATCCAATCCAAACTACCGTCTTTTCAAGTCAGTATAACAGATTTTGGAAATGATTTCTAAGAGAAGTAGTGCTAGCTACAGAGTGGACAATAACATGGTTCTATGCTCTGTCTCCTTTGTTCTTCCCCTTCCCCAGCAAGTTACTTGAAGGCAGAAACCGTGTCCTGTTAATTGCTCTCTTCCCCTGGAGTACTGAGCACAGAGTTTTGCCCATAGAAGAGGTATAGGGAAAACCATGAATGGGATATAATTGACGTGATCCCATAGGCCTTGATTTTTGTCTCTGCTTTCTTTTCTCCTGATTCATATCTTTCGGTTGGACACAAAGTTATTATACAGATAGTTCTCTCTTTTCTCTTTTGTGGCATCAACTTCCCATTCTGCCTCACTTACCGAGGGTTGAAAACAGATTTCTTGTACCTGACCCCTCGCTGCTTTCTGTCTTGGACGCTTCGTCATTTCACTGTGTGAACTCTGGGTGGCAAGGTTCCAAATCAGCAGGAATACCTGCTTTTGACTAGTTCCTATTCACTGTGCTCAACTTTCTTCAAGAGCTCAGTATAAAGTTGTGATCTCTCACTCTTTTGTCTGATCTCTTGTTTGTGCTAGTGTCTTTCATTTGATTATCATCTTTCGATTTCATGCTTAATTCTTTTGCCTTCTTTCTCTTCTCTTAGTCATTAATCTCTCTGTTCCTCTGCTTTGAGTGCTTCAGGACTCATCACAGAGACCTCCCTATGTTTTGGTCTAGTAGAAGTACCATCAGCAGTTTAGAAGCCCAGTGATGGCTTTATTCATGTTATGTCCTTAGTTTAGCATGCACTCATAACTCTCTACCGTTCAAGGTCTTATTTTTCTTCAAAACTTAAATACCATTTCCACCATGAAGTCTTCAAGCATGGGCTAGAAGACCTGAATTTATAACTTTATTTTGGCTCATTCTAGATGAGTGACCTTAAGAAAGTCATTTGACCTCTCTAAGCCATCATGTCCCACCTTTGTCAACAAAATGAGGGTAACCAGCACACATGATAGCTGCTCAGGATACAACTCCTCTTCCAAATCCAATCCAGTAACAAATTCTGCCATCAAAACATCCAAAAATCTGACCAGTTCCCATTACCTCTATTGCTACCAGCTTGGTGTGAGCCACCATCATCTATCACCTGAATTATTACACAAACCTCCTCTTGCTCGGATGGCACCTGCTCAATGAGGCCTTTTTTTGCATTGTATTTAAAATTTCTCATCCAAATTCCAGCTTTATTTTCCCTATAGCAACTATTGCATTACCATAGTTTACAAATATTTTATCTACTCTCCCCCACTTGAATGTAAGTTTTAGGAATGCGGGGATTTTTTGACTCTTTGATTCACTGCTGAATTGCCAAATACTACCTAGCCCATAGTAAGTCCTCAGTATTTGTTTAATGAATGAATACTTACCTCACAGGTTTATTGTGAGAAGCAAATGAAATAATATATACAAAAGTGTTTTCTAAAATTAAACACTGTAAATATGAGTTATCATTTTTATTGTTTCCCTTAGTAGGAATTGACCACTGCTTATCCAAACCTCATGTCTTTAGTAGGATCTGTGTAGCATTTACTTCTTTGCCTTTGGCAGGGGGGTTAGCTTTTTAGGTGTCTGTATCATGGTTTTTCTCTCTGGAAAAAGTGAGGGCTCAGTGTTTCAAACTCAGGCTGGAATTCTTGGTGTCAAAGCTAGGTGGAGAATGACTAACTTTAGGGCTGCCGAATGTGCAGATAAGAAATCTCTAAAAGAAAATACTCAGGAGTGAAATTAGCAGTGAGAGCCCAAGCAGACAATCCAACTGGTGCAGACTATGCCAAGAGTAATAAACCAGTTACCAGGCAACAGTATGGAAATCATAAGAGCAGTGCAAGAAAAGTAGATTTGCTGAGTGAGAAAAGAAGAAGGAAAGGTAGAATATAGAACCTGGAGAGTTTTCTGAGTTATTGTTGCAAAGCTACACAGATATACTATATATTACCTTTGGCCTTGCTTATGGGAGCTATTCACCGTTCTAAGCTGGTTCAGTACCACCTCTCTGTAACCCTTGCCATAGGTGGAATAAGACCATTGTTTCCCTGGGGACACTAAGTGGAAGGCTTGGACAGTCTTTGGTACATTCTGAAGGTGGGAGACATAGCACTGTGATGGCTTTTCTGGATGTATTCCACTGAACTAGGTATCAGAGCTGTTGAAGGCATTGTGTGTTTAACAACTCCTTTAAAAGATACTCCACTTTTCTGGATTATCCCAACTGATTCCTGAGAAAGAGACAGAATCTAGAAGAAAATAATGAAGAGTGGAAATGTCTGCAAGTCAGCTGTAGAGTCAGAAGGCAACTAGATTGATGATTACTGTAATCCTGAAGGGCACAAGGGAGTTAATTGTCATCCAGCTTTGAGCACTGAGCTGAAATTTGGGCTGGTAATTCGTATCTATTGAAAGGAGGACCAAGTGTCATCTTGTGCCTTCTCAAGTCCAGTATTGGTCAATATACTCCTTATCCTAACCACTAGTCCAGCAGATATAATGAAAGTTCTTCTGGGAAACCTGGCTTGCCAAGGGAATGGCCAGCTATCAGAATGCCACTTGCGGTAGTCATTGTAAGGAAAGCTACTGTTTTTATGGAAAGGTGTCTTTTGTCTGGAAGAGTGTAGGAATGTAAATTGATCAGTGACAATATCACTGGGAGGTATAAGAAGTGTTGCAGTTCTCAAAGACCCAGCTGATATGCTCAAAACTCAGAGGAGAGTGCAGACAGAAATGAGGTAGCTTGGTTGTCCGTGGAGGTAGAAGAGCACTTTCACAAACAGGATAAGAGTAAGCAGCAATGAGTGATGTCTTACCCCATTGGAATAAGAGGTCAGAGATTAAATCCAATAATGCTCAGGGAATATTGAGGGTTAGGGAAGATTGCAATAAACTCTCAGGCCACAAAGGTGCCATAGATAGTGATATACTGTAAGGTGATGTTTCTGATTTGGGGCCACCAAAAGTCCCTGAGAGCCATACTCATTGTTATAAATCCGATTATTTGACTCAATAGAGTGGCATTGTGAAATGCCTAGATATAGGCTTCCTCTTTTAGAATATACATTGTTTGCTTTTTTTTTTTTTGCACTCTATGCCTCCAAGTACAGTCTCTTATGTAAACCTGAGTATTTACGTGATTCCACTGTGCATTGGTATGCCTCCTATGCATGCTAGACTAATTTAAGTAGACATGCAGGCTTAATACGAAATTTTCTATGACTACATAACAATCTGTCTCATCATCTTCAAGATTCTAGGAGAGGACGTCATGAAGATTGTTAGTGGAGAAAACTGAAGATTAAACCATCCATCAACAGTGGAAAGCCCTCACTGCAGAATTACTGACATCTTGTTCAATATCACACAGAATCCGTGACAGATAAGATGTGGCTCAGAAATTCCATCTCAGGACTAACAAATATGTATTTCTTCTGGTTGGCCCAGAGAAGATGCTGACATAAGTAGTTAAAAATCATTTAAATCAGGTATTCAAGGAATTTTGAGTTTGAAATGACAAACAGGAAGCTGTTCAAATATGCTATTGTATCAAGAGGCATTTTTAAGAAAATATGGAGTCTATCAAGTTTAGAAAACAGCTCGGGTGTTACACAGATTGTTATTAGCGTACTCCTCTTGGTGAAGATCTATCGGGAAAACTGCCTTCCAATCATCACTTTTCCTCTTATGCATAAGAGGACAAGTGCATTGAGATCAAAGTTGGTCAAGGACAGTTCACTTTGGAGTTTCTACAGGAGATGAGGTCCCAGAAGTGTTAGCAGAAGTGTAGTCACCTGCATGTTCAGCATGGAGCCACTCACCATGGAGGTGGAAGGATATTGAACCCTAGGCCATAAATTTGGATATAGATCATTGGAGAGACCCCTGGTTTCAGGAGTGAAGAAGTATATTCACCTGGCAGAAAGTTGAGCCTAAGATACCAAATCTACTGCTCAGTCTTATTTATGATGAGAATGGGGAAGTGAGAGGTAAGGAAAGTCAGGAAGCAGGTTCTCTGCTTCCAAATCTCTTAACACCTCTTTTTAATGGTATATTGGTCTAGAATCCTTTGCAGTAGGATAATAGGCAGAGCTGACCTAGCATGGGAACTTTGGCAGCAGAAGCCCAAAGTGAATTAAAGTGGTATAGGTCTTCTGGTACCTGCAGCCATAAAAGGCCAGGACCAAGAATAAATGCAGACATCAAATGACAATAGCAGCCTCCCAACATTATTATTGTTTTATTTGGTCATTTCCTCACCCTTTAATGGGGATGGCTATCAGCAATATCTAGTAGGGAGGTAGCCTTAGATCAGGTGGGGAACAGAGACAAGGTTTAGTCAATGAAGCTTGTTGGTATCTCTGAGTCTATCATTGACTTTACCTGACTCAAAACTCCATACTCAAGATCTTATACTATGAGTGCCCCTTTACAATTTCCAAGTACTTTTTTTCACATCTAGCATCTGTTATCTAATTTAATTCTCACAATGGAACTGTGAGGGGAGATATTGATATCTCTATTTCATAGTGGTGGAACCTAAGACTAAAATGATTAAGGTAGTTTATTAGTCAATAAACAGTAGAGCCAGGGCTCAATCTCAGGGCTATTGGTTCCAAGTACAGGGTTCTTTGTTTCTCATCACTGCTATGTTTGAGAGAAATAGTGAAGCAGGGTAAAAATGAACAGCACACTCTCAGAGCCCCAGTCTGCCAATCTGTGAATGTCAGGGTTTGGTGGGAGACAGTATGTTTTCTAACAAAGGGTACTGAAACAAGCCATAACTATTTCAAAGCTGGATGTCAAATTAGAGGATAGCCCCTTATAAGAAAATAAAAAAGAGCAGGTTCTGGCTAATACTAATGTAAGAGGAAAAATATGAGAGTTTTCTGGTTTAACACTAAGATTAAGGAAGGACGGCTTGGCAGACAGTGTGTCTGGAAGATAAAATTCTTCTTAGTGGGGTCAAAAGGATAGGAAAACTGTGACAAAGACATGGGAGGAAAAACTGCTCATTTTGAGCAAAGTGAAGATGTCTGATTCCAGGCAGAAAGACTGGGTTCTGCTCAGCTTAGCCAGGACCAACACATTAATTTATTCCACAACAAAGGGAATGAGACTACATCTCACTTGTAACACATTAATCTACAGTGATTGCAAAGGAGTCCCTAATGGAGATTTCTGAGGGAAATAAAGAATTTTATTCACTGAAAGATGCCTATTACAATACCATTAAGTCTAAATAGAACCACATTTCAAACACCGAATGGACAAGCTTGCACATGTCTCTTTGTGCACACGTGTAAGGATTTCTTTTGAATATAGATCTATCAGTGGAATAACTGGGTTATAAGATATACACATCTCAACTTCAGCAAATATTTCCAAATTGCTCTCCAAAATGGTTGTACCAATTTTCACTTCCTCCTAGCAGTGTATGAGAGTTCTCTTTGTTTCAGTTCTTAACCAGTACTCGGTACTGTCATGCTCTTAAATTTTTGCCGGGCTGATAGCTGTGAATGGTACCTCTTTTTAGTTTGCATTTCCCTCATTATCTAGTGATGTTGGATATCTTACATTCATTGGTTATTCAGATTCCTTCTTTCATGAATTATGTTTCCTATTTAGGTTAGTACATTTGCAATTAATATTTATATGTGGTATGAGGTAGCAATGTACTTTTTATATATGGATAACCTGTAGTCTGGCATATTTTTCAATAGTACATGTTTTTCTCACTGATATATAATACCTGTCCTGCCATACATCAAGACTTCATGTATCCATAGGACAGTTTCTGGGTGTACTGTTCTGTTTCATTAGTTTTGATGTATAGACTCATTTAATTAATTAATTAATTAATTATTATTTTTAACATCTTTATTGGAGTATAATTGCTTTACAGTGGTATGTTAGTTTCTGCTTTATAACAAAGTGAATCAGCTATACATATACATATGTTCCCATATCTCTTCCCTCTTGCGTCTCCCTCCCTCCCACCCTCCCTATCCCACCCCTCTAGGTGGTCACAAAGCATCGAGCTGATCTCCTTGTGCTATGCGGCTGCTTCCCACTAGCTATCTATTTTACATTTGGTAGTGTATATATGTCCATGCCACTCTCTCACCACTTTGTCCCAGGTTACCCTTCCCCCTCCCCTTATCCTCAAGTCCATTCTCTAGTAGGTCTGCGCCTTTATTCCCATCTTGCCCCTAGGTTCTTCATGACCATTTTTTTGTTTGTTTTTTAGATTCCATATATATGTGTTAGCATACGGTATTTGTTTTTCTCTTTCTGACTTACTTCATTCTGTATGACAGACTCTGTGTCCATCCACCTCACTACAAATAACTCAATTTTGTTTCTTTTTATGGCTGAGTAATATTCCATTGTATATATGTGCCACATCTTCTTTATCCATTCATCTGTTGATGGACACTTAGGACAGCTACATGTACAAGAATGAAATCAGAGCACTCCCTAACACCATACACAAAAATAAACTCAAAATGTATTAAAAACCTAAACGTAAGGTCAGACACTGTCAAACTCTTAGAGGAAAACATAGGCAGAACACTCTATGACATAAATCACAGCAAGATTCTTTTTGACCCACCTCCTAGAGAAATGGAGATAGAAACAAAAATAAACAAATGGGACCTAATGAAACTTAAAAGCTTTTGCACAGCAAAGGAAACCATAAACAAGACGAAAAGACAACCCTCAGAATGGGAGAAAATATTTGCAAATGAAGCAACCGAAAAAGGATTAATCTCCAAAGTTTACAAGCAGCTCATGCAGCTCAATATCAAAAAACAAACAACCCAATCCAAAAATGGGCAGAAGACCTAAATAGACATTTCTCCAAAGAAGAGATACAGATTGGCAACAAACACATGAAAGAATGCGCAATATCATTAATCATTAGAGAAATGCAAATCAAAACTACAATGAGATATCATCTCACACCGGTCAGAATGGCCATCACCAAAAAATCTACAAACAACAAATGCTGCAGAGGGTGTGGAGAAAAGGGAACCCTCTTGCACTGTTGGTGGGAATGTAAATTGATACAGCCACTATGGAGAACAGTATGGAGGTTCCTTAAAAAACTAAAAATAGAACTACCACACGACCCAGCAATCCCACTATTGGGCATACACCCTGAGAAAACCATAATTCAAAAAGAGTCATGTACCACAATGTTCATTGCAGCTCTATTTACAATAGCCAGGACATGGAAGCAATATAGACTCATTTTAAATGGGAGTCTTTATGCTTTTTTTCACTTTGTTTAATTTTGGTCAAATTTTATATTTTTAAAAATTAATATGCAACTTACATACAGTATAATTCACTCTTTGTGGTGTACTATCATGTAACTAGCAATACAACCCAGATACAGAATACTTCTAGCAAATGGAAAAATCCCCTCATAGCTCTTCTGATAGGCTACTAATGGTATCATATTGTGGTTATAAATTGCATTTCCTGATTGCATATCTTCATGTGCTGATTTGCCACCAGTCTATTTTCTTGGGTGAAATATCTGTTTAGATCCTTGGCAAGAAATTTTTTTGGCTTGTTTTATCACTTATTACTGAATTTTGAAAGTTCTTTATATATTCTTTATACAAGTCCTTTGTTAGAAGTTTGAAAAGAAAATATTTCTTCCAGTCTTTGACTTGTGCTTTTATTCTTTTAACAGTGTCTTTGAAAAAGAGAAGTTTTAAATTTTGATGAGTCTAACTCAACAATTTGTTCTTTTATAGTTTGTGACTTTTATGTCATATCTAAAAAAGATTTTGCTTGACCCAAAGTCACAGACATTTTCTCCTATGTTTTCTTCTAGAAATTTTAGTCTTAGGTTTTACATTTAGATCTATGATCTATTCTGAGTTAATTTTTGTATAAGGTGTGAAGTAAGGGTTGGAGTAGCATGTTTCAGCATATGTCTATCTAATTGTTCCAGCACAATTTTTTGAAAAGCCTATATTTTCTACACTGCATTATCACCATGGTTGAAAATCAATTGACCATATATGTCTGGGCATATTTTTTAACTCTCCATTCTGTTCCATTGATTGATGTATAAATATTTGCAAGTGAAGCAACTGACAAAGGATTAATCTCCAAAATGTACAAGCAGCTCATGCAGCTCAATATCAAAAAAACAAACAACCCAATCCAAAAACAGGCAGAAGACCTAAACAGACATTTCTCCAAAGAAGTTATACAGATTGCCAACAAACACATGAAAAGATGCTCAACATCACTAATTATTAGAGAAATGCAAATCAAAACCACAATGAGGTATCACCTCACACCAGTCAGAATGGCCATCATCAAAAAATCTACAAACAATAAATGCTGGAGAGGGTGTGGAGAAAGGGGAGTCCTCTTACACTGTTGGTGGGAATGTAAATTGATACAGCCACTATGGAGAAGGGTATGGAGCTTCCTTAAAAAACTCAAATATTCTTTTACTGTTTTGATCGATGTACTTTTATAGTAAATCTTGAAACACTGAAATCCTATAATAGAGTTCTCCAAATTAAGAATGCATTAAAAATTTTGTTTTGGCTATTTTATTTAGCTCTTTTGCCTTTCCATACAAATTTCAGAATCAATTCATGAATTTCTACCAAAAAAACCCTTAGATTTTATTTAGGACTGTGTTTAATCTGTAGAACTGTTTAGGAAGAATTAACTCTGCCTTAGCTTCCACTTCCCCTTTATACTGAGGTCTGAAATTCAGCCAGATATGAAAGTTTAGGTTCTTCTCAGGCCTTTTCTGAGCATATGTCAAGCCCTGGGCATGTGTGTGGACTTATCAATCCCTTGGTATATGTTGGAAGTTTATAAAAATCCTTATTCACCCAAGTATCTCCTTTTCTAAACTTTTTCTTCTCAGGCTTTTCAGTATGTCTATTGCTTGTCCCAACTGTTATCCCTAGCCCCAGGCTGCTGCTGTCAATATTTTTGTCTTTAAATGCTTTTGACAGTGCCTCTCAGGAAGCAGCCCCAGCACTAGGAATGATTCCATTTGAGTGAAACAAAGTCAAGCCATTGCATCCCTCTTTCAAAAAGGGGTTAAGGGTTTCGACCTGCCATTCAGAATAAGATTTATATTGCTCTTTCTGGCAATGGGAACCTGTAACAGGAGTGTGGGCTGACATCTTTATGGCTGTTGCCGCTCTGGGGGTTGTGGGATATAGGTGGGTGAAGTACCTTTTTTCTTCATCACATATTCCCCTGGTGGATATAAGTTTTTGACTAGATTCTAGAGTTCTGTAAAGGTTGATTCTGACAGTTTTTCCAAGCTTATTAGTTGTTTTTATGGAGAGAGACCTAGATTTCCTTACTCTGCCACTTTTGGTGACATTACTCTTCTATTTTTCCTGATATTCATAGATTTTGTCTTTATGTTGTTTGGTCAGTCTGACTAGAGGTTTGTCAATTTTTCAAATTTTTTCAAGGAACCAGTTTTTAATTTCACTGATTTCCTCTTTTTTCTATTTTTAATTCTACTTGTTTTTTTAATGTGTTTCTTTTTTTATATTTCTAGTTATTGAGATGGAAGCTTAGATTATGGACTTTTTGAGTCTTCTTTTTTCCTAAAGTAGATATTTAATGCTATACATTTCCCTCTATGTATTTCTTTATGAGCATCCCACAGCTTTGATGTGTTGTATTTTTATTTTTATTGAGTTCACTATATTTTGAAACATCACTTATTACTTCTTTCTTGATCCACGGGTTATTTAGAAGAGTGTTCTTTAATTTCCAAATATTAGGAAAGATATTTTTCTGTATTAATTACTATTTTTATTCTTTTATGGTTACTGATCATAGTTTATATGACTTTAGTTCTTTTAAATTTGTTAAGGTTTGTTTTATGGGCTATCTTGGTGAATGTCCCAATGTACTTGAAAACATTGGATATTCTTCTGTTGGGGGTAGAGTGTTCTATAAATGTCAATTAGGTGACACCGGTTGATAATATTGTTCAGGTCTTCCATACATTTACTAATTTTGTCTGTACACATTCTATCAATTGTTGAAAGAGGAATGTTGAAGTATCCAACAATAATTTTGGAGTTTTAAATTTCCTATTTGAATTCCATCAGTTTTTGTGTCATATATTTTGAAGTTCCATTGTTGGATATCACATTTAGCCTCGTAATATCTTACTTGTGATTTAATTATGTAAATCCCTCTTCATCTTTGGTAATTTTCCTTGTTCTACAGTATAGTTCTTTGATTTTAACATAGCCACCACATCTCTCTTTTGATTAGTGTTTACATTATATATATTTTCCATTCTTTTAATATATTTATATCTTTATATTTAAAGTGAGCATCATGTACACAGAATGTTTGGCTCTTTTTTTTCCAATCTGACAATCTCTGGCTTTGTATGTTTAGACCACCTACAATTAATATATTTATTGACATGGTTATGTTTAGATTCATCATTTTATTATTTGTTTTGTTTGTCCCCTCTGTTTTTATGTTAATCTACTTTCCTTTTACTGAATATTTTTGAAATATTTGAACATCTTTATTTTATCTATTGCCTTTTTAGAAATATTTCGTTATGAGATTCATTGGTTGCTATAGGGATTACCATTTTCACAGCTAAGGTTTCACAGTCTTCTTAGAGTTAATATTGTTCCACTTCCAGTAAAGTGTAGAAAGTAGTCTTGTAACAATATCGGTCCATTGCCCATCCAAAGTACCTTTATGTTATGGGTGTCTTAACTATTATATCAACATTCATTAAAAACCACATGAGACAATGTTTGAATTTTTTATTTCAGCAGTCATAACTATTTTAAAGAAATTAAGAAAGAACAATTTTTTTAACATGTATCCAGAATTTCCATGTTGTTTTTCCTTTATTCCTGACAATCTAATTTCCCCCCAGCATTATTTCCCTTAAGCCTGAAGAATTTCTGTAGAATTTCTTATAGAATAACTCTGCTGGTGACAAATTCCCTTGTCTTTTTAAATCTCAGAATGTCTCCTGAAGCTTTTTTTTTTTACATCTTTATTGGAGTATAATTGCTTTACAATGTTCTGTTAGTTTTTGCTGTGTAACAAAGTGAATCAGTTATATGTATACATACATCCCCATATCCCCTCCCTCTTTAGCATCCCTCCCACACTCCCTGTCCCATCCCTCTAAGTGGTCACAAAGCACCGAGCTGATTTCCCTGTGCTATGCAGCTGCTTCCTACTAGCTAGCTATTTTACATTTGGTAGTGTATATATGTCAATGCTACTCTCT
The DNA here is from genome assembly GCF_965194805.1 of Balaenoptera borealis. NCBI lineage: Eukaryota > Metazoa > Chordata > Mammalia > Artiodactyla > Balaenopteridae > Balaenoptera > Balaenoptera borealis. The sequence goes on along the minus strand of NC_138881.1, from coordinate 126,439,677 downwards.
CACTTCGTCCCACCTTCCCCTCCCCCACCGTGTCCTCAAGTCCATTCTCTATGTCTGTGTCTGTATTCCTGTCCTGCCCCTAGGTTCATCAGAACCATTTTATTTTAGATTCCATATATATGTGTTAGCATACGGTATTTGTTTTTTTCTTTCTGACTGACTTCACTCTGTATGACAGACTCTAGGTCCATCCACCTCACTACAAATAACTCAATTTCATTTCTTTTTATGGCTGAGTAATATTCCATTGTATATATGTGCCACATCTTCTTTATCCATTCATCTGTTGATGGACACTTAAGTTGCTGAAGCATATTTTTATTGGGTATAGAGTTCTGAGGTTAACAGTTGTTTTCTTTAAGCATATTAAAGATTCTGTTTCACTATTGTCTGTGAATTGATGATATAGCTTCAGTCTTTCAAGTAGTTGTTCTCCTTCATAGACTGTGTGATTTTCCAATACCTTCTGTCAAGATTTTTCTTCATCTTTGGTATATAGCAGTTTGATTATTATATGTCTAGGCAATCGTTTCTTCTTCTTCTTTTTTTTTTCTTTTCTGTTTAGGGTCTGTAGAATGGCTTGATTCTGTAAACTTATGTGTTCTACCAAACTTGAAAAGTTTCTGAGCACTATTTCTTCAAATATATTTTTTCTTTACTAATTTCTTTCCCCTCTCCTTCTGGAATTCCAATGCTCTATGTGTTGGACATTATCATATCATTCAGCATAGCCTTGAGTTTCTGTTGATATTTTTTCAGACATTTTGTTGCTATTCTTCACATTGGATAATTTCTGTCAATTTCACTGACTCTTTCCTTTGTCATCTCCATTCTGCTATTGAGACCATCCAGTGATTTTTTTATTTTTGTAATTGCATTTTTTATTGCTAAATTTTCAAATTGGTTATTTTTATATTTCCTAATTTTTCTGTGAAAACTTCATTTTTCTGTTTATTTTAAATGTATTTTCATTTACCTCATGGAGCTTAGTTATAATAACCATTTAAAAATCTTTGACTGAAATTTTCAGCATTTGAATCATGTTACAGTTGACATTTGTTGATTGTCTTTTCCCTTGAGAATTGGTAACATTTTTCTGGTTCTTTCTAAGTAAAATAATGCTGAATTGTATTCTGGACATTTTGACTATTATTTGGAGTCTTAGTCCTGTTATAATGCTTTGGAGAATGTTGAATTTTTTTTTCTTGTTTGTTTTAGCAGACAATCAACTTAGTTAAAAAGCAAGGTCTGCCTTGCTTTCCGTGGGTGGTGATGCCCATCTCTTTCAGTTTTCAAAGCTTTTGCTATGATGCATTTGGTTTATGTCACACACGTATCACTGAGGGGATAGTCCTAAGGCTTGGTCCGTGGTTTACATATTAATTCATAGTTCAATTATCAAAATCTTTGCTATGTGGTTTTGAGTCTGTCCTATACTTGTGCTATTCAGGATTCATGTGAAATTTAGGTGGTGGTTTAAATCATAGTGTACTTCTCAAAGCCTTTGACATGCTGCCTTCAGTCTGTCCTAGGCATGTGCTTAAGGGTAAACCTATGATTTGTGAGGGTTCATATAAAGAATTAGTGGATCCTCTTCTTTAACCCTCTATACTCTGGGATTCCCCACACTCTCTGGTCTACAGTGGCCCTTTCCCCTAATTCTCTGGCAAGACAGATTTTTTAAATCAGAGTTTTAGCTGTTTGTGCCACTGTCCCACTATGCAGCTTTGCCTTTGAGGCAGAACTGCAAGAGAAAAGAAGAAAAAAACAAAACAAAACAGGAAACGTATTTCCCTGTAGGGTGCTTCTCCAAGTCGTGATGCCCCTCTATAATCTACCTGTTCTTTTTTACTTTTCAGAGTCCTTGGGTAGTCGCTTTTATATTTCATCCAGAGATTTTTATTTATAATCATTGGGAGAGAAAGGCTGTAATGCACTTATTCCACCATGCCAGAAACCAGTTTAGTTTTGTTTTAATTTTAGTTTTTCATCCTCTTTTTCTTACTGTCTTGTGGTTTTATAGTTTGCTTCTACTCTGATCCCTGTTCCAAACTGGACTTATAACAGTATTTTTGAAGTTACTTCTCCATTGTGATATTGCTGATCCATTCCTGGTCCAACAAGCCACTTAGCTCAATTTCTAATCCCAAGACTATGTTTTTGTATATCATGTCATCCCCACCCACCTCCCTAGCCCATGCCTGCTGCCTCAAACAGAGTCATACCCTGGGCATCAGTTCATCTTCACTTTTTCTAGCCTCTCTACAAGGAGAGCCCCAGCTCTGACCAATGAGTACTCAGCCTGCTTCCATTCTCCTCTTTTGTACAGAGAAATATTTTAGTTTCTTTTACTTTACTTCTTATTTTCAGACCCATATCTCTGGCTTCAATATTACTTACACCTTTGATTTGTGACTGTTCCATGATATTTTGATCTTTTATTTGGAACAATTATATCTTTTTTTATTATATCATTTATATTTTATCTCTCATTATAGTGTGTTTATTACCTGTGCCATCTTATCTGGAAGTTCCAAACATTTCTTAAGAATGACAGTGTATGTGCCTCTGGTAGCCTCTTCTAATCTATTATGGCCAATATTTTTAATATTGGAATCATAACAAAATTGATTCCCTTTTTTACAGATAAAGAAATTAAGGTATAGTTAACTTGAGGTAGGACCAGGGTTAACCCAAGTCTCCAGAGTCCTATACCAAAGTTTTTGCACTTATTAATTTTACGTTTAAGCTAAAAATCAGTAGGCCCTGGAAAAATACCAGAGCATCCTTGTAACATTTTAGAATATTTCAGCTGTTTTAAAGATTCTATTGCTTTCTCCCTGACTTTCAGCTTGTTCTGGCTCAAGGATGTGCCTTTAGAGTGGAGAAGACATTGTGTAGTTGGCCTCCAACTTATTTCTTGGTCATTATTTGAGCACTGCTTCAAATTCCCTCTCTAATTTTGTTATAATATTGCCCCAAGGAAATCCTACTAGCTCTTGGAAGTGATCTCAATTTTCAGTGAAGGGCTATGAACCGCTGAAGAGGCTGCTCTCTGATGGTTTTATTTCTTCCATACCTGTTACTGAAATTTCTTTCTATGTGGGTGACTAGTTCCACACATCTGCCCATCATTTTCTCTGGAGCTACAAATCCTAATATTGCCTTTGGTCCACATCACAAGGAAGGGATGTCTCTAGAAAGGTCTGAGGGCAAAGATATTCTAGGAAGGTCCTTCTATAGACCTATATTAATGCCACTAGAAGCACTGAGCACAGAAACCTGTTCTGAGAAAAGCCTGGATATTATTACTTTTTTCCTACCCCTTTCTTTACTACATTAGTGCTTATTTCTTGTTTTTGCCACTGTCCTATCTCTTCTTCAGTTCTAATTTAGTGCCTCTGATCTACTCTGGGCTTAGAAACCACAAGACCAAAGAAACAGAGCATATTTTTTGAAATGGATTTTAGGGATCTCTGTGCCGAAACTTCATATTCTAGTTAAGGAAACCTAGGCTCAAGGAGATAAAAATCTCATTCAGGATCATAGTAGTTTGTCAGTAGCACTACCCGACCTTGTACCAAGATCTTCTGAAATCAGGTTCAATGCTTTTTCCACTACACGCTGGGTAAGTATTGAGTTAGGTAACAAATAATAGGTGTACAGGAAAGGGAAAAGGAAAAGTTGGAGGAGGGAAACATCTAGAATGAGTGACAAACAAATGGGACCATTTGAATTGACACTTGAAATATGTGTTGGTACTTTACAAATTAAATGTTAAATGCCAGATTAAAGAATGAGATCATGATGAGGAAGATGAAATGCTGAGGATGATAGCCCAGGAATCAGTGTTTTTGTGGAACCAGTGAATGAAGTGGAGTGATCTGAATGGTGTGTACTGCCCACCAACTGTAACTGGCTTGGGACTGAAAGATGAATTTTGGGGGTGCATTAAGACTGAAATTCTTACTGGTGTTTTGTTATAAACATATGTTACATGTAGCTAGCTATTAAGATTTGCTGTACATTCCAGGTGCCAGACACTAGATGAAGTAGCATAAACACAGTGCTAGACCTCTAGCCTACCAAATGTCAAAAGTTATGAGCTTTGCCCAGACAGCCTGCAAAAGGGGGTATGAGTCAATTGCATAGCTTAGATTAGAACTTAGGACCTCTAATACAGAGTTTTGTCATATCAGCTTCCTTAAGCCATCTGTCTGTGATTCCTCTGAAGAGCTTATCTGTGATTAATGCTATGCGGGGGGGGGTGTCACTGAGTACTTACAGTATCTCGGTCCCCAAGGTTTGTAAAAGACAAATGAAAAGGCCATTAACAGAACAGAGCACTCCAGCTCTCAGATCTCCGAGAGCCTCTCCATAAGTCATTGTAACCCACTCCCTAAATCCATGTTGCTAGCAGACCCAGCTAGTCACATGGGAGCTCATTTCTAGTAGCTTAGTCTCTCTTCAAGATGAAAAGTGTACACAATAACAAACACTTATTCTCTAAAATTCCCAGTGGTATGGATGTAGGAAAACAGAAAAGTCAGGACTTTGTTCTTTTAGTCAAAGTCCCAATCCTTAAAGCCTCACTATTGTCAGGAAGACCGTTATTGGGAAGGATTGAAGAGTCCGTCACAGCCTGTAATGAGATAAAGGGGTATGGTTGGCTTTTGTTCATATCATTCATCGTATGATCCTGTCTCTAATAGAACTGTGACAAAGTTTCATCACAAAACATATTTCAGAGTGCCAGTAAAAAAAATCAGACCCAATCCAGAGGAAAGTGAATGTGGGATAGTGAGGTTGCTTAAAACCATGTCAAAAGAGGGGAGACACAAAGGAAGTCAGGATATTTAATCTGGAAAGGAACAAGAAGAGAAGACTTAGGTGTACCATGATCACTTTCCTTCAATCTCTGAAGGTCTTTAACTCTCAAAAGAACAAGAAGCAGATTTTGTTGTGTGGATCCAAAGGGCAGTACTAAGACCAATGTTTATGTGTGTGCTGGAGTGGAGAAGCTAGAGTTGGGGAAACTACTCTGGTTTCTGCTCAGAGGAGAAAATTCATGGCTTCTTGGGGATCTATTTGAATTCAAACTAGAAAATACAGTTTGTATGAGCAACATAGTCAATATAAGCACAGTGATCACTTGCTGATTGGCGTATCTTTACTCTTTCAGATCAAAAGCAAGCTGGAATGACATTAGGAACTGGTTGATAAGTTCCCCACCAATGGGAGTCCCACTGAGGGCTAAGGGCATGTTTGTTTAGCTTCCAATACCACAGTAAATTTGCAAAAGGAAAAGATAATTCTATTCACCTTTGGTTTCAGAAGGTAGTATTGGAAGGAAATTGAATCTCCAAAGTAAATAAAAAAGAACCAAGGAGCATTGGAAAATATTTGTTAAAAAAAAAAGAAAAGAAAAAAACTCATTTCCCAATTAAATCATTTTTCACATTTGAAAAATGAGAAGGCTGTGAACAGGGGCTAGACTATGAACTGTAGCCCTCATCAGTTTTAGTCTAATTCACTGGTCTTTTCATTTAATTAAATGAAATAGCGAACTTCTAATCATTCCTTCACACAGAGGAGCTGAAGTGGTGGGTGGATACTTTCTTCTTTGTCTGGGACTGAGGACCTTAGACTTCTGGGTGAGTTCTGTCCACTTGGCCTTATAGGTGTCTCATATGGTCTTGCCTCTGGAACAGTATTAAGCAGCAGCAGCAGCTAACATATATTAAACACTGGATTTATTCTAACTACTGGTCTCAATACTGTCTCCTTAAATCCTCAGAGCAATTCTGAGGTGCATGCTATCATTATTCCAATTTTCCAGATGAAGAAACAGCCATAGAGAAGTTAAGTGACAAAAGGCGCACAAAGAGTAAATGGCAGAACCTAAATTGAAACCCAGTTAGTCATGCTTTCAATCACTGTACAATACTTCTGCAGGGTACTTCTGTGTGTTGTCACATACCCTGCTCCAAGGCAGCTGGATTTCCTAGTCAAAAAATGGGATTTAGTCATTGGGGCTTTGTGGTCTCTGTGTGCAACACTGGGGGAATGTCAATATACACTACCAAATGTAAAGAGATAGCTAATGGGAAGCAGCCATACAGCACAGGGAGATGAGCTTGGTGCTTTGTGTCCACCTAGAGGGGTGGGATAGGGAGGGTGGGAGGGAGATGCAAGAGGGAGGAGATATGGGGATATATGCTTATGTATAGCTGATTTACTTTATTATACAGTAGAAACTAACACACCATTGTAAAGCAGTTATACTCCAATAAAGATGTTAAAAAAATGTTTTTTGATGTGGACCGTTTTCTTAAAGTCTTTATTGAATTTGTTACAATATTGCTTCTGTTTTATGTTTTGGGTTTTCGGCTGCGAGGCATGTGGGATCTTGGCTCCCCAACCAGGGAACGAACCCACACCCCCTGCATTGGAAGGTGAAGTCTTAACCACTGGATCGCCAGGGAAGTCCCAATGGGTGTCTTTTAAATGACAGTGAACAGTTGAGAGAGAGGAGGAATACCTTATTTGCATTAAACCTTGTTGAGTTGCAACCCCCAGACCTGCAAACCCTGTACTTTCCCAGCCTCGAGACCAAAGAAAGAGCCTGGAGTCAGCGACAGAGACATCAATGGTTTCATGGATAAGGGGAATCTTCCTTGTCTGAACCAAGGTCCTGGAGTGGCACCCCACCATGTGCAGCAGAGGTGGGCAGGACTTGGTGGCAGTCTTCACTCCCAGGTGGGATGGGGAGGGAGGTTACCAGTTACAGGAGGAATTGACTTTAGGTTGGTGCTTATTGGTTGCCAGGGAAACCAGTAGAGGGGTTCACCCCTCACCGCCCCTTTGATAAATCATCATAGTGGAGATAGTTCTGATCTAAAGATTAGATCATTAGCTGGGGCCAGAGGCAAGTACATAGGCATTTACTGATTAGGCCCTATGATTGAGGGAAGGTCAGTCATGTGAGTGGGTGTAGGTGAAGCAGGGACTGGTCGAGGAGGGGATGTACAGAGAGCAAGAGAACAGCCACGTTGGGTGGCCTGATTATACAAACCTCCTACCTTCCTCAGGCAGCAGAGAAAACTTGCCTTTTGCTACGATTGGGCACCTTTAGTCAGATGCTTTTTGCTTGGCCCTACTTTCAGAGTTCCTAGTTAGAGCAGAGAGAAAATTCAAATTTGTTTGATACCAAACCCTCATTGTACAAGAGAAAAGCCAAAAGGAGAAAAGTCTTAAGGCATTCAGCAAGTCGGGCAGAGATCCAGAACGCAAGCCTTCCCATCCCAGCCAAAGACTCTTCCTTTTCTACCTACAGTGACTCCATTCTCCTCTTAGAGCTAGAGCAGTCTCCTGACTTTCTCACCACTATCTCTCTTCTCCTTTTTCTCCTATAGTCTGGGTCCCCTGTTTTGTTTTTGGTTTTGTTTTGGCTGTGCCAAGTGGCACGTGGGATCTTAGTTCTCCAACCAGGGATCGAACCTGCATCCCCTGCAGTGGAAGAACAGAGTCTTAACCACTGGACTGCCAGGGAAGTCCCTGGGTCCCCTGTTTTGAATCTGCATAGCTATCTTACAGTTTTGCAGTTAAATTGGTTTAGAAAGTTGTTCTGTGTCTAACTATGTCCTGCCTGGACTATTGGATTCAAATGTAATTGTGGTCTCTCCCATTAATTAATTAATTTTGTTTTATGTACTTTGGGGTATGGCAATGTTTCCCCAGCCAATGAATCTGGCAGTGTATCTGAAGAGACAAGTGTTTAGGGGGCATGTTCTGCATTCTGAATTGTTGTCTCTTGTCCTTGAAGCACAGAAATATCTCTGAGGGAAGACTGTGCTCTAGATGAGAGCCCAAATATTTAAAACACAACTCTAGCTTCAGAGACATGTTATTTGCTGATTAAGCTTGGAAGTAGATTGTGTGTTTTGGTGTATTGACTACAGTGTCGATTATTATTAAATGATACTCATAGTCTCTTTTGAAAATGGAATGTTTGTGGATGTGTACAGTGGCCTTGAGTATACTTTGTGCCTGTGTAGGGGAATAGTGTATTAAGAGCCTAAGGGATGGCTCTGGAAAATGTGAAGTCAATAAGATATAAAGTACATCTGGGCTAGGACCCAGGACTGGATGAATATAGTGAATATGCTATAAATGGAGTACGTGTGTCCATTACCTCTCCATGGGAAAAAAGAAATAGTGTAATGTATAGCACAGGGAATATAACCAATATTTTACAATAACTTTAAATGGAGCATAATCTATAAAAATGTCAAATCACAATATTGTATACTTAAAACTAATATAATGTTTTAAATCAACTATACTTCAATTAAAAAGGAAATATAAATTTTAAAAATTAAAAAAATACTGCCATAGACTGCAATAACCAGCCTCATTATAGTATACATATATCAAGTCCTATGTGGGCTTTATTGGTATTAGCTGCACTACTGGTGTGCTCTACTGGGGTCAGGTATGCTGGGCTGGAGTGGATCTTGTTTGAATTTAGTGTAATGATGAGGTGTTTGGTAGGCTGGAATTGACTTTGCTAAGCTGAGGTAGGCTACCCTATACTCTGAGGTATGCTTGAGTGGGTGAGCTAGTCTGAGCTGCAATGGGGTAAACAGGGCTGATAGAAGGAGGAAAAGAGAAACTTAGCAGTGCAATAACTTCACTTCTCTGAGTATCATTTTCCAACTTGGCAAATATACATGTGATGAGATTCATCCATTAATACCGAAAATGTTCAGTGAGCACCATCTCAGTAACAGGCTCCTTTTCTATCTACTGAGGATACAGAGATAACAAAACAGGGACACTGCCCTTCAGGAGCTCTTGGGTTATGTGGCAAGACAGACGAATAAATACACAGTTGCAATAGAAAAAAAATGCAAAGAGAGTGTATCAGGTGATATCAATCATCTCCAAATCTCAGTCACTTAACCCAACAAAAGTACTTCTCATTGATGCAAAGTCTATTGTGGATCCAGGCAACTCTCCAGTGCCGTTGTCCTCCAAGTGTTGGGTCATCATTCCAGGCTGTTTCAGTCTTATAGTAGCTCCATATTAACATATGCTTCCATAGTGACCATGGCAGGTAGGGTCTTGCATTGGACATTAATTGTTGCAGCCAGGGAGGGACACATATTACTTCCTCCTACAACCAAAACCAGTCACACATCCCTTCCGTACTTTAAGTAGGAGTACAGTCATCCTACGTCCCTGAAAGTGGAAAAGGGTTGGCTCTTGGAACATTTGTAACCTACCACAGGTAGGGATAATACCAGTGTGAGAGCCCAGCATGTGTGAATGTTAGAGATCTCGAAGGGCTCTCACTAAGCTTTGGAGTTTGGAGGTTCTGCCACCATTCTCAATGTTACCTAAAGGGATGGACTTTGTTCCTGTGCCTAGCATATTCTCTGTGAAGAAATAGTACAAGTGAGAGTTTTTTAAGGGGTTTTCCTACGATTGAACCAAGTATCCTTTCTTAGAAGTAACAAGTTCGCTATCATTTGGAGTACTGCACTGGACTCTCTCTGAGCTAAGGCAACAGGCTTTCATAACACTCTGCTTTTCTACTTTCTTTCAACCAGATGCAGTGACTGAAGTTAAGACTGACATCTACGTGACCAGTTTTGGCCCTGTGTCAGACACCGACATGGTAAGTATAGTTTCTGCAAAGGTAAAAGTGAAAGATGATGCAACAGATCAAAGAAAATAAATTGAGGTTTTCCTATGGCAGGGCCTTGGAGCTATATTCTAAGGAGAAGTCTTGTCTCATGAATGTCCTACCCTCATCATCCTACATTTAACTAAATCCATCTTTTGCCCTGCTCTTCCCACCTATTCTCATATCAAGCGTATATCCCCCACCAGGAGTACCTTTCCCTTCTACAACATATCTTTCAAAATTCAGCTTTTCTCCCTATCCTCAATTAAACTTTGTCTGACCTCACACTTCACATTTCAGCACCACACACATATCAGCACAAATAGGTCATGTGAGGAGTGCACATGGTGGGGACTCTCAGTCTAGCAACTGGTAGTGTCATTCAAGAAGTCCAACCCCCCCCCCCCCAAAAAGAAGAAGTCCATTCCTTGCAAACAAGCCCTATTCAACGGGGAAGTGGATGGACCATGGTGATGTAAAGTGTTTGGAGGAAGAGTCAAACCTACTAGAAACGGGTCCTTCTACAGATGTGAGGATGAAGAGAGCATCAGAGCAGATTCAAGGAATAAGGTAGTGCACAGCAGAACTAGCAAGGGGATGACTCATGAGCCATATACAAGGACTTCCCCTTCTCCTACCATTCTCCCTTTCTGCCAAAGCAAGGCATGCAGTGGAGAGTTGAGGCAGGAGACCCTGTCCTAATGGAGCATCTGATCAATACCTACTTCAGATACCAAATATCGTTATTTGAAAAATTATCATGAAGGGACACAAAGAAGCTATTATTTGCTCAGTATGTCGGACAGTTATTAGATGCTCCAAAAAGGTTTGTTGAATGAGTGACTTTGTGTTTAAAACTAAAATCTTAAAATCAGAAAAAATATGTTCAAAAATATGAAATATCCATGCTCACTACATAGATTTTTTTCTTTATCTTCAGTGGGACTACTACTTAGCAGGGGACAAAGCTTATTTAGATCTGTTGGGTAACTACAAGCAGTTGTGTAGTGTCATGATAGAGTTTTTTCCTATAGGTAATGCACAGCCATTGAGTGGATTAGACTAGGGCAGTAAAAATATACATGTGTTGTTTTAGAATGATTGATCTGGCAGTCTGTACAGCATGAACTACAAGGGGGAACAGACTAGAGGCTGAGAGTTGGTTTAGGCATGTTGATTTTACATGGCTCTTATTTCAATCAGGCAAGGTGTAGGAGTCAGTTGGAGAAACAAGCTAATTCTCAGGAGAGGAAGTCATGAGTGGTTGTGATGCCAGGCAAGGGGAAGGTAGAGTACTGAACTTTGTCTTTTAAGTGTGGAGTAAAGAAAGGGATACAGAGATATAATAAATTCCCTGTGAACTCCTTAAAGGCAAGTACCGAGTACTCCATGGCTTCCCTGGCACTTCATAGAGTACTTGACACATAGCGAGAGCTCAGTGAGGGACATGTTTGACATAAGACAGATGGAGGAGGTGAGTCTCTCTTAGTGGCAGCAGGAAAGCCTGTATGTCTAGATTGTCCCCTCTCAACCTGTTGACCATTAATGCCCACAGCTTCAGATCCAGGCATGCATTAAAACTGTTGACATTTGCTCATTCAACAAGTACTCCTTAGAGGCCCAACTCTGCATTAAGGGGCTCTAGGGAATCCTATATTCAGAGAGCTCATAGTCCATTGGGGATAACCAAGTTCACCAGGGAGGCGAAGCTCTCTTTTTGTATTGCTGGGAATTAGTGATTGTTAAGATTTTCAGAAGAAAGCAACTGAAGCTACTCTTTGGACACTCACACACCCACACACACACACATAGTCATTCACTCTCACTTATGAATGAACACCCATAAATACATTCAGACAAAATAAGAAAGTATATACAGAATAAAACAAAAAAGCCTACACACCATCCCAGGCACTCCATAGACACACATGTGCAAACAGATACCCAAATTCAGGGATACTATGGAAACATACACATAGCCCCTGCCCAAACCAGCTCATCTCCCTACTCTTTTCCCACCCAAGCAGGCACAGGTGGGTGTGCAGAGGCTCTGGAGACATTTCAAACAATCCAGATGTTTTATCTCTTCTGAAGTTTCATCTTCCAGTTGCTTGTTTGTTCTTCTCCCTCATGATTAAGCAGAAGCAACAGAATGTCTCTTTCCTGATAGGGTAGCCTTTGGTCAAATAAATTTCAGGGTATTTTTAGCTGAACTTCCATTGTGTCACAAGGCAGAATAGTTATGATCACTCTGGCTGGGAAACAAATTTCTGGTGTTTAATCAATGAATTTGGTAAAGTTGCAGGATACAAAATTAATGCACAGAAATCTCTTGCATTCCTATACACTAATGATGAAAAATCTGAAAGAGAAATTAAGGAAACACTCCCATTTACCATTGCAACAAAAAGAATAAAATACCTAGGAATAAACCTACCTAGAGAGACAAAAGACCTGTATGCAGAAAACTGTAAGACAGTGATGAAAGAAATTAAAGATGATACAAACAGATGGAGAGATATACCATGTTCTTGGATTGGAAGAATCAATATTGTGAAAATGACTGTACTACCCAAAACAATCTACAGATTCAATGCAATCCCTATCAAATTACCAATGGCATTTTTTACGGAACTAGAACAAAAAATCTTAAAATTTGTATGGAGACACAAAAGACCCCGAATAGCCAAAGCAGTCTTGAGGGAAAAAAACGGAGATGGAGGAATCAGGCTCCCTGACTTCAGACTATACTACAAAGCAACAGTAATCAAGACAGTATGGTACTGGCACAAAAACAGAAACATAGATCAATGGAACAAGATAGAAAGCCCAGAGATAAACCCACACACCTATGATCAACTAATCTATGACAAAGGAGGCAGGGATATACAATGGAGAAAAGACAGTCTCTTCAATAAGTGGTGCTGGGAAAACTGGACAGCTACATGTAAAAGAATGAAATTAGAACACTCCCTAACACCATACACAAAAATAAACTCAAAATGGATTAGAGACTTAAATGTAAGACCAGACACTATAAAACTCTTAGAGGAAAACATAGGAAGAACACTCTTTGACATAAATCACAGCAAGATCTTTTTTGATCCACTTCCTAGACTAATGGAAATAAAAACAAAAATAAACAAATGGGACCTAATGAAACTTAAAAGTTTTTGCACAGCAAAGGAAACCATAAATAAGACGAAAAGACAACCCGCAGAATGGGAGAAAATATTTGCAAATGAAGCAACTGACAAATGATTAATCTCCAAAATATATAAACAGCTCATGCAGCTCAATATTAAATAAACAAACAATCCAATCCAAAAATGGGCAGAAGATCTAAATAGACATTTCTCCAAAGAAGATATACAGATGGCCAAGAAGCACATGAAAAGCTGCTCAACATCACTAATTATTAGAGAAATGCAAATCAAAACTACAATGAGGTATCACCTCACACCAGTTAGAATGGGCATCATCAGAAAATCTACAAACAACAAATGCTGGAGAGGGTGTGGAGAAAAGGGAACCCTCTTGCACTGTTGGTGGGAATGTAAACTGATACAGCCACTATGGAGAACAGTATGGAGGTTCCTTAAAAAACTAAAAATAGAATTACCATATGATCCAGCAATCCCACTACTGGGCATATACCCAGAGAAAACCATAATTCAAAAAGACACATGCACCCCAATGTCCATTGCAGCACTGTTTACAATAGCCAGGTCATGGAAGCAACCTAAATGCCCATCAACAGACGAATGGATAAAGAAGTTGTGGTACATATATACAATGGAATGTTACTCAGCCCTCAAAAGGAACAAAATTGGGTCATTTGTTGAGACGTGGATGGATATAGAGACTGTCATACAGCGTGAAGTAAGTCAGAAAGAGAAAAACAAATATCGTATATTAACGCATATATGTGGAACCTAGAAAAATGGTACAGATGAACCGGTTTGCAGGGCAGAAATTGAGACACAGATGTAGAGAACAAACGTATGGACACCAAGGGGGGAAAGCCGTGGGGGGTGGGGGTGGAGGTGTGATGAATTGGGTGATTGGGATTGACATGTATACACTGATGTGTATAAAATTGATGACTAATAAGGACCCGCTCTATAAAAAATAAATAAAATGAAATTCAAAAAAAATCTATTATTCATGGTTCTTGTATCTATGTTCATAGGTGTTCTCATATTAAACCACTTCTCATCACCTGAACTGCTACTATTCTGGCTCAGGCCACCATTGTCTCTGGCATATCAAACTGTAATAAGCCCCTGATTTCCCTCTCTCTACTCTCATTTCCCTACAATCTATTATCTACAAGCTGGCAGTGATTATATATATGATAGACACACACACACACAGACACACACACACACACACAGACACACACACACACACACAGACACACACACACACACACACACACACAACCCACAAAGTAGAGAAAATGGTTTAATGGAACCTCATGTATCCATCACCCAGCTTCAAAAATTATCAACTTGTTTTGCTCAATTTTATTTAATCTATATTTCTACCCCTCGCCCCAACTGTTCCCCCATTTTCTTGCTTTTTCTTGATTAAACTTATTGTCAGTTTTCTATATTGTTTGTGTGTCAAAGCAACCCATTTTGGATTTTGTGCATCATCTGTATTATTTTTTTGTTGTTGTTTTCTGTTTCACTGATTTTTGCTTTTGTGTAGATCATTTTTTTCTTTACTTTTCTTGGGATATTCTGTGTTCCTGGTTTCTTGAGGTAGATTAGCTTATGGTTTTCCCTTTTTTAAAGACCATATTTAAGGCTTCTTTATGGCTATCAATTTCCTTCTAAGCAGCACTTGAGGAGTTGAATACAAAATTTCATTTATAAGCATTTTCACAGTTGTTCAGTTCTAAGTATTTTCTAATATCCTTTATGGTTTCTTCTTTGTTTTCTTAAAAAAATTTAGCGGGCTTTCTAATTTTCAAATGTAAAACTTTATTATTAATTTCTAATTTAGTGCCTCATATTGAAACAAGATGGTCTATAGGATATGAAATCTTTTTTGTGTTTCTTGAGATTTGCTTTATGGCTTAACATATGATCATCTATTTTTGGTAAAAAAAAAAAACACTGTTTATTTACTAAGTGTTAAGTCTATGTGTGTTCCTTACTTTATGCTTGTCAAAAGGATTCTTCACTTATTTTATCATACAAATTATTGGTTCGATTTGTCTTTCATTTACTGAGAATCTATGGGTTTGTCATTTTCTCCTTGTAATTCAATTTTTGCCTTACATATTTTGAGTCCATGTTATCCATACATAAAAATTAAGAATTTTTTTCAGTTGGTATACTCCATTTTTTAGTGTAATATTTCATCCTGAACAAAAGTGTTAGTCTTACAGTCCCTGCTGTCTGTATTTTAGAGTTCTATGACTTTATTTTGATTAGGATTTACCCATACATATGTTTCCATCACTTCATTTTCAACTTGTGTTTTTATGTGCCCTTAAGGTGTGACTCTTGTATATATATAACATACAGCTACATTGTTTATTTATCATTAGATTATATTGTTTGTTTCTACTATCTTATTTTATGTATTCTTTTCCCCCATGTTTTTATATGCTTTATTTTTTCTTGCCTTCTATGGTATTGAAGCATTTTCTATATTCCCCTTTGTTTTTTCTCTACTCTTTTGTAAGTGTTGCATTTTATTTCTAGTATATTCTTAATGGTTACCTTAAATGTTGATATATATACTTGACCTTAAATTTAATATCTCCACTCTCCTCCCAAATAGTACAAGAATATATTAATCCATGTATCCCTACTCCCTCCTTCCATTTGGCTTACTGTAGTTATTTATTCCACTTTGTTTTTGTAGCCCTTAACATCATTTGTAGAGAGCCATTATTTGTTTAGCTTACCCATAAGTTTATCAACACTTGTGCTCACCATTCCTTCTTGAATCTTCCTGCTGGTTTCATTTTCAACTATATGAAAAACTTCTTTTAGTAGTTCCTTTCCTGAGGATTCATTCAATCATTTTTTAATTCAAAAATATTTATAAACCAGCTACTATTGGTCAGGTAGGATTTTAGGTGCTAGGAATATAGCAGTGAACTGAAAAAAATCTCTGCTCTCATGAAGCATCCAGGCTAGTGGAATGAAAGGAAGAGTAAGCAAATAAAAATACATTTTGTCAGATCTATCTGACAAAATAATGCATGAAGAAAAATAACGCATGGTAAGGGGAAGAGGGATTACTATTTATGATAGGATGGTCAAAGAATGCTTTTCTGATATGGAGAATTCTGAATGAGGCCTGAATACTGTGAGTGACCCAGCCATGGGAAAATATTATCTTATTTATCTAAACTCATCTTTATTTTGAAACCACTCTCAAATGATAATCTAGTTGGCTATAGAATTCTTTTGGCTTCTATTGTTTTTTTCAAGAAGTCTGTTATCAAACTGCTATTTCTTTGTAGATAATATGTCTTTTCTATTTTGTTGTTTTTAAGATCTCCTCTTTGGTATTTTTCAAATCCACTATGGTTGGCTTGGATATATTTTTTTATACTGAGCTTGCAAGTGATTAATGTTCTTGAAGCTAAGGATGCTTATATTTCAACAATTCTGAGAAATTGTCATCCATTAGTACTTTATTGTTTTTCCCCCATTTTCTCTATTCAGTGACTATTTTTCTTTCACAGAATATCTACTTCAAATAGACCTTTTTAAAATCTGTTTTTTCTTGTTTTTACCCCATAATGTTTGGATCTTTTCTCATGTTTTCAATCTCCTTTGATACTTTTATCATTTTAATTATAGTTCCTTTATAATATCTATTTGATTATTCTGTTATGTGAGGTTTTTGGAAGGGGTATAATTCAGCTACATGTTGTATCAGCTGACTCTTGCTTATTACCATTTCCTTAGGTGTTTCGTTGTTGTGGATTGTGAACTTCTTTTCAGCAAGCATTTATTTATGGCCACGGCTCTTTAGAGTGTTTGCTTTTGTAAGTCAATCTAGAGGTATCCCCATCCTGAGACCTATGTTTATGTTAATTTCTTAGCTTTTAAGCCCCAAACCAGGAGTACATTTAAATATTGATCTCATATAAGATTAGGCTTGAAGTTGCTAAATCTCAGTGGAAATGTTTCCCCTAAACTCCTCTCCATTTCAGAATTTATGCTTGGATAGACAAGTTTCCTTTCTGAATTTTCATGTTGTGAACTGGTTTTATCTAGTGTCTTTTATGTAATTCACCCTTCTCCTGAGGTTGGAGCCCTTCAGGGTCTTGCTTTTATGAGGGAGTCTAATTCCAGCTTTAAACCTGGCATAGTCCTGGCTTACACCTGTTGTCCTGATATAACTATTGGTAAAGCCTCCTCTCTCAAAAGTGTTCCAGTTTAGACAATAAATTATATAATCTCCTAATCCTTAGGTAGGGATATTCTTGGTGTGCTGGAGGAGAAGAAAAGCCAGAGTGGCTAATTTGTAGAGCTACAGGTGGTTGGAGAAGAGCTTAGAGAAGAAGACAAGGGTCAGTTTACGAAGTACTTTCTAAGTAAGAGAAAGGTATTAGAATTTATTCCAGGTATAACTGGAAACCATTAAGGAATTTTAAGCCAAAGGATTTTAAGTAGTTTCTGGCTGCTTCTTTGTTTTACCTGACTACCTAGATGTGTCCCCTATGCCTTGTGTAGTTTAGTCATCAGTCAAAGCAGAGTTTCTACTCAGATTTTGGGACTTACCCTCTCAGTGGTTTTGTTTTTCTCCAAGGCTTCCCCCTGCATTTTCAGCTCTTTGGCCAGCTTTGAGCTCTGTCTTCTGAGGTGTTAAGCCAATAATTTTTCTGATTTCTGCCTAACTCACAAACATCACCCACCACAGTTTTGTCATCTGTCATTTAGTGGAAGACTCCCCTATTGTTTCTGCCTGCATTTTTTTCCATAGCCCCAGAGTTCTCACTATGTATGTAGTGGTCAGCCAGGTTTGGGGGCAAAGTATATACTCAGATTTGGGGTCCTATCTTCTCTGTGACTCTCTTGCTTCCAGGACTCCCACCCCTAAATTTCCATATTATTGGCCACTTTGAGCCATTAAGGCTGTGGTATCTGCCACAGAAATTCTAGGTTTGGGAGAGGACCTTTAGAAAAGAAAAGCCACAAACACAATTTTAACCTGTTGCTGCTGCCATTTTTTTTTAACCATCTCTCTTTTATTGAAAACACAGCAAGATGAAAGAATAAAATGGATTTGAATGCATCCCTTCCACACAGATTTGTTGAGGGCATGGTACTAAGGATACAGTAGTGAGTAAGATGCAGTCCCTGCCCTCAAACGTGCTAAAGTTTAGACATGAAACATGTCAGTTCTTCCCCCTCTTCTCTACGCTCCTACCCTCTCCTGAAGGAAACCTAGGGCTGTCATCAAATCTCTGGTTGGCTTTTTCCAAAAGCTCCAATATCCCAAGGTTGCAGATGGGTGGGGATGAGACTCTTTAGGAGCTAAAGTGAATTCAAGAGATTGCCTAAAAGTGAAAGTTCCTCTAGTCTCAGCATTCTCAGGTTTTTGTACTATAAATCATTATCCAACCTATTTATTATCTAGTTCCCAAGCTGTTAGCATATATAGTGCCTTTTTGCAGATAAGGAAATGTATCTCCTCTAGACAAATTGCGTAAATGTGGCTCCTCTGTGGACCAGTTAGGGAAAGGCTCCCTTCCTACAGGCTTCAGCCCCTCATCAGGGTATGTGGTGCCTTGAGCACATGTGCTGCCATCTTTCAAGACTAAACTTTGTTCAAGTTTTTGTCTGCTTTCAATCATTCCCCATTGGTTTCAAATAGTCTGTATATCTATCTATCTATATATCCATAATTTTTAGTTCAAATTTTATAATTAATAGCTATAGGAAGGTATATCCAAATGATTTAGTCTGCTGTTACCAAAACCTGGAACATTTATTGTAACTTTAATTTATGTTTAGATGAACAGCAATTTTGAAAATGTTCTCCATGTTTATTAGCAATTTTTATCCATTTCATGAATTTTCTGTTCATGTCATTTACCCATTTTTCTATTTGTGTGTTTGTTTTTATCTTATCTGTAAGAGTTCCTTATTTATTGAAGATAATAAGATATTAACTCATTAGACATATTGTTAGAGAATCAAATGAAATGTGTTTTAAAATTTAAGATTTTAGTTTTATGGTAATTGTTATATAGGCCTTTGATGTTCATATGGGATCATTTAGTAGAAGAGATAACGTAAGGAGTTTGCTCTTATTAGAGATGCCACTGCATAGAGAAGGGAGCTCTTTCCTTTTCATAAGGCAAAGTCTTGTGTTCAGCTTGCATGATGTGCAGGGCAGTGTTGGCCGTGATCTTCCTAAGCAAAATCTTGTCAAACATATTATCTATGTACTTACTGATCACCATGACATTTTTTTCTCAATCATAATCATTTGCCCTACTTACTAGTAACTACTGTTAATAGACTGCTGCTTCTCTGCATCAGAGGAAATACTGCAAAGTAATTAATATTTGCTAAGGGCACTGTGGGTCCCTACCAGAACTCAACTGAAACATTGTTCTCTCTCTTTTTGTCCTTAGGAGTACACCATTGATGTATTTTTTCGACAGACATGGCATGATGAAAGACTGAAATTTGATGGACCCATGAAGATCCTTCCACTGAATAATCTCCTGGCTAGTAAGATCTGGACCCCTGACACCTTCTTCCACAATGGCAAGAAATCAGTGGCCCATAACATGACCACACCTAACAAGCTGCTCAGACTGGTGGACAATGGAACCCTCCTCTACACCATGAGGTCAGAGAGTGGCGCAGCTCATCTAAAGTATACTGGGGTAGGACCAGGATTGAAATCAGCATGTTTTAAGCTATCCATTGAAAATTCTGTCAAGGTTACAGATTAGAAATGCACATATAGGCATATACTTCCTAACACATTTTCAGGTATGTACACTTGCAGACGTATATATTACAGACAAAAGTATAGAGAGTTGGCCAACAGGCACATGAAAAAATGCTCATCATCACTAATTATTAGAGAAATGCAAATCAAAACCACAATGAGGTATTACCTCACACCGATAAGAATGGCTATCATTAAGAAGTCTACAAATAATAAGTTCTGGAGAGGGTGTGGAGAAAAGAGAACCCTCCTACACTGTTAGTGGGAATGTAAATTGGTACAGCCACTATGGAGAACAGTATGGAGGTCCCTTAAAAAACTGAAAATAGAGCTAACATATAATGCATCAATCCCACTCCTGGGCATATATCCAGAAAAAACAAAAACTCTAATTTGAAAAGATAATGTGCACCCCAATGTTCATAGCAGCACTCTTTATAATAGCCAAGACAGGGAAACAATACAAGTACCCATCAATAGATGATTGCTTTAAGAAGATGTGATACACACACACACACACACACACACACACACACACACACATGCACACAATGGAATATTACTCAGCCATAAAACAGAATGAAATATTGCCATTTGCAGCAGCATGGATGGACCTAGAAAATATCATACTAAGTGAAGTAAGACAGGCAGAGAAAGACAAATATTATATGCTATCACTTATACATGGAATCTAAAAAATAATACAAATGAATCTCTATACAAAACAGAAATAGACTCACAGACTTAGAAAACAAACTTATGTTTACCAAAAGGGGAAAGGGAAAGGGAGGCGGGAGGGATAAATTAGAAGTGTGGGGTTAACATATACACACTACTATATATAAAATAGATAAACAACAAGGATGTACTCTTATAGCACAAGAAACTATATTCAATATCTTATAATAACCTATAATAGAAAATAATCTGAAATATTTATATGTATATAGGTGTATGTATATAAATTAAAATTATATATATATATATATATATATATATATATATATATAAACGGAATCACTTTGCTGTATACCTGAAACTAACACAATATTGCAAATCAACTATATTTCAATAAAAAATAGAGTTGGCCATATGAACATTTTCAGACACACAGAGCTATACATTCACAATGTATAAATATTTATACATACTCAGAGACATGTGTAGACTAATACACAGGCATATACATAGTCAAGGGCATTTAAATACACAGACTTACAGCCATATACACAGGCATGAACACTGTGACAGTCAGAATAGCCTAGGTTTAACTGAAGCAACAAACTATCTGTATGATGCAGAATTGTGAGAATCAAGTGAGATAATGTTAGCTATTTTCTGAAACGTACAATGTTACATATATAAGTACAAAATTATAGCAACATATATTTTATGCCACATTGTGTGGAAATGCTGAGGAGTTTCATATAAGTGAATTTCCACACAACTTAAGAATATAACTTTTAATATATATATGAATATATATTATATATATAATGTATTTCATACATTCTGCTCCCAAAGCATAAAACCGTCACAGTTTTATGTTTTTCATGACTCATTATCATTAGAGTTTTTAGGTATGTAAATTTTGCTTTTAAAAGAATAATTTTGAACACATTTCCAGTTCAGTAAGATTCTTTGCCCCAACACTAAAAACCTTCTTGGTTCTTGCTGTCAGTTGTGACTTCCTGACGCTGCCTCCCACATTAATGAGTGATCTTTTGGTGCAGGTTCTGTGCGTTTGTTATTATACACAATGAAACTCAAATAATGTATACCTGGTAAATATGTGATGAATACATGAAGTGTGCTTGCCTGTATGCTAGTCCTTCATTACTTTAAATTTACTATTTATTGATGTGCTTCTGAAAGAATTTGGGAGACAAGAAGATGGCCAAGGAAAAATGGATAGCAAGTCAATTGTTAGAAGTTGAATTAAAGAGGAGGAGCTGAGAGAGTAGAAGAAAGAATGATGGAGAAAAGGGAAGTGGATAGAACTGGGAAGAATAATGTGGAGAAGAGATCAATAAAATTAACATATATATTTATTTTATTGGTCTATTCCCAGAACTTTTATACACACACACACACACACACACACAGATGATTCGATCAAGGAGAAGTGGGTAGAGGAAAGAGAGACTATGAGAGGAGAGAAAAAGAGTAGAAAATTTGAGAAGATAAGGCAGAAGATGAAATAAAATAAAAAGGCTAGATATTAGAATATCCTAAAAGAAAAAGGAGAAATTGGAGTAAAGTATGCAGTAAATGGGAAGAAAGAAAAGAAGACATACAGAAGTAGGGAAAGGGACACTGGAGGGAGAGAAATTGTAGATGGAAGAAAGATTAGTATTCTTCCTCCATTCATTTATTCATTCACCAAACATGTTTTGACTTCTTAATACATACATGGCCCTGGACTAGGTTCTGGCTATGCAAACATTAAGAAGATATGGTCTTTGTCCTTAAGACAGTCACAGTATAATACGGGGAAAAGGCTAATAGATAACCACAAAAAATTAACTGAGATGATAAAGTTATGAGTAATTATGAAAGAATAGAAAAGGGTCATCTAACTCATTCTTCTGGATCAAGTTGAGCAAAGAGTCCCTGGATGAGGCAACACCTAAGTTCCTGATTATTAGTATTGGCATTCATTTTTACTTTATTATATAAGTAGAATGTAGTCAAGGAAATTGTATGTGGAAAGTGGAGGGAAGAGAGGAAGGACATTCTGGGTAGAGACAACCAACTGCGCAGTTGCAGGAAATTGAATGGTATATTATAAGCAAGACAATGAGGTGGTCAATTTTTTTTAAATGTTATATATGGCATCCTAGTTACTGTGTAAAGAATGCATTTGTAGGGAACAAGACTGGAAATAGGAAAGCTGGTTAGGAGACAGATTAAATAGTCTAGATGAGGAGTGGTGAAATTCTAATTCAGAGCAGTGGATTAAGATGGAGACGGGGAGATACACTGAGGAAATAGACAGTAAAAACAGCCAATGTCAGAATGAGAGCAAAGAGGAGAAATTAAGGTAGAAGGCACCCAAGTAAAATGGGTGGCTGATGGTATTACGAACTGGGGTAGATCATATGAGATTTAGGAAAAATTTAGATAGACTAAACCTGTGAGGTTAATTTTGGACAAGATAAGCTTAAGAAGATTATAGATTATCCAGGGACAGAAGTCTAACAATAGTTGGATATTCAAGTCATAAGATCAGGAGAGAGACACAAGGGAGAGATGTAAAGTTTGGTATTGTCAGTATGGTGGGACAACCATGTGAATGCATATGATCACTTCAGGAAAGTATGTAGAGTGAGAGGAAAATCATGCCAAGCATCCAGTCATGTAGCATCACTATCATTAAAGCAGAAGGGAAGAAAGAGGAACCTATGATGGAGACCGAAAAGGAAAAGAAAAGAAGGTGTTAAAAGAACCACTAGTGTGCAGTATCTTGAAAGCTAAGTGTGGTAGTCAATACTGCTACTTCCAATATTTCCAGTTCACTTCCCTCTGGGTATATGTTAGTATTTCACTTCCATAGCTCCTTAGACAAATGAATTGCTTTGGCTAACCAAATGTGAGTGGAAATAACATGTGTGATTTCTGAGGGAGGATTGGAAACTTTTATTTATTTTTTGTTTTTTTAACATGTACATTTCTTTATTTTCATCTCTGTGCAAAAGTTTTGCAATTAGTGGAATCTATTATAACTGTTTCCATATCAGTACCTTCTGGAAACACAGTGATCACTCAGGAACTAGAATATTGTTCTTTTTAATTCATAAAATTAAGTATCATTTTACTCAGGATGAATTTGCAGCACTGGTCATAAAGTTCATTTATCTTTTTTAAAAAAGTATAGTTGATTTACAATGTTGTGTTAGTTTCAGGTGTACAGCAAAGTGATTCAGTTATATATATATTTTCAGATTCTTTGACATTATAGGTTATTACAGGATATTGAATATAGTCTCCTGTGCTCTACAGTGGGTCTTGTTGTTTATCTATTTTGTATATAGTAATATGTATCTGTTAAGGATTGGAAACTTTTAAAAGCCAGTACAAGATTTTCCATGTTCCTCTCCCCTGGCCACAGTGAGTAGTATTATGCCAAGTGGCCTTGGCTCTATCATTCTGTGTCCCTTATTAAAGATAACATAGAAGAGAACATCCCTCCCCACAACCTGAGATAGACAAATAGTGTGAATGAGAAAGAAACCTTTGTGGTTTTAGGACACTGATATTTTAGGATTGTTACTGAATATTGATTGAACACATTTTGGCTAATATATTGAAAGGGTAAAGGGTTTCAAAAAGATGAGAGTGATCAATAATAATAATACAATAATAGCATAATAAGTACAATAGTTGCCATCAATATAGTACTTACAATGTGCCAGGCATTTTTATAATCATTCTAATTTTATGATCTTCATAACGAGTCTATGAGATAGATACAATTATTCCAACTTTACAGATAAGGAATCTGAGACACAGAGTGAGTAACATTTTCTAAGATCACCTAGGTAGTAAATGGTCGAGCATTCATACTCTGGCAGTATGGCTGCAATTTTATGCTATTTACTATTACTTATACATCTTTACAATATTGTTGGCTATTACAAAGATATCTACTAATATAGAGAATTGAAAGTATGTATTAGGTTTGGTAACATGGAAAACACTGGTGTTCTTCACATACACTCTTTCAGTGGAGTGATTAGTACAATGAGGAGTTTTTATGAGTTGGCATAGAGGTAGTGGAGATAGTGAACATAGAAAATACTTTCTGGGAACTTGCATGAAAATGAAAGGGATGGGTATATAATAGATATATTCAGGGGTAAAGGAAATAGTTATTTTTTTTTGAATGGAGAGACTAGCACATATTTGTGAGATAGCTGGAAGGGGCTAGTAGAAAGGCAAAGATTGAAGATACAGTAGAAATAGGGTTTTTCTGACATCAGGTTCCCAGAGAAAACTGTCAGGAGAAGGTATCCAAACTACAGGGAAAGTTGTACTTGTAAGGGAAGGGGGATACCTGTTCTGACACTGCATGAAAGGACATGAAATTAGACATAAATGTTGAAAAAGAGGTGGGGAGGATAGGACAGAGTAGAAGTCTGAATGGTTATAATGTATGAAGGAGAATTTGAAGAGACTAGAGCATAAGTGGAGGAATAGATAGAAGAGAGATATACTTGTAATAAAGTGCATAAAAGAGAAGAGTTTGAAGAGGAGATGACAGTGTACACAACTGTGGAAAGAATGGAGTGGAGTAGATATAAACAGAAGAGAGGATGTATGGAATGAGGTGGTTGGAGGGAAGAGTGATGGGCAGAAAAGGAACACATAGAGACTGAGAATAATAGAGGGAAAGAAACAGAATGAATGAGGAGAACAGGATAGTGGAGAAACTGAATAATAAAAGGAAAAGAGAATAGAGGATAGGTTTAAGTTTTGGAGGAGGAAGAGAAAAGAGAGAAGAAAGGAGATGGGAGGATAGGAATGTTGAAATATGAAGAAGAGAGGATGCAGACCGAGTAGGGCAGAAGATTAGTCACCTGAAAATAGAGTTGGATGAATGGGAAGATGACCATTAGGTCCTTCATTCTAGTCTGAATTGGACAAGAAAGTGGAGTTCGATAAGATAGAAGTCTATGCAGAATACCCTTGTGCTTATTCTGAAGGACAGAACAGAGGAGGTACAGAAGTTCAGAAGCATGATGAAGCTATTGGTTCCCTTACACAGTAAATGCTTCACTGTTGACCCAGGAAGGTGGATCCAGAGGGAAACCTAGGTTCAAAACTTAAAATAAGAGCTTGACTCTATTTATCACCCCATAATTTATTTGTCTAGTGACCTTTTGCAAGACACAAATTATCTGCTTTCTCATTTTGATAGTAATGTAGCTGCTGCCTGTCTTGTAGACACATGAAAAGCACAAATTGGATAAGGTCTGAAGAATACTTAGAATTTTTCAGGAAATGTCATTCTACGGCATTCCTATCATTATTTTGACCCTTAGAAATAGTATCTGGATTCCATAGGAAAATTAAAAAAGGACAACTTTTTAGAAAAATCTGACCAAGCATTACATGGCTACATAACTAGGACAGTTTAGAATCAAGCCTTCCCTTGCTTCATCTTGGGACCTCAAGACAACCATAAAAATGCAGGCCAAAGCTCATTACCTGCTGTTTGCTTCAGCAGCACACATAGTAAAATTGAAACAATATAGAAAAGATGAACAGAGTCCAGGTCAAGATGATATACACATTTATGAGGTATTTTCCATTTTTTCGGACATGGATATAGGGAACTTTATTTCTATTAATGACATCTTATTTATTAATGAAGATATGGGGAAATACGTTCATTGTTGTGTTCTTTATACTTATTATATATAAATGTTGCATAATATATAATATAATAAAAAAAGTTCCAGTGATTATTTGAATAGGAGGGAAAAGTACTTATTGAATTTAGCTAGATTTTATCTCATTCACTTGAATCATTCATTCAACATATTTATGAGTGCTATTATGTTTAAGGCTTTGGGATATATGCTGAACTACAGAGATACATAAGACACAGCTCATGCTCTTAGTGACTTTACTGTCTAGTAGTTAAAGAAAACATATGCACAGATAGCTGCACAATAATATAAAAGTCCTTAAATAGAGGTAGGGGCAAAATGTGATGGAATTACAGGGTAAAAAGCATCTAAAATCATGTGGAGACACCAAGGAAAGTTGTGAAAAGGAGATAATACTTATCTTGTATCTTGAATTTTTAAGGAAATATAGGTAACTATTAAACAGATGAGGGACAGGGTGAGGTATAGGAGGGTATTCCAGGCAGGGAAAATAGCATACATAAATGCAGGTATTTATGAATTGACATCATGCATCAGAAAATTCATGTCTCTTGTTAGAACTTTTATTTGTTAATTCTTCCAAAAATATTTCTTGAGGGCTTAATCAGACCCAAAGAGTATTCTGGGCACTAGGGATAAAGTGGTAGGCAAAAATAGATGTGGTTTCTGCTCTCATATAACTACATTCTATTGGGGAAAACAATTAAACCATGATGAAAATGTAGAATATGTGCTATGATCAGGGAAGCACAGAGTGAAATATGCTATGTGAGCATATATGAGCAACTAGCAGGGACAATGAAGTGAGTCTATGGGGACTATCTACAATGAATTCCCGAGGAAATAACTTCTAAACTGTGACTTAAAAGATGTGTAGAAGTAAATTATAATAAAAGATAGGGAAGAAATGTTCCAGAGAGAGAGAGTACAGCAGATACGAAGACCAGAAGAATGAACAGGGGAGGTAGTGATGATACAATAAAGAAACTAAAAAAATGTTCATTGTGACTGAACTGTCACCTAATGCAAGTTTGTGTGCCCAACACACAGTGAGGCCAAACAAACCAAACCATTGGAATTTTGTGCAGAGAAAGGTTTACTTCAGGACCAAGCAAGAACGGGTGGCTCATGCTCAAAAAACCCAAGTCCCCTCACTCCAATGGTTTTGTGGGAGAAGTTTTTATAGGCAAAATTTGGGGTGATGGTTGTGGGATGTGTGACTTTTTTCTAATTAGTTGGTGGTGAGGTAACAGGGCAGTGCTCTAAGAATCTTGTGCTTAGCCTGAAGTTGACATCCTCCACCTGGGTGGGGGCCTTAGTTCCTGCAGAACTCAAAGATACTGTTATGTATATGCCTTGAGGAGGAACCAGGGCCCTGCCCCATGGCTGCACTATTGTTTCTTGACTGCTCATCCTTTGTTTCTGCATTCCCTTACTTTCCTAAATAGACACTGTTTGAATCTGCCCTTTGGAAATCAGGGAAGGTCTGGGAGGCTGAAGCCTTTTTCCTGCAAACAAGAAACAGGGGACAGGGAGGGGCTTTTGTACCCAGGAGGATCCCACAGGGTCCTGCTTGGTTTCAGGACCACAAAGTAAAGTGCAGGTAAGTGGCCTGGGGTAAAGAAGGGTGTTTATGAGCAATGCTGGCATAAAAATGATAGGGGCCCATTGAAGAGTTTCTTCCAAAAGAATGATACAAACAGTTTTGCATTTTAGATAGATCACTCTGGGGACAGTATGGAAGGTAGATTGGAGGAAGGCAAGATGAAGGTAAGGTGCCCAGTTACATGAGCTATAAATTCTAATAATAATATTAATAACAACTACTATGTATTGAACACCTACCATGTGACAGACACTTTATGTAAAACATCTCTAATCTTAACAAAACTATTTAATATAGGTATTATCCCTATTTAGCTGATCCAGAAAGTAAAGCTTAAAAACTAAAAATGATTTGCCCAAGATGACACAGTTATTAAGCAATTGCAGATCTCTCTGAGTTCAAGTTACTCCTTTTTCCACTAAATAAGGTTTTTAGTATATGGTTATACTATATTTTCAAAAAGTAGCATTGATGGTATTCTGTGCCTGATTGGAAATTGGTGGGCATAAGGATGATGATTGGTGGGGGGTTGTATGAGTACTTCCTGTAAGTAAAGAAGTCCCCTGGGGTAATGGAAGTACTAAAGGTTGGGAAAAATGATAATCTAAATGTTAACATCCCCATTGAATGTAGAGGAGTAAATAAGCATTTGGAAAATGGCAGTGATAAAGAAAGAGGGGTAGTGGAAAAATTTCTGTGTGACCGATGAGCGATAATAGTCTGGAAGTGATACAGAATGTATTTATCCAGTAGTTACAGGGAAGCATTATTGATTTTTTTTAAAGTGAGCAACATGATCAGATCATTTGTGTTAACACAAGTTGCTGAACCCAAAAATGTATGATAGTTCAAACATGACAGATTAAGAAGGTAGATTCTGCAGTAAGATTACTCCTGGTCCTTCCTCTGTAAAATGGGGTGAATCATAACACTACCTGCCTCATAATGTTGACTAAAAAACGCATAACCGAAAAGTTGTGAGTTATGTTTTATTTGAAGACATCACTGAGGACTATAGCCCGGAAATAACCTCTCAGATTGTTCTGAGGAACTATTCCAAAGAGGTAAGTGAGGAGCCAGGATATATAGCAGTTTTTGCTTTCAAAAAATCATGCAGTTGAACATCAAGAAGATTACTGCTAATCACAAAAACCAGACATCTCAAGTTAATGATTTTAGTGCTTTTCTGTATATGAGAAGGTGCAAAAGACTGGGCTTATTGAAATTATTCCTTTGATATGCATCTTAAGTATCTAGGGCCAGTATCCTGTTTTTCTCCATCCTGAATTCCCCTCAGGAGCCACCGACAGGGGGTGGCTGCAGTGGCTGATGGCTTGGTGTCTGGCAACATTCCTTATTTATTGGAATGACAGGCAACATTCTTTGTCCACACTTGGAGTAAATGTGATAAGCCATGTGAATTGCTTGACATATGTCCTGCCACATGTCCACTCTGTGGAGGTTTTTGTGTTAATATCCCCATTTTTATAATTACTAAACTGAAGTTTCAATAGAACGACAGTCACACCATTAATAACTGGCAGAGCTGGTACAGAATCTCAAGTCACTCTTATGTTAAAGCAAACTGTTTTTCCCTACTACATCCCACTACTTCCTCTAAGAAGGGAATGTAGGGGATATCAGTTTTAAGCATAATGAGTTTGAGGTGGACATGACAAGCTGCAGCTGGAAATGCAGGTCTGTCACCCAGAACTTTGACACAATGGGATTTTATAAAATTAAATACATTGCACAAAGTGTCCTCTATATATTAGGCCACACACTAATAGTGTCCTATGTTTAGGTAAAAATTAAAGTAAGCACTCATTTCTCCATGTTGGCATCATCAAGAAGAAAGTGGTATTTTTTGACCAATTAAGAGAGACTTATTGTCATATTCAGACCTGCATGCCTTCCTTTATCCTTTGTCTGATTGGGTCAGTTTTGCTCATGTACTTGGGATGTTCCAAAGACAAATTATTTGAAAGATAAATTGTGCATGATACCTGAACTTTCCCCACCAACACACACGGAAATGTTAATAATAACTCTCCTCTCCTCTTGCTTTAGATACAAATAGCTTGCATTTGAGTCTTCATTACAGAGACTGCCTCTGAAATGGCCAGGAACCAGGGAAGGCATTTAGGTCACATTGTTAGTTGTATAGGACTTAATGTAATCAAATCAACCAAGCATTGATAGCTTTGTTTCACACAGTCCTTTTTTGTAATGGCTTTTGCTCTAGGGGATTCCACCTGTAGTTCCTTATTCATTAAGCTAGCAACTGACTCACGGAACCACACTTAGTGTGTTTCACTCTGATGAACAGAAGAGCATAGAAGAGATAGAGTGGCTCACTTTGGACTCTGAGAAAGCTTAGAATGAGGTGAGAAGCAAGTAATATTAATTAATCACAAATTATGCTGTGGACTCTGTGTGGTGATATCAACCCCTACCCTCCAAGAATTCACATCTTAGCAGGAAAGATAGGACACATAATTTACTGTACTATAAGGCATAATGGAAGTTTCACAAAAAGCCAGCAATGAAGTGCTATAAGCTAAAAATTATAGGTTTCATTACAGCTTGGAGACATGGGCTGAGATGTGGGAAAGCATCACATGGGAACTAGCATTTAAGGGAGGGAAGGAAAAATGTATTCCCAAGAGGTCTTCTCACATTTGTTTCATTTTTGCCAGCTGCAAGAGGAAATTAGGGCCTTGAAATAACAAGAATTTCCTTTATTCTCAAAGGCAAGAAGCTGAACCTCAGGCAGATTGAGTCTGTTAAAAAGATCATTCTAACACAAGGGGGATTTACAGATCATCAGAAGGGTCCCTCTGGTTCCAAAGAACCCAACTATTTTAGATGCTACTGTTTTCGAATGCAAGTTAGTGTGTCCAATGCCCAGTGAGGCCAAACAAATGGAAACATTGGGGTTTGGAGCAGAGAAAGCTTTATTGCAGGGCCGTGCAAGGAGAACAGGTAGATCATGCTCAAATTCCCCAATGGAGAAACAGGGGATTTGTACCTGGGAGGGCCCCACAGGGTCCTGCTAAGTTTCACTACCCTTAGACAGAGTATGTATGTTATAGTGAAATGAACTTTAGGAATTAGGAGCTCTAAGTGTGAGTCCTAACTTTGGCCCAGATCAGCAGTGTAACCATGGACAAGGCATTTCTGTTTTCTGGACCTCAGTTTCTTCTTCTGGGAAATGGGACTGAAAATACCTGCTCTGCCTATCTTGCAGAAATATTTATTAAATCAAGAAGCATTTACTGACTATATGCTATGTGCCAATCACCATACTATGCATCAGATTAGAATAATATGTAGAGACCCTTCTCTCAAGTTTCTCACACTTATGTGCAGAAGACAGACACATAAACAGACTGGATATACTGTGTTTCCGTCAAGTAGAGCATTTATAGGGACATGAAAGTCATCTAACTTTTTGTTTTTTGATGTGGCACCCCAGGCAGGAGTGGCTCCATCTTGAGCCTAGAAAGTTATTTCAACAGTGTTAAGCACTAAGCTACTTGTACAAAGTGCTCTGGGATTTCTGTGAGCTGGAGAACTCACTATGCCTATAGGGCACATACAAAGTTACCACGGAAGAGGTAATATTTGAGCATGGACTTGAATGGAATTTGTTCCACATATGAAGAGGAAAGGGCATTCCTGGCAGGACAAAAAAGAACCCAACAATTTGTAGAAAGGCACAAAAGCATGAGAGCTTTGTTTTGCAAAATCACAAGTATTGGCAGATGGCTGGAGAGTGGGGGAAAAGTGTGAATATCAGAAAATGAGGATGGAGCAACACATCTGAGGTAATTGTTAAAACCTAGATGTGTTCCATATAAGGGCTAAATGCAGTAGTGAAGCTCTGGTATTCCAATTAGGAAGCCCAAGGGCTTCCAGTATACTGAAGCCTTTTGCCTATAGCTTCAGGATTTAATGGGAAACTTGCAGAAAACTGGGATTCTTTTTTTTTAGGTTTTATTGGAGTATACTTGATTTACAATGTTTTGTTAGTTTCAGGTGTACAGCAAAGTGAATCAGTTATACGTATACATATATCCACTCTTTTTTTTATGATTCTTTTCCCATATAGTCCATTACAGAGTATTGAGTAGAGTTCCCCGAGCTATACAGCAGGTTCTTATTAGTTATCTATTTTATATATAGTAGTGTGTATATGTCAATCCCAATCTCCCCATTTATCCCCCAGCCTTATCCCTTGGTGACCATAAGTTTGTTTTCTACATTCGTGATTCTACTTTTGTTTTGTAAATAAGTTCATTTGTACCCTTTTTTTTTTTAGATTCCACATATAAGCAGTATCATATGATATTTGTCTCTCTCATTATGACTTCACTCAGTATGACAATCTCTAGGTCCATCCATGTTGCTGTGAAGGGAACCCTCCTACACTGTTGGTGGGAATGTAAATTGGTGCAGCCACTGTGGAGAACAGTCTGGAGGTTCCTTAAAAAACTAAAAATAGAACTACCATATGACCCAGCAATCCCACCCCTGGGCATATACCCAGAAGAAACCATAATTCAAAAAGACACATGCACCCCAATGTTCATTGCAGCACTATTTACAATAGCTAGGACATGGAAGCAACCTAAATGTCCATCAACAGAGGAATGGATAAAGAAAATGTGGTACATATATACAATGGAATATTACTCAGCCATAAAAAGGAACGAAGTTGTGCCATTAGCAGAGACGTGGATGGACCTAGAGACTGTTGTACAGAGTGAAGTAAGTCAGAAAGAGAAAAACAAATATTGTATAATATCGCTATATGTGTAATCTAGAAAAATCACACAGATGAACTTATTTGCAAAGCAGAAATAGAGACACAGACGTAGAGAACAAACATACAGACACCATGGTGGGGAGGTGGGGTGGGATGAATTGGGAGATTGGGCTTGATGTATATACACTACCATGTGTAAAATAGATAACTAATGAGAACCTACTGTATAGCACAGGAAACTCTACTCAATGCTCTGTGGTGACCTAAATGGGAAGGAAATCCAAAAGAAGAGTGGATATATGTATACGTATAGTGGATTCACTTTGCTGTACAGCAGAAACTAACACAACATAGTAAAGCAAGTACACCCCAATAAAAATTAATAAAAAAAGAAGACGTGGTACATATATACAATGGAATACTCAGCCATAAAAAAGAACAAAGTAATGCCATTTGCAGAAAACTGGGATTCTTATGACTAATATACTGCTTGGTTTGGGTGTTTGATGGTGATATATTTCAAGTGACTCATCCTCTACTAATAATGGCTATTAATGATTTTACTATCTTTTCTATTTCAACATTAATGTCAGATCCTGCCCTTTACTCCATGATAATAGAAATAGCCTGCCTGACACCTCAACCATTCCTGAAGAGTGTTTTTTTTAAAACTGAGGTATAATTGATGTACAATATTATATAGGTTTCAGGTGTACAAGTGATTCACAATTTTTAAAGGTTATACTCCACTTATAGTTATTATAAAATATTGGCTATATTCCCTGTGTTCTACAATATATTCTTGTAGCTTGTTTATTTTAACATAGTGCATTGTACCTCTTAATCTGCAACCCCTGTCTTTTCCCTTCCCCTTCCCCTTCTCTCTCCCCACTGGTAACCACTAGTTTCCTCTTTGAACTCATCTTCTATTAATCTTCCCCCTTGGTATCTCCACTACAGACACAGTGGCATAGTTGCTATTTTTGGAACACATTGGTCACATTTCTACCTCAGGGCCTTTGCATTTTCTGCTCCCTCTACTTTGAATGTTCTTTCTTCAGGTGTCCATAAGGCTCACTCTCATTACCTTCAGGTTCATTGCTTAAATGTCACCTACTCAGTGAGGTATTCCCTGAACACGCTATTGAAAATTGCAATGCCTCATCAATAGTTTCTACTCACATCTTATTTTTTTTCCTGAGACATATTGCCTTTTAACATATTATATAGTTTACTTATTTTACTTGTTTCTTTTTTGTCTTCCCTCTACTCAAATGTAAGCTTCAAGATGGTAACAATCTTGGTATGTTTGCTGATGTACTTATATTGCTTAGAATAATACCTGGCATATAGTACATGATCAAAAATTATTTGTTGAGTGAAACAATTAGCAAACTTTTAGTCAGCTCTATCCCAGACTTGCTGGGTGATTTGAGAAATGTTCTTCCTTTCTGCTTTATCATATGTCAAATATATGATGGGATAAAACTGGATGCTTTCTATAAGGGTCTTTCAGTTCTGAAATTCTAGGAAAGAGGCTAGACGACCACTAAGTATAGGCTGAGATATTGTGCTCTTAAGGAATCATATTAAGATGCTATTTGCCTGTTGGTGCTTTACGATGACCTAGAGGGGTGGGATAGGGAGGATGGGAGGGCGGCTCAAGAGGGAGGGGATATGGGGACATGTGTATGCATATGGCTGATCACTTCATTGTGCAACAGAAACTAACATGGTATTGTGAAGCAATTATACTCCAATAAAGTTCTATTAAAAAA
The DNA here is from genome assembly GCF_965194805.1 of Balaenoptera borealis. Classification (NCBI taxonomy): domain Eukaryota; kingdom Metazoa; phylum Chordata; class Mammalia; order Artiodactyla; family Balaenopteridae; genus Balaenoptera; species Balaenoptera borealis. Next base: position 126,405,488 of record NC_138881.1, on the reverse strand, counting down.
ATAAAAAAAAAAGAAAGATGCTATTTGCCTGGAACCCTCGGAATACCTGAACCCTATATTGCCCGATCTATACCTCGCCTCTGCAAGGTCCCCACAGAAATACATGCTTTTAGGAAAGAAAAATCATTCGTTAGTTAATTGATTCAGTAGATATGTATTGAACACCTACAATGTGCTAGGTACTGTGCTATGCTCCTGGCACACATCAAAGAAGATCCAAGACAAAAATCCATAGCTTTACAGTAAGGAGAAAAAAATGATGATAAATAGAAAAAATTAATTACATGGCATGTTATAAGTTAGGTACTATGGGAAAAGAAAGAGCATGGTAAAGTTTACTAACCATAGTATGGATAGTAAACTGAATGGAGGTCGGGGTAGGCCTCATTTACAAGATAATAAGAAAAAAAAAACAAGATAGTTAAGCAAAGACTTGAAAGAGGTATGAAAGCATACCAAGTGCAAAGGCTATGATGTAAGAGAGACTGGCATGTTGAAAGAGCAGCAAGGAAGCCAGAGTGGCTGGAACAGAGTGAGCAAGGGAGGGCATAGTAGAAGATAAGCCAGAGAGGAACAGAAGATAAGATCATGTAAGACCCTGTAAGCCATAGCAAGGACTTTGGCTTTTACTCTGTATAAGATGAGGAAATACTAGACGGCTATTGTGTAGAGAATATATTGGGTTGGCCAAAAAGTTTGTTCAGGTTTTTTGGTAAGATGTTATGGAAAAACCCGAACGAACTTTTTGGCCAACCCAATACTATAAGGAGAAAGGGTAAAAGTAGAGATACCAGTTAGGGTGCTATGGAAGTAATAAAACTTTAACTTATTACTGTGGTGGAATAAAAACCAGCTGTTGAGAAGCAAAGGGTGGGGTGACAAGGGAGCCAGGGTGCTACAAAACATAGTGAACAGTGAAATGAGGACAATACCTGAGGAGGGTGTGGGTATGTGTGTGCATGCATGAAGGGCTAAAAAGTACCTCCTTCCCATCTGTATTCCCATCTGTTTCTTTCATCCCCAAAAAAGGGGATTTCCTATATTGCCTTTTACTTCTGGTCTTTGCATAGGAATCAAAACAGGTTAAAACCTGGCTGGGACTGAGGTCCTATGATCTGATTATCACATTTTGAGGGGTCTTGGACCTTCTTTGAAAAGCCAACTGAAGATTACTTGCTGTACAGTAGATCTCTAAGACTCATTCATCTTGTATAACTGAAACTTATTACCCTTTCACTAATACCTCCACTTTCACTCCAGTTCCTGGCAACCACCATTCTATTCTCTGCTTTATGGGTTTGACTATTTTAGATTCCACATATAAGTGAAATCCTACAGTATTTGTCTTTGTCTGGCTTATTTCACTTAGCATAATGTCCTCCAAGTTCATCAATGTTGTTGAAAATGGTAGGATTTCCTTCTTTTTTAAGGCTGGATAATATTACATTGTATGTATATACATGTTCTTATCCATTCATCTGTTGATGGACACTTAGTTTGCTTACATGTCTTTGCTATTGTGAATAATTTTGCAATAAACATGGGAGTGCAGACATCTCTTTGAGATCCTGATTTCAATTCCTTTGGATATATATACCCAGAAGTAGGATTGCTGGATCCTATGGTAGTTCTATTTTTAATTTTTGAGGAGCCTCCATGCTATTTTCCATAGGAGCTGCACCAATTTATATTCTCACCAAGAGTGCACTAGGGTTCCCTTTTCTCCATATCCTCGCCAACACTTGTTATCTCTTATCTTTTTTGATAATAGCCATTCTAACAGATGTGAGGTGATATCTCATTATGGTTTTGATCTGCATTTCCCTGATGAGTAGTGATGTTGAGCACCTTTTCATACCTGTGGCCATTTGTATGTCTTCTTTGGAGTAATGTCTATTCCAGCCAATTAAAAATACTGTGTTGAATACTTAAAACTTACTAAGTGGGCAGATTTTATGTTAAGTGTTTTTGTCACAAAAATCATAATAATTTAATAACAATAAAATAAAAGAGGGTGGAAGGAAAGTTTTGAAGGGGATGGATCTGTTTATGGCATAGATTGTGGTGAGGAGTCTATTAGCCTGAGTGTAGTCAGGATGCTTTCTGCTGCAGCAAAAGCTTGAAGGGTCTTGAAAGTTGTAACAAGGAGGAGGGAAGGCAAGAAGGGAAGACAGTATGATGCAGTTGTTCAGAGAGCATTAGGATGCATTTAAGAACCAAGGAAACGAGCATAGCATAATTTGGCTTGTGAAGTACCCCACCCCAACCAACATCTGCTTTCTCATCACTGCTCTATGCTTAGGTGGGATGGGCAAGAAGTGGATGGGAAGGAAGATAGGAAAGTTATTATAAATCAGTTCTGCTCCTAAGCAGAAATCAATACCTTTTGCATCTTGCTTTGATTATCTATTTGTTGTGGTTTTATTTGCCATGTCCCTAGGACAGCTGGGTAGACATAAAGTAATTTCCCCTTGGCATTACTCATAAGATGCAGTATCTTGGAAATACTAATATAAGTGGAGAGAAGGAACACAATTTTCTTTATTAAACCCTTATGAAATCTTTTAATTATCCAACAGGAGCAAGCTTCTCAGTGAAAGACATTTCTCTTATATCAGATTCTTTGAGTCATGAAACCCCCTATTTATGCCTTAAGAATAAAGGGTAGATTGGTAAGGTATTGCAGGCTGACTTGGGAATGGAGCTTTTGTCCAAGACACATGGGAATTTTTATAAATATCCAAGGGATTAGTTAGAGCTGCAAGGACACTTGCCATCTACTTCTAACCTGTTACTATTTAAATAAGGAAATGGAAAATAAGATATGGGTAAATATTTGCTGAAGGGCACACACTTGGTTTCTGCCTTCCAGCCTAGGGTTCTTGCTAATAAACACCTGAGCATGTTTGCTTTAGTCAGCCTGCTTTGAGCAATATCTACTACTGCTACTCTGATCATTTATGAGGTGTCACACATTTATCATGTTTAAGAATTAGCCAGGATTGGAGATTCTTGCCAGTTGGCCACCTAAAGCTCCAAGAGGATAGCAGAGATTGAATCCAATATAACCAGGAGGTATACAGGTTAGCTAGAAATAGCTCATCAGAGTTAGGTGTCAAATAATTCTGAAATTTTGCTGTGTGAGTCCCATTTACACATAGCAGGCTACTTTCTAGGCCAAAGAAAGTTGAGTCTCAAAAATATCTGCAGGAAAACAGAGGGGAAACTTTGGAATCGATTATTTAGACAGACTAATGCAGAAGAATGAGTATGTGGGCATGGCAAGTCGTACCCTATCCGGATTTCCACTGAGGGATCCATGAACAGTCTCTCCAACATGTTGTCCCTATTAAGAGAACATGAGCTCTTCAGACTTGACCTCTGAGGTTTTTGATGTCCTCCATAAACTTTGTAATTTTTTTCTGGCCAGCTACTGTGTGTGTGTGTGTACATGTACAAGTGTGTGTATGTATTCTCAAAGAGCCATCTTCTTAAACAAAGCTATAGCAGTTGCTGTAAGCAGCAGAGCCATCTTTTGTGCTTGTTTATTATCAGATTAAAGATATTCTTTCTAGGGACTTCCCTGGTGGTGCAGTGGTTAAGACTCCACGCTCCCAATGCAGGGGGCCCGGGTTCGATCCCTGGTCAGGGAACTAGATCCCACATGCATACTGCAACTAAGAGTTCACATGTCACAACTAAGGAGCCCGCCTACTGCAACTAAGATCCAGTGCAACCAAATAAATAAATATAAAAAGAAAGGTATTCTTTCTATACATCTCTCCTCTCCAGTGCAGTCTCTAAATTGTTTAACTCACATGATAGCCTGCTGAGGAGTATTGTTTCAGAAATAATTAAACTGCTATCAGGAGTGAATGAGTCAGTACCTGGTGTTTCCAGACTTCTTTGGTGGTGGATTAGCTAAGGGAGCTCAGTTAGGGTAGACAAATGATATTTGTTTTCCTAAAGGTGGTAAGGTGGGATTTATATCTGATCTAAAAATCTAATATTGAATGCTACTTTGAGAGGCTATCTAGTTCATTCAATCCATCCCTTGTGTTCATAAAGTCTTGGATCTCAGTGAACCTAAACAAATAAAATCCCATTATTCTTAGCAGCACTCCATTGCTGGTGAACGAGAACTCAGCTCCATGTTTAATACCATTCATTTTAGCTTAATATCATGTTCTGTTATTCTTCCTTTTAGGTTAACAATTCATGCCGAGTGTCCCATGCATTTGGAAGATTTTCCTATGGATGTGCATGCCTGCCCACTGAAGTTTGGCAGCTGTATGTATTTTCTCACTTTCTGTTTGCCTGATCTTTTTCCAAAAGAAACAGAATATTTCCTATTCTGTCCCTTAGTAGTTTCAAAAGCTGAGACCTTTAATTCAGGCTGGTATGTGAGTGAGGAAGGGGAGTGGGGTGGAGTAGTACTAACTGATCAGGAGGAGATTTAACCTTTAACAGTTTTCCTTCTAGACAGGAAACCTTATTTCACCATTTTAAACTAATTTGTCTTTCATTAGATTGAAACATTAACATCTGTTTCCTAAATTATCCAGAAGACAAACCAAGATAGAACTAATATAAAGTACAATAGTAGCTTCCTAAAGGCAAGATCCCTCAAACAGAATGTGTTTGTATTTTTGAAATGCCTATTCTACCTGCATCCTCATATACTATAGTTCTATCTAATTCCCTACAGTAAATGGTAGATGGGAAGAGACTCTAGAAATTTCCTCATTTTTAGAGAGTACTGCCTTTGCCAGTAGCTGTAAATCTGGCAGAGAAATGAATAGATACATAGCCTATTTTCAAATGAATTAGAAAAATCAAAATTGAATAGAATTTGAGTGAGTTTCTGACTAAGAATTTCAGAGTAAGTTTCATTTGGGAGTCATCAGAGCAATATATCAAGGTCTGTGTTGATCATCTCTAAATTAGATTTACCTCTGTATTTTGAAGTAGAAAGTGCGTTTGAAAAGACCCAAATAATTATGTGTGACATATTTTTTCAATCATTGTCAAATATTTACAGATTGTCTCCCATGGGCCAGGCTCTGTTCTAGGAGCTTGGAATGTATCCATGAATAAGACAAAGACCTGCCCATATGGAGCTTACACTGTAGAGGACAGAGTGATGGCAAAAGAGAAAACAAACACTAGATGAAAAAGTAAAGTATAAAGTATGTTGTAAAATGAGATGCACCATGAGAAGACATAAAAGTACTACAGAATAAGGTGGGGTCAGTCATGTCTAGGTGGAAGATGAGCATTGCCATTGAAATTTAAAATAGAGTAATCAGCGTAGGTCTCTTTGAAAAAGTGAAATTTCGGCAGAAATTTTGAGGAGGTAAAAGGTTTAACAAGGCAGATATTTGAGGAAATAATACTCTAGTTAGAGGGAACAGCCAGGGAGTCAGAAAAGTATCTCAGATATGAGATCAAATAGGGGATCAGGTCATCTAAGTCTTGAAGAACATTAAAAGGCTTTGAATTTTATTCTGGGGGAAAATAGGGAGTGATTGGAATATTTTGAACAAAATAATTATGTTATCTGATTTATGGTTTTTAAAGAATCATTATGGATACTCTGTTAAAAATATAAGTATGAGAAAGATAGAAGAAGGGAGTCCAGTTAAGAGGTTATTGCAGTATTTCAGATGAGAGATGATAATGGCTCAGGTAAGAGTGATAGTGGCATAAGTGGTAAGAAGTAATTTGATTCTGGATGTATTATGAAGGACAATCCCAGAGGATCCTCTAATGAATTAGGTGTGGAATATTAGAAAAAGAGAGAACTCAAGGGTGACTTGTAGATTTCTGGCCTAATGAATTTACTATCAAGTTAGATGAGTATTACTTCCACTCTGGGTAGGATAGAGTTGTTTGTGGATAAACAATGCTCCCCTCATGAACAATTAGGAGACCCAGAACTGTTGAGCAATAAGGATTGAAGATACTAAAATTCTGGAGAAAGGGTAGAACCTCTCACAGATGAATCTGTGACCTGTAGCTTCTTCATTCTTGGTGGTACTTGCCAATTCTGGCCATGGATTGCAACTTGGAATTCAAGTTTGGCCCTGGGCATAGGGCTGCTGCTGGATGATATTAAAAAAAAAAAAGTAATAATTCTGATGGTCACACAATGCTAAAGTGATAAAAGTAGAGATCTAAGAGATCTCAGCCTCTTGACTGATACCCCTCTCAATACAATTGCTGAATTTTGAACTTGCACAAAGTATAATAACTAATATGAAAACCTTTGAAAAGTAGAGCTGGCTTTCCTACAGTCTCCCAATGCTATAAAAAAGATGACATGCTAGGCTATCCATTTAAAACCCTGGAGAAGCTATGTCCTAAATATAAGAGGATATCAGAGACGGACTAGGTTTAACCAAAACCATAACACAGCTCAGTGCCTTATGGGATTAAGGTGATAATTATCCCACACTATCTGCCTAACAAAGGAAAGAATGAAGTCTCTCTGGTGGAAGTCAACATCATCTGAAAACTCTATATTTTTATTACACAATGTCTGGAATTCAATAAAAAATCATTAGGCATATCAATAGGCAGGATCATGTGATCTAAAACCAAGATCCAAAACCAAAACCAGAATATGAAAACAGACCTACAGGTGATTCAGATATCAGATTGTGGATAAGGACTTTTAAAAACTATGGTTAATATGTTCAAGAAAAAAGGGAAAAGATGAATAAAATAGATAAAAGATAGGGAATTTCAACAGAAAATTGGAATCTATAAAGGAGAATAAATTAGAAATTAGTTATGGAAAAGTACAATATCGAAAATTCAGAATTCAAAGGGTGGATTTAATAAGTAGAAGACAGGATTAGAGATCTTAAAAATAGTTAAATAGAAAATGGCAAAACTGAAGTACAGAGAGACAAAAATACAGAAAAGAATAAATAAATACGTGGGACACAGTAAAATATATTGTCATGTGTAATTTTGTAGAAGAAAAACAGGAAGAGAAATGAGCAAAAGCAATCATTAAGTGGCTAAAGGCCAGCCATTCTTTTTTTTTTTTTTAAACTTATTTATTTATTTATTTTTGGCTGTGTTGGGTCCTCGTTTCCGTGCGAGGGCTTTCCCCAGTTGCGGCAAGCGGGGGCCACTCCTCATCGCGGTGCGCGGGCCTCTCACCGTCGTGGCCTCTCTTGTTGCGGAGCACATGCTCCAGATGCACAGGCTCAGCAGTTGTGGCCCACGGGCCCAGTTGCTCTGCGGCATGTGGGATCCTCCCAGACCAGGGCTCGAACCCGTGTCCCCTGCATTGGCAGGCAGACTCTCAACCACTGCGCCACCAGGGAAGCCCGGCCAGCCATTCTTAAAACTGATGAAAGTTATCAATCCAAAGATTCAAGAAATTGGTAAACACCAAGCAGGATAAATACAAAGAAAACAACACTGATTCTAAAGTTTAAATAGAAATATAAAAGTGCCAAAAATAGCTAAGACAATCTTGAAAAAGACAAAGCTGGAGAGTTTACAATCAGAGTTTACAATCAAATCAAATCCAATACCAGATAAGAAGACCTATTTTAAAGTGTTAAAGCTTTGGTATACTTTAAAGCAATATGTATTATTGTTGCAAAGATAGAAAAATAGACTAATGGGGCATAGCAGAAAGTACACACACACACACACACACACACACACACACACACAGATGGGGGGGGCTTTATCTCTCTCATACACAAAAATAAATTCCAGATGGATTACAACTCTAAATGTGAAAAGGTGAAAGGTAAAACAATAAAGCTTTTAGAAGAAAACATAAGAGAATATCTTTATGATATTAGAAGAGATATAAATTACTTAAACAGGACATAGAATAGCACTAACCAGAAAGGTAAAAGAGGATGACTTGGAATATGTTAAAAATTAAGAAATTCTCTTTATCAAAAGATAATGGTGAAAAGGCAAGCCATAGAGTGCGAGAAAATATTTGCATTGCATGTACATGACAAATTACTCAAATCCATAATTATTGATATCCCCTACAAGTCTATAAGTAGTAGTCAGAAACCTCAATAGAAAAAAAAAGGCCAAAGTGTTGAACAGTCACCTTATAAAACAGGGTTTTCCGATCACCCACATAAAGTGATCAATTACATTAGTCAGCAGGGAAATGCAAATTACAGTCCAGAGGATATTACTCCACACCCACTAGAATAACTAAAGTGCATTGCTGATAGGAATGTAAATTTGTACAAAGGTTTTGAGAAGTTGTTTGGTGGTATCTACTAGTGCTGGACATACACGTATCATATAGCCTAGCATCTCTAGCCCTGAGTATATTTCCAAACATAAATCAGTACTTATGTCTACCAAAGGCATATAATGAATGTTCATAGCATAGCTAATTTTAGTAGACTTGATACTACTCTAATGTCCATCAAAATGGATTAAAAATCTGTGACAAAGAAATTAACACAACATTGTACATCAACTATACTTCAATAAAAATATCTGTGACATATTCATACAATGGAATACTATAAAAGAATGACAAGTATATTATACTCAACAACTCAATCTGGATGAGGTCACAGGTTTAATGCTGAGTGAAAGCCAGACACATCCATGTATATAGTGCATGATTCCATTTATGTCATATATAAAAGTAGGCAAAACTAATCTGTGGTGTTAGAAATCTTTAATATTTCATCCATCATTGCTATTGGTAGTATTTCCAAATTTCTATCATATTAAACTATGGAAATCAGGAATAAGAGTTGGAATTCCCAAGAATTTCATAAATTAAATGTTATTCATAAAACACTTCAGACTTTCATGCCCTTTGCTCATTATTATGGATATACAACTTTTTAAAATATGAAATAACAAGTTTAGAAATATTAGCAAATGCCAGTAACATTACTATAGAAGATACTCAAACACTGGAAAACACCAGCAAATCTTATTGGGTAGTATTTGAATTAAAACATTTGGATCTCTTAGCAAGGTAACAGAACTATACAAAATCAAATGTCAAAATTGCCAGTTTAAGGGTTTATTTTGCTTCTCAAACTTGTTATATCTTGAAAGGACACTCACAGGGTTTGTATACTGTATACTATGCATATAGACAATATATAATTTGCAAGAATGACTTGCTATTAGCAGCATACAGGGCTACAAAGATACACTTATAATAAGCAAAATCAACTGATCCGATCAACATGTACTCCTGTGCTGATATTTAGAATTTCAATACTTTTGACTCAGTGTGCCAGCATTTCCTGTTCTTGCTTTTCACTTGACATTAGTAGATTTCTTTAAGGCAGTAATGTTTCTGTGTCTATTGTTAAGCTTTAATTCTTATAGTAGAATTATAATACTTTTTCCTTTTTGCTGATTTCTCAACTATTTTTCTCAGTATTTGAAATTCAGAAAAAATATATAAATTTCCCAACAAATGCCAGGAAGGAATTTACACATAGAAACAATAGTCAGGATAATGGTTACACCTGATGGGGGTCATGCTTGATAAGGGACACAACTAGTGCTTCTGGGTGCTGATTATATGGAATGTAAGTCTGGTGTTCAGAAAAGATATCTGGACTGGAGATTTAATTCAGGTTTCATCCATATAGGTGATATTTAAAGCCATAAGGCTGGAGAAGTCATCTATAGCATTTAGAGGCTAAAGAGAAGAGAATAACTCAGTAAATGAGAAGGATAGGATAGCTGAAGTATGAGGAAACTTAAGGGAACATATTGTCCAGGAAACCAAATAAAGTACATTAAGAAGGAGAGAGTGGTTTAAATTCTTAAGTGGGCAGTTAAAGTTAACCTTAAAATCTCTAATAAGGAAGCAATTCTGGAATGGTGAAGTGAGAACTTCTGAAAATCCACTCTTCCATAAAAGCAACAAGAACATTTTCAAAAATTGGCAAAATAAACTTTCAATCCAAACTCTAACCAAAGGCTCACAACAATCTGAGGAGTGTTAGTCAAGAAAAATGGCTGATTCTCAGTAAGGCCAGAGAACTCTGTTCCCATCCTCTTTACCCCCACTCTGTAGAAGCCTGGAAGATTTTTTAGTGATAAAATGGTCAATCCATCAGGAAGATATAACAATTATAAAGATATATGCACCTAATCATAGAACCCCAAAATACATGGAGCAAAACTGATAAGAATTGAAAGGAGAAATAGACAATTCAACAATAAAAACTGAATATTTTAATATTCCACTTCCAATAGAACAACTAGACAGAACATCAACATAGAAATAGAAGACTTGAACACACTACAAACCAACTAGATCTAGTAAACATTTATATTGCGCTCTACCAAACAATATCAGAACACACATTATTCTCAAGTGCACATGGAACATTTTCTGTGGTAGACTATATGTTAGGCCATAAAACAAGATGCAATCAGTTTAAAAGTATTGGAACCATACAAAGTGTGTTATCTAACCTCAATTGAATGAAATTAGAAATCGATAACAGAAGGGAATTTGGGAAATTCACAAATATGTTGAAATTAAATAACACACACCTAAATAAACAATGGCTCAAAGAAGAAATCACAAGGGAAATTAGAAAATATTTTGAAATTAGTGAAAATTATGCACAATGTATAAACAGCCTAAAGCAGTGTTCAGAGGGAAATTTATAACTGTAAAGCCTGTATTAAAAAGAAGAACCTGACCTTCCACCTTAAGAAACTAGAAAGAGAAGAGCAAACTAAACCCAAAAGAAGCAGAAGGAAGAAAATAATAAATATTAGAGTGAAATTAAATAAAACAGAAAATAGAAAAACATTAAAGAAAATCAAATAATCTAAAAGTTGGTTCTTTGGGGACTTCCCTGGTGGCGCAGTGGTTGGGAGTCTGCCTGCCGGTGCAGGGGACGCGGGTTTGAGCCCTGGTCCGGGAGGATCCCATATGCCGCGGAGCAGCTAGGCCCGTGCACCACAACTGCTGAGCCTGCGCTCTAGAGCCCACGAGCCACAACTACTGAAGACCATGCACCTAGAGCTGGTGGTCCACAACAAGAGAGGCCGCCACGGTGAGAGGTCCGCGCACCACAAGGTAGGGTGGCCCCTGCTTGCTGCAGCAATGAGGACACAACTCAGCCAAAAATAAATAAACAAATTAATTAAAAAAAAAAAAAAAGTTGGTTCTTTGAAAAGATCAGTAAAACTGATAAACCTTTAGCTAGACTGACCAAGGGGTGTGGGGAACACAAAACACACACACACACACAAAACAAGAGAATAATCATATTACTAAAATCATGAAAGAGGGGACATCACTACTGACCTTACAGAAATAAATAGGATTATACAGGAAAACTATGAGCTGCAAATTATAGGTCAACAAATTATATAACCTAGATGAAATGGAAAAATTACTAGTAACACACAAACTACTGAAACTGACTGAGGAAAAAAAATAGAAATTTTTATTGGACCTATAAAAAGAGACTTAATTAGTAATTTTATAACTTCCCACAAGGGAAAGCCCAGGTCCAGATGGTTTCACCATTGAATTTTACCAGACAGTTAAAGAAGAATGAATGCTAAGTCTTCACAAAGTCTTGTAAAATACAGAAGAGGAGGTGACATTCAGTCAGGTCAGTATCACTATGCTACCAAAACCAAAGATCACAAGAAAAGCAAAGCAAAGACAAATATTCTTTATGAATATAAACACAAAGATCTTCAACAAAATACTAGCAAACCAAATAAAAAAAACTTATAAATGGATTATCCACTATCTTTAAGTGGGATATATCCCAGGAATATAAAGTTGGCTTAACATCCAAAAATCAATCAATGTAATACACCATATCAATAGAATAAAGGACAAAAACCACTTGATCATTTCGACAAATGCATAAACACATATACTTCATGCCAGAAATCCAAATTTGTCCTGATTTGCCGATAACTAGTGCCTATAACTTACCCTGTAACTTTGGATAATTTAAAATCCTGACTAAGTATTTGAATTAGTTATAAACATATACAGTGTTTGTTTCCATTTGGTTTTATATGTATGCCAACCTTAGGCTGTAGTTGTTATGTTCATCAGAACTCTTGTACTTTTACTGAATATGCCCAAACCAAACTGATTATTTTTTTTTCTCTAAAACCTTCTTTTGTGTTCCCTGCCTTGGTTTAGATCCTGTATTCGGGTTGTTGTTTATCTCTTCAACCTCATCTCATATCGCTTTCCCCTTTACATCAGCCTTCTGCCAGTTCCTAGAACACTGCAACACTGCAAGATGTTTCCCACTTAGAAGACTTTGCACTTTCTGTTTTTTATGGTTGTTTGTTTGTTTGTGGCCTGAAATATTCTCCAGCAAGCTCTGGCTTTTGCTTATTTTCCATTTTCCTGCTTAAAAGCCACCCCCTCAAAGGGGTTTTCTGTGATCACTGTATCTAATGAAACCCCTCCCCACCTCATAAACTCTGTTTTATTTTTTTATAGCACTTATCACTGTATGATATTATCTTTATTTATTTACTTATATATTTTTTGTCTTTTTCCACTAGACTATAAGCTCAATGAAAGGATGGGACCTCAAATGTCTTATGATCTCTGTACATTAACTATCTAATACAATGTCTTAGTATTTGTTGAATGAGTGACTGACTTAATCAAGCAAGCAAGCAATCATTCTCTGACAGTATGAATTCAAAGGGAATGCCTTCTCATTGGTGTTATCATGGCAAGATTGATTTTTACCTCCCATATTCCTGGGGCTGGCACATACCAAGGCTCGAGTAACAGAAAGAGGCATTTGGCAAAGCAACTAAAGGCAAAGAGATGCTAGTGCCATCATAGCCAATACAATATATGTTGAGGGGGCCATTCTGGGAATGCTGTAGTTCTGATTGTCTGATAGATATCCTTTCTGCAGTATCCATTTCCCAAGCCACTCTACCCCTGCTCCTCCATGAAAAAAAATGAAACTGAGGAGAAGGGGTAGGACTCTATGTGAGGGAATTTGAGGGCTTACAGGAACCCAAAGGTCAGGGAGGAAGGAGAGAAGAAAGAGAAGGCCTAAAGGGGAAGAGTTCTCTTCCCCAGTGGGTGAATGAATTCCATCATTAGCCAAGTACTTGCAAAAGTTACAAACTCTGTGTCATCTAGAATCCTTCCTTAGACTTCCTCCTTTTCTTTCTTAACCATCATGAAAAGCCACCAGTTATATTCTGCCACTGAGATCTCCTCCCTATTCCACTTAATTCATCCCACTGTCTAATACTCTATATTGTGTCCTAAATGTCATTCACACCAAACATTGTGATGGCCTTTTAACTACTGTCTTGGCTTTAGTTTCACTCTTTCTAACCAGGCATCCATATTGCAGGTTGAGCAATCTTTCCAAATTATACATCTGGCCATATCATCTCTCTATTTCAGGCATGTCCACAAGAACTTATAGCCTATGGACTAAAACCCTTATTTCATTTTTAAAAATTTAAGTATAGTTAATTTAAAATATTATATTAGTTTCAGGTGTACAACATAGTGATTCAATATTTTAATACATTATACTTCATTTAAAGTTATTATAAATTATTGGCTATATTCCCTGTGCTGTACAGTATATCCCTGTATTTTACTTATTTTATACATAGTATAGTTTGTGTCTCTTAATCCCCTACCCCTATCTTGCCCTCCCCCAAGTCCTCTTCCCACTGGTAAGAACTAGTTTGTTCTCTATATCTGGGAGTCTGTTTCTGTTTTCTTATATTCATTAGTTTGTTGTAATTTTTAGATTCTGTATATAAGTGATAACATACAGTATGTGTCTTTCCTTGTCTGACTTATTTCACTGAGCATAATACCCTTCAAGTCCATCCATGTTGCTGTTGCAAATGTCAAAATTTCATTCTTTTTTATGGTTGAGTAACATCCCATTTTACCCCCCCCCCCACACACACACACACAAACACACACAATATATTGTCTTTATCCATTCATCTGTTGATGGACACTTAGCTTGCTTCCATATCTTGGCTATTGAAAATAATGCTGCTTTGAAACTTGGGGTGCAGATAATCTTTGCAAATTAATATTTTCATTTTCTGCATATATACACCCAGGAGTAGAATTTCTGGATCATATGGTAGTTCTATTTTTAGTTTTTTGAGGAACTTCCATACTGTTTTCCATAGTGGCTGCACCAACTTGCATCCCACTAACATTGTACTAGTGTACTAGGTTTCCCTTTTCTGCATATCCTTGCCAAGTTTGTTATTTGTGGTCTTTTTGATGACAGCCATTATAATACATGTGAGGCGATATCTCATTGTGGTTTTGATTTGCATTTCCATGATGGTTAGGAATATTGAGCATCTTTTCATATGACTGTTGACAATCTGTATGTCTTTGGGAAAATGTCTATTCAGGTCTTCTCTCTCTTTTTTAATCAAGTTTTTGGGGTTGTTTTTGATATTGAGTTATATGAACTGTATATATTTTGGATATTAACCCCTTATTGGACATATCATTTGCAAATATTTTCTCCCATTCAGTAGGTTGTCTTTTTGTTTTGTTGATGGTTTCCTTTGCTGCACAAAAGCTTTTAAGTTTAGTTAGGTCCCATTTGTTTACTTATCCTTTTGTTTCCTTTGCTTAAAGGGACAATCCAAAAATATACTGCTAACACTTATGTCAAAGAGTTCTCTGCCTATGTTTTCTTCTAGGAATTTTATGGTTTCTGGTCTTACATTTAAGTCTTTAATCCATTTTGAGTTTATTTTTGTATATGGTATGAGGGAGTGTTCGAAATTCATTCTTTGACATGTAGGTAGCTGTTTTCCCAGCAACATTTATTGAAGAGGCTGTCTTTTCTCCATTGTATATTCTTGCCTCCTTTGTCATAGTTTAATTGGTCATAAGTACGTGGGTTTATTTCTGGGCTTTCTATCCTGTTCCATTGATCTATATTTCTGTTTTTGTGCCAGTATCATACTGTTTTGATTACTGTAGCTTTGTAATACAGCCTGAAGTCAGGGATCATGACTTCCAACTTTGTTCTTTTTTCTCAAGATTGCTTTGGCTCTTTGGGGTCTTTTGTGCTCCCATACAAATTTTAGGATTATTTGTGCTAGTTCTGTGAAAACTGTCATGGATATTTTGATAGGGATTGTATTAAATCTGTGGATTGCTTTGAGTAGTATGGACATTTTAATATTAAACAATTTAACTATTTTAATTCTTCCAATCTGTAAACATGGGATACCTTTCCATTTGTTTGTATCATCTTCCATTTCCTTCATCAATGACTTACAGTTTTCAGAATATAGGTCCTTCGCTTCCTTAGTTAAATTTATTCCTTCTTATTTTATTCTTTCTAATACAATTGTAAATGGGATCGTTTTCTTGTTTTCTTTTTCTGATAGTTTATTATTAGTGTATAGAACAGCAACAGATTTCTGTATATTAATATTGAATCCTACAACTTTACTGAATTAATTTATTAGTTCTAATAGTTTTTTGGTGCAGACTAGCATTTTCTATGTATAGTGTCATGTCATCTGCAAAGAGTGACTGTTTTACCTCTTTCCTTCTAATATGGATGTCTTTTTTTTTTTCTTGTTTGATTGCTGTGGCTAGGACTTCCAATACTATGTTAAACAGAAATGGCAAGAGTGGGCATCCTTGTTTTGTTCCTGATTTTAGAGGAAAAGCTTTCAGCTTTTCACCATTGAAAACACAATGTTAGCTGTGGATTTGTCATAGATGGCCTTTATTATTTTGAGATATGTTCCCTCTATGCCCACTTTCTGGAGAGTTTTTATTATAAATGGATGTTGAATTTTGTAAAATGCTTTTTCTGCATCTATTGAGATGATCATGTGGTTTTTGTCTTTCCTTTTGTTAATGTGGTATACCATGCTGATTGATTTGTGGATATTGAACAATTATTGCATCCTAGAATAATTTCCACTTGATCATGGTATATAATTCTTTTTATATATTGTTGGATTTGGTTTGCTAGTATTTTGTTGAGGATTTGTGCATCTATATTCATCAGAGATATTGGCCTGTAATTTTCTTTTCTTGTATTGTCTTTGGTTGGGTATCATGGTAATAGTGGCCTCATAGAATGAATTTGGGGATGTTCCCTCCTCTTCAATGTTCTGGAATAGTTTGAGAAGGATAGGTATTAATTCTTCTTTGTATACTTAGAATTCCTCTGTGAAGCTGTCTAGTCCTGGACTTTTGCTTTTTGGGAGTTTTTTGATTACTAATTCAATTTCACTACTAGTGATCAGTCTGTTCAGATCATCTAGTTCTTTCTGACTCCGTTGTGGAAGAGTGTATGTTTCTAGGAATTTATCCATTTCTTCTAGGTTGTCCAATTTGTTGGCATATATTCATAGTATTCTCTTATGATTTTTTGTATCTCTGTAATATTCATTGTAATTTCTCCTCTTTCATTTCTTATTTTATTTGCATCTTCTCTCTCTTTTTTTTCTTAATGAGCATGGCTTAAAGTCTTGTCAATTTTATTTATCTTTTCAAAAACCCAGCTCTTGGTTTCATTTATCTTTTCTATTGTTGTGGGTTTTGGTTTTTTTTTTTTTTTTTGATCTCTACTTCATTTTTTTCCCCTCTGATCTTTATAATTTCCTTCCTTCTGCTGACTCTGGACTTTGTTTGTTCTTCTTTTTCTAATTCCTTTAGATGGTAGGTTAGGTTGTTTATTTGAGATTTTTCTTGTTTCCTGACATAGGCTTGTATTGCCATAAACTTCCCTCTTACAACTGCATTTGCTGCATCCCATAGCTTTTTGAATGTTGTAATTTCATTTCATTTGTTTCCAGGTATTTTACGATTTCCTCTCTGATTTTTTTCGTTAGCCCATTGGTTTTTTAGTAGCATGATGTTTAGCGTCTACGTGTTTGTGTTTTCTCCATTTTTCTTCCTATAATTGATTTCTAGTTTCATATTTTGTGGTCAGAAAAGATGCTTGATATAATATCTATCTTCTTAAATTTATTGAGACTTGCTTTGTGGCCAGAATGTGATCTATCCTGGAGAACTTCCATGTGCACAGAAAAGAATGTATATTCGGATGTTTTTGGACAGAATGTCCTTTAAATATCTATTAAGCCCAACTGGTCTAATGTGTCATTTAAGGCCATAAAACCCTTATTTCTTGGTGTGGGCAAATAAGATATTTTATAATATAACCTCAGCTTCCTTTTAGCCTGTAAGTCCAGGGATACCATTAATTCCCTTAACACTCCATGCTCTCTTATGGATTTTTGCCTTTGCTGTGTTGTTCTTTGGCTAGGGAAGTCCTTCTATCACCTACTGAATATGACCTCATCTTCTGAGTATCACCCAGTTTATGAATCCTTCTCTAACACTACACTCTAAGCAGAATCAATAGAGCCTCCCTCTGGTTTCACTTAACACTTGTTTTTGTTTCATTAGTGTTCATACTTCTCATGTTTAGGCTGGTGCTATAACTGTTGTGCAATGTCTGTCTCCATCAATAGATTGTGGGCATCCTGGTGGTGCTCACTGTGCCTTATTAACCTCTTTTACAAATATGGGGTCAGGCTGTGAGCAGACAATCAAGTAGTTTTCAATTTGTTTTTTGAATATATTTCTCCCTCTTCCTTCTCTTCCTTTAGTAGTTTTTGCCTTTCCTGATTTGACCTCCAACAAATGAGAAGAAAATACTTTTTCCTCCTTTTGATTATTGTCAAAGAAATGAAACCATTGCATTTTGCATAAAACAAGTTGCCACTCTGGGCCCAGTGAAGTTTCTACGGTACTGGTAGCTGCACAATTTATTGTCACATCTGTACTAGAACATGCTAGGATTTTTAGGGCTAATATTCAGGATTGTATGGTCAAGGTACTCAGTTTAAGTTAAGAGATTCAGCAAGAAATCCCTTTTCTTTCTTGGGGGTGGATAATATCTTCCATCACCTACCCCTTCCCAGAACAGAGCTGTTCTAATTTCCATTGTCAAACTCTTGGGGATATTGGGCAGAACACTGCTTTGTCCTTTAACCATAGGGAGTTACAAACACTTGAATGGCAAAGATAAGAAGACATATACAGAAACAAGAAGAACTACAATCCTGCAGCCTGTGTCACAAAAACCACATTCACAGAAAGATAGACAAGATGAAAAGGCAGAGGGCTATGTACCAGTTGAAGGAACAAGATAAAACCCCAGAAAAACAACTAAATGAAGTAGAGATAGGCAACCTTCCAGAAAAAGAATTCAGAATAATGTTAGTGAAGATGATCCAGGACCTCGGAAAAAGAATGGAGGCACAGATCGAGAAGATGCAAGAAATGTTTAACAAAGACCTAGAAGAATTAAAGAAAAAGCAAATAGAGATGAACAATACAATAACTGAAATGAAAACTACACTAGAAGGAATCAATAGCAGAATAACTGAGGCAGAAGAACGGATAAGTGACCTGGAAGACAGAATGGTGGAATTCACTGCTGCAGAACAGAATAAAGAAAAAAGAATGAAAAGAAATGAAGACAGCCTAAGAGACCTCTGGGACAACATTAAACGCAACAACATTCGCATTATAGGGGTCCCAGAAGGAGAAGAGAGAGAGAAAGGACCAGAGAAAATATTTGAAGAGATTATAGTCAAAAACTTCCCTAACATGGGAAAGGAAATAGCCACCCAAGTCCAGGAAGTGCAGCGAGTCCCATACAGGATAAACCCAAGGAGAAACACGCCGAGACACATAGTAATCAAACTGGCAAAAATAAAAATTATTGAAAGCAGCCAGGGAAAAATGACAAATAACATACAAGG
Source organism: Balaenoptera borealis (assembly GCF_965194805.1). Classification (NCBI taxonomy): domain Eukaryota; kingdom Metazoa; phylum Chordata; class Mammalia; order Artiodactyla; family Balaenopteridae; genus Balaenoptera; species Balaenoptera borealis. Next base: position 126,386,669 of record NC_138881.1, on the reverse strand, counting down.
GAACTCCCATAAGGTTAACAGCTGATTTCACAGCAAAAACTCTACAAGCCAGAAGGGAATAGCATGATATACTTAAAGTGATGAAAGGGAAGAACCTACAACCAAGATTACTCTAGCCAGCAAGGATCTCATTCAGATTCGATGGAGAAATCAAAAGCTTTACAGACAAGCAAAAGCTAAGAGAATTCAGCACCACCAAAGCAGCTCTACAACAAATGCTAAAGGAACTTCTCTAAGTGGAAAACACAAGAGAAGAAAAGGACCTGCAAAAACAAACCCAAAACAATTTAGAAAATGGTCATAGGAATATACATATAGATAATTACCTTAAACGTGAATGGATTAAATGCTCCAATGAAAAGACAGAGGCTTGCTGAATGGATACAAAAACAAGACCCATATATATGCTGTGTACAAGAGACCCACTTCAGACCTAGGGACACATACAGACTGAAAGTGAGGGGATGGAAAAAGATATTCTATGCAAATGGAAATCAAAAGAAAGCTGGAGTAGCAGTACTCATATCAGATAAAATAGACTTTAAAATAAAGACTATTACAAGAGACAAGGAAGGACACTACATAATGATCAAGAGATTAATCCAAGAAGAAGATATAACAATTATAAATATATATGCACCCAACATAGGAGCACCTCAATATATAAGGCAACTGCTAACAGCTGTAAAAGAGGAAATCAACAGTAACACAATAATAGTGGGGGACTTTAACACCTCACATACACCAATGGACAGATCATCCAAAATGAAAATAAATAAGGAAACAGAAGCTTTAAATGACACAATAGACTAGATAGATTTAATTGATATTTGTAGGACATTCCATCCAAAAACAGCAGATTACACTTTCTTCTCAAGTGCGCACAGAACATTCTCCAGGATACATCACATTTTGGGTCACAAATCAAGCCTTAGTAAATTTAAGAAAATTGAAATCATATCAAGCATCTTTTCTGACCACAACGCTATGAGACTAGAAATGAATTACAGGGAAAAAAACGTAAAAAACACAAACACATGGAAGCTAAACAATACGTTACTAAATAACCTAGAGATCACTGAAGAACTCAAAGAGGAAATCAAAAAATACCTAGAGACAAATGCCAATGAAAACAAGACGATCCAAAAGGGAAGCTTATAGCTATACAAGCCTACCTCAAGAAACAAGAAAAATCTCAAATAAACAATCTAACCTTACACCTAAAGGAACTAGAGAAAGAAGAACAAACAAAACCCAAAGTTAGCAGAGGGAAAGAAATCATAAAGATCAGAGCAAAAATAAATGAAATAGAAACAAAGAAAACAATAGCAAAGACCAATAAAACTAAAAGCTGGTTCTTTGAGAAGGTAAACAACATTGATAAACCATTAGCCAGACTCATCAAGAAAAAGAGGGAGAGGACTCAAATCAATAAAATTAGAAATGAAAAAGGAGAAGTTACAACAGACACTGCAGAAATACAAAGCATCCTAACGGACTACTACAAGTAACTCTATGCCAATAAAATGGACAACCTGGAAGAAATGGACAAATTCTTAGAAAGGCATAACCTTCCAAGACTGAACCAGGAAGAAATAGAAAATATGAACAGACCAATCACATGTAATGATATTGAAACTGTGATTAAAAATCTTCCAACAAACAAAAGTCCAGGACCAGATGGCTTCACAGGTGAATTCTATCAAACATTTAGAGAACAGCTAACACCCATCCTTCTCAAACTCTTCCAAAAATTGCAGAGGAAGGAACACTCCCGAACTCATTCTATGAGGCCACCATAACCCTGATACCAATACCAGACAAAGATACTACAAAAAAAGAAAATTACAGACCAATATCACTGATGAATATAGATGCAAAAATCCTCAAAAAAATACTAGCAAACAGAATCCAACAACACATTAAAAGGATCATACACCATGATCAAGTGGGATTTATCCCAGGGATGCAAGCATTCTTCAATATATGCAAATCAATCAATGTGATACACCATATTAACAAACTGAAGAATAAAAACCATATGATCATCTCAATAGATGCAGAAAAAGCTTTTGACAAAATTCAACACCCATTTATGATAAAAACCCTCCAGAAAGTGGGCATAGAGGGAACCTACCTCAACATAATAAAGGCCATATATGACAAACCCACAGCAAACATCATTCTCAATGGTGAAAAACTGAAAGCGTTTCCTCTAAGATCAGGAACAAGACAAGGATGTCCACTCTCCCCACTATTATTCAACATGGTTTTGGAAGTCCTAGCCATGGCAATCAAAGAAGAAAAAGAAATAAAAGGAATCCAAATTGGAAAAGAAGAAGTAAAACTGTCACTGTTTGCAGATGACATGATACTATACATAGAGAATCCTAAAGCTTTTACCAGAAAACTACTAGAGCTAATCAATGAATTTGGTAAAGTAGCAGGATACAAAATTAATGCACAGAAGTCTCTTGCATTCCTATACACTAATGATGAAAAATCTGAAAGAGAAATTAAGGAAACACTCCCATTTACCACTGCAACTAAAAGAATGAAATACCTAGGAATATACTTACCTAGGGAGACAAAAGACCTGTATGCAGAAAACTATAAGACACTGATGAAAGAAATTAAAGATGATACCAACAGATGGAGAGATATACCATGTTCTTGGATTGGAAGAATCAATATTGTGAAAATGACTATACTACCCAAAGCAATCTACAGATTCAATGCAATCCCTATCAAATTGCCAATGGCATTTTTTACAGAACTAAAACAAAAAGTCTTAAAATTTATAGGGAGACAAAAAAGACCCCAAATAGCCAAAGCAGTCTTGAGGGAAAAAAACGGAGCTGGAGGAATCAGACTCCCTGACTTCAGACTGTACTACAAAGCTACAGTAATCAAGACAATATGCTACTGGCACAAAAACAGAAACATAGATCAATGGAACAAGATAGAAAACCCAGAGGTAAAGCCACGCACCTATGGTCAACTAATCTATGACAAAAGAGGCAAGGATATACAATGGAGAAAAGACAATCTTTTCAATAAGTGGTGCTGGGAAAACTGGACAGCTACATGTAAAAGAATGAAATTAGAACACTCCCTAACACCATACACAAAAGTGAACTCAAAATGGATTAGAGACTTTAATGTAAGACCGGACACTGTAAAACTCTTAGAGGAAAACATAGGAAGAACACTCTTTGACATAAATCACAGCAAGATCTTTTTTGATCCACCTCCTAGAGAAATGGAAATAAAAACAAAAATAAACAAATGGGTCCTAATGAAACTTAAAAGTTTTTGCACAGCAAAGGAAACCATAAATAAGACGAAAAGACAACCCTCAGAATGGGAGAAAATATTTGCAAACGAAGCAACTGACAAAGGATTAATCTCCAAAATATATAAACAGCCCATGCAGCTCAATATTAAAGAAACAAACAGCCCAATCCAAAAATGGGCAGAAGACCTAAATAGACATTTCTCCAAAGAAGACATACAGATGGCCAAGAAGCACATGAAAAGTTGCTCAACATCGCTAATTATTAGAGAAATGCAAATCAAAACTACAATGAGGTATCACCTCACACCAGTTAGAATGGGCATCATCAGAAAATCTACAAACAACAAATGCTGGAGAGGGTGTGGAGAAAATGGAACCCTCTTGCACTGTTGGTGGGAATGTAAATTGATACAGCCACTATGGAGGACAGTATGGAGGTTCCTTAAAAAACCAAAAATAGAATTGCCATATGATCCAGCAATCCCACTACTGGGCATATACCCAGAGAAAACCATAATTCAAAAAGGCACATGCACCGCAATGTTCATTGCAGCACTATTTACAATAGCCAGGTCATGGAAGTAACCTAAATGCCCATCAACAGACGAATGGATAAAGAGGTTGTGGTACATATATACAATGGAATATTACTCAGCCATCAAAAGGAACAAAATTGGGTCATTTGTTGAGATGTGGATGGATCTAGAGACTGTCATACAGAGTGAAGTAAGTCAGAAAGAGAAAAACAAATATCGTATATTAACACATGTATGTGGAACCTAGAACTATGGTACAGATGAACCGGTTTGCAGGGCAGAAGTTGAGACACAGATGTAGAGAACAAACATATGGACAGCATGGGGGGAAAGCTGCGTGGGGGTGGGGATGGTGGTGTGATGAATTGGGCGATTGGGATTGACATGTATACACTGATGCATGTAAAATTGATGACTAACAAGAACCTGCTGTATAAAAAAAGTAAAAAAATAATAATAAAAAAATAAAAATAAAAGAAGACACATACGGATAATTATATGTTTTGGAATAGTAGAACCCAAACATGTATATTAAGGATGGAAGGCACCGGGGAAGATGAGAGGACAAGGGCCTTGTGAAATCACATTTTATTAATAGTCTTGTGATAGTCCTCACTTAATAGTCTTAGTATAAGTTTTAGGTAAGTGTGTGAGAAGAGTCCTGAGGAGAGGATATCCCTTTCTTCTTGGTGATAGTAGTTTAAAGATCTCAATTCTAGTTGGGAGCCCTAGATACCCCATAGGCAGCAGAGGATGCTTTGTTTCCAAAACTGACTCACAAAAGACCACAGCCATCCATACGGGAAAATCTCTAGACAGGAGGTTACAAGTTGGTGGTTTGCAGATGTCATTTATTTGATCTATACAGTGTTAATAACCTTCAAAATTATCCTCCAAGATTTGAAATTTGGGAGATGTCATACAAAATTCCAGATTTGTTTATTATTTTATGAAATCAGAAGATTGGACAACATTGGACTCAAATCCGCACATGGTCACAAACAGCTGGGGCTGAGTAGTGGCCGTCCCTTGTATATGGGCACTTTCTGCTCTCTCCCTGAAAACAGGGTCCAATGTCAGTTGCCATTAATCAACTCACTTAGTTGATAGATTTAAGAGCTCCTAGTTGAATTAAGAGGAAAGTGACATAGTTCTTGTACCCACAGCTATAAAAATTTAAAATAAATAAATAAAAGATAGACTGAAAGGACTATTTCAAAAAAGATGGCAAGTTTGCATTTCCTAATAAAAATGAAGAATATTTATACACTGTTTCTATGCATACACAGTATGCTTTTGTTGAAAAATAAAACTTCAGATATCAACATTATGCAATCCATTATAAGAACCATAATTGATATATTAAAAACGATGTACAATGAAAATCTTAATTTTATTAAACAGACTGAAAGTTCAACAGGTTTTGTATTTGAATATATACATTAAGTGTTGCTGCTGGGAAAAGCAGTTATGCATTAATTAAGCAATAAACCTTCACAGACATCAAAATATTTTATAGACACAAGATTTATAAAAATGTCTTTAATTGCAGTAGAAATTATACATTGAACCAGAAGTATTTTCGTCAGTGAGTTGAAGAAATGACTGAGATCATATACAGGGCATATTATATTTAAAAGTTAGATTTCTTGTGGCATTTTCTTTTGTCACTTATGAGAGTTATGTGTATTTTCTCACAATTTCAATGAGAATTTTGATGTGAATGAACAACTTTTGGGCATGTCCATTAAAAGCAAATCAGAAAATGGTTTACTTGAATATATTGAAAAAAGCCCTAAAAAATGTAACATAAGCAGATCGCAATTAATACATGTAAGTGTTAATGTCAGACTTTTATGAAATACATATCCAACATTGCAAAGTTTTGTAGGGATACAGAATTTATGTTCGTTCATTGGTAGATTGACTAGCAATTATTTGCTTTGTGGTAAAAGGTTTAAGTAGAGCATATTATGGACATAATAGCTGCCACCATGAGTTGGAGACCTCCCAATGACTTGAACAATAAACAGCTCAAAAATGAATGAAGAGGGTGAGCAGTATGGTTGTCAGCTTCCCTTTATTATGAGACTAGATATCTGAGTTAGGGCAAAGTGCTCACCCCAAATATAAAACCCACTGTGCAAAGAGTTAATCTGTGTCTGGAAAGAAAGCAACTCTATTCTTTTAAGATACTGACTAAAACTAAATAACCTCACTCCTCATTCCCTCACCATTTCCTTACCCACACCCCTGTTAAAATTAATCTGTACTAAATTCTGTACTCGACATTGGAATTCCAAATACAAGACCTGACATTAACACCCTGATGCAGAAGGAATGGTGGCAGGTTTCTGGTTTGCAAAATTAAAGTGGTAATAAATTTCAAAATAAAATTATAATCATTAATTATTGCTTTTTTTAATTTGTAATTTTTCATTTTGAATTTAAAATATCTCCAGTATGATTTTTTACATTATTTCATATGTTCACCCCATAATTAATTAAAGAAAATTTTATTACATTTCTAGCAGTTTATTTTTCCTACAACTAGCCTGATTTGGTCATTTAAGATACCTCTCTAGCTCCTGTGGGCATTTGAATTTGTGACATCTGCATTAGGTAATATTTTAACCATTCCTCCCCTTGCCCCTACTCTCTATCCTCCAAGAGAAGGAAAAGTTTAACAATTTATTGGCAGTCCAGAAGACTGTGAGTCATTGAAGCAAGAGACCACTTTGGGTTTATTTCTGTGTGTTCAGCATAAACTGTTAGTAATTGTTCAACAAGTACTTAATACATGCATGGATAAATGTACTTCAGTTGAAGATATACCACATATCTAAAACTCTTTTGGGATGGAAGTTGTATTTCAATCTCATGCAAGTTTAGTGTCAGAGATAATCATTTTCCTTTCCCCTCACTTCTCCTTCTTGACTTTTTTCTGCCTTAGATGCCTATACAACAGCCGAAGTAGTTTACTCTTGGACTCTTGGGAAGAACAAATCTGTGGAAGTGGCACAGGATGGCTCTCGACTGAATCAATATGACCTGCTGGGCCATGTTGTTGGCACAGAAATAATCCGGTCTAGTACAGGTATTTATTTATTTTATTTAGCAAGCATTTTTGTAACCTGTACCACATACCAGTCACTGTTTTGAGTGCTTATAATAACTTATGTTAAAAAAACAGTCTTGTGAGGTAGGTACTATTATCTTAAGGAAACTGAGGCATACAGATGTTTAATAATTTGTTCCATGTCACAGTTATGTAATGTCAGAGCCAAGATCTGAACCCAGGCAGATTGGCTTCCAAGATCATGCTTTTAACCATGATGCCCTGCTGTTTCATCGTGAGTTAGGTCAAGGTCATTAGGGCTGGACTGTGGTAGAAGAGAAAGCAGAGGGAAGTCATGATAGTTGGAGAGCTAAACTTTGATCCTAAAGTTTTCATGAAAATATTTGCTTAACTCCGCCAATACAGAGGTGGCAAGGTAATAACCCCAGGAGAGGCCAGAACACAGCCAGGAGGTCCAGGAATGAGCCATGGAATTATTTTCTTAAGTGAATCACCCATTTCAGAAACAAGTGTGTCTGTCAAACATTGCCAGGTCCTCTCAATGGCTCTTCCTTGGACATTGATAAATGGAACTTAGAGGCTTGTTCTGTAGCCTTAAGTCCTATCTATTTGGAAACTGACCAGTTGTAGGGGCCTGAGGAAGGAGGCACCCTGAATCCCAACTAACTTTAGGGTATTTGACAAAATGGAGTATATCTTAGGGGCCCACATATCTTAAAATATTTTTTGCCATGAAAGAGTGGGAACTTTCAACACTTGTCTCCATGGAAGATCTCTGAATCCACAATTATAAACGAAGTAGGGTACTCTTGTCCTTTTTTTCATTAGCTGGACACTGCTGTTCCCTCTCATAGTGTTACAGTATGTCTGTGGTCTGTTCTCCCTCCATCCTAGGACCAGGGGCGGGAACCTAAAAAAAAGCAGCATTTGAAATGGATTTAAAGGACAACAGGATTTAGAGATTTGGAACTTGGTGTGGGGAAAGGCTATTCTTGAGAATGGCAATACGGAGGTTCAAAAGGCCAGAGGTTTGTGAGAACATGATCTCTTGGAGAAGGTCAGCTGATCTGTGGGGGTGAGGGGAAAGTACCCACCTGGCCAGTTCTGCTCTCCCCAAGTAGGTAGAGGGAGGAGGACCTTTAGTGCCTGCATGTACAAAGTGTATTTTTACTGTCCTACTGTGACCCTTGCATTTTTGAGCGGAAGCCACTTCCTGCTGTGGGGTGCCGCTGCTGCTGCAAACGACCTCCCATCTGAGATCAGACCCTCCCCTCCCTCCCACCCCAGCCTGTGGGCAAAGAGTACCCAGGCTCCTGATGAAGGCTCCATGCATCCCAGCACAGCAAGGCGGACCCCTAGAGACCAAGGGTAACCCAGGAGCCCTGGAGGTCCACTGCGCAGAAGGGAGAGAATTCCTGGGGCTATAGCATCTGTTCACTCTCCTGACTTCCCCATCCCTCCTTGGCACTGCTCACCTGGTATCAACTTTTGAGACCCATCATTAGCCATCCAAGCAGCCCCGTTTCATTTGGTTAAACCACTGTTTGTTTAGTCTTTATCACACGTTCATGATAGAAAAATTAGAAATATCAGAGGAGCAAAAAATGTAAATTAAAATATTCTTTAATTCCACCATCTAGAAAAAAACTTTTTCGAAGAATTTAGTGCATTAACTGATTATTATACATTTTGGTGTGTAACCTTTAAGAAGGTTCTCTTTTCACTTTTAATATAAATATGGTTTTATATAAATGGGACCAAAATATTGATACTGTTTTATAAGCTGTTTTTTGTGTAATTTTATATTGTAAGCATGTTTTCTTGTCACTAAGTGTACAGGATCCAAATAAAATATACACACAAGCTAGTGATATATTTTTATTCAGATATAATTGGCATTAGTTTCAAGTGTACAACATTATGATTCAATATTTGTATGTATTGTGAAATGATCACCACAGGAAGTCTAGTTAACATCCATCACCATACATAGTTATAGAATTTTTTTCTTGTGATGAGAACTTTTAAGATCTACTCTCAACAGCTTTCAAATGTGCAGTATAGTATTCTAACTATAGTCACCATGCTGTACATAACACCCCAAGGACTTATTTACTTTATAACTGGAAGTTTGTACCTTCTGATTCCCTTCACCCATTTCACCTAACACCTACCCTTGGCTTCTGGCAACCACTAATCTATTCTTTGTATCTATGAGCTTGGTTTTTTGTTCGTTTTGTTTTGTTTTTTGGATTCCACATATAAGTGAGATACAATATTTGTCTTGCTCTGTCTGACTTATTTCACTTAGCATAATGTCCCCAGGGTCCATCCATGTTATTGCAAATGGCAAAAATTTTCCTTCTTTTTATGGTTGAATAATATTCCATTGTATCTATATATACCACATCTTCTTTATCCATTCATCCATGGAGAGACACTTTGGTTGTTTCCATGTCTTGGCTCTTGTAAATAATGCTGCAGTGAAGATGGAGGTGTATATATCTTAAGCTAGTGTTCTCATTTTCTTCAGATAAATACCCATAAGTGGAATTGCTGGATGGTATAGTAGTTCCATTTTTAATTTTTAAAAAATATTTATTTATTTATTTATCTATCTATCTATTTATTTATTTATTTGGCTGCACCAGGTCTTAGTTGTGGCATGCAGGATCTTTTAGTTGTGGCACGTGAACTCTTAGTTGTGACACGTGGGATCTAGTTCCCTGACCAGGGATTGAACCCGGGCCCCCTGAATTGGGAGCGTGGAGTCTTAGCCACTGGACCACCAGGAAAGTCCCCCATTTTTAATTTTTTGAGGAAACTCCATACTGTTTTCCATAGTAGTTGCACCAGTATACATTCCCACCAAGAGTACATGAGGGTTTCCACTTCCACACATCCTCACCAACATTTGTTTTTTGTTGTTAGTTCTAAGTAGTTAGTAATAATATTTTAACAATTAGAATGGGCATATATTAATTATTACCTGTTTTAGTTTTACTCTAAATTTAAAAAGAAAATTAAAAGGCCAGCATCTGAGGCCACAGCCAGCCTTCTTGACAATGATAAGTGTTGCTATCAGTGGGAAGCATAGCATTTCATTGTGAAACTCAATAATATCTTCATCTTACTGGATCATAATCCATTTAACCAATTACCTATGATTATTTTCTGTTTTAATGATATAAAGAACACTGCAAAGACCTTCTTTTTCCATATAGCATTTTGTTCCTATGTAATTACCTGCCTAGGATAAAAACAAAATATTGAGATTGCTATTTCAGAAAGTAGACACATTTAAAAAGTTTTCAATACATATTGACAAATTGCCATTCTAAAAGGTGAAACAATTCACACTCTCATTTTCAGTGTATGAGCATGCCAGTTTCCCTTCACTCTTGGCAATGCAGATGTTATGGATTGAATTATGTCTCCCCAAAAGATCTGTTGAAATCCTGTCCCCCAGTCCTCAGAATGTGACCTTATTTGAAAATAGGGTTATTGCAGATATTAGATTATAATAGCAAATTAGTTTTGAAAACATGATACAGTGTACATCAGTAAACGAAGCAGGTGTAAGAAGGAATGAGGAAGTTAAATGGGAATATCTGCAGGATATACTGTTGAGTGAAAATAGCAAATACAAAACCACCAAAGACTATAGGATATATATTAGTATAGGAATAGTATTTCTAGAATATACACAAGAAGCTGTTAATTGTAGTTAAAGGAAGGAGAAATGAAATGGTGTGAAGGAGGTAGACTTTTTGCTGTATACTATTTGACACCCTTTGGTTTAGAAACCATATAAATATTACCTCACATAAATGTATATTGTTTTCATGTGACTATAAATTATGGGCATTCCTTTCTGAATTCTGATATGCTCCTCTATGTGGTGTCCAACATACTAATGGGAAGCTGGGCCAGAGGAAAACCCACAATCTGTGGGTGTTCTGTTTTGTATGAGTGGTTTTCTCTCTGAAAGCTGTCAGTCCTCAGCTTGAAGTAGTTCTAAGCAGAGGGCTCCTGCTCTTTGCTCCAGATTCAAACATGTGTTAAATAAATGAACGAAATTTCTCTAAATTGATGGCTAGTTCTTCACACTGTTCCCTACTTCAGCACTGACTCCATTTTCCCTTATTTGCAATATTTACATTAATTTTCTAAGAGGAGCCTGATCTTATTTTTGCATCTTTCCTAGAAATTTGTTAGAAAAACTCTCATTACTGTCACTGTGTATATTATTTGTTTAGACATGGAACATAGGTAAGTGAAGACAAATCAGAAAATAAGAGCAGCGTGGCGGGTGTGTTTTGACCCACCTGCAGATGCCATTCTGTGGGCGGGGGGGCGCCAAAACCCCATGACTGCTTAGCCAGAGCAGCAGTTGACCCCTGAGGTCACCATTTTGGTGCAGTGAGGCAACAGCCACCAAGGGACGTGGCCCTATTACGTGGCTCACTGCCACTGGAAGAGGGCTCTGCTGGAGTTCTGCAGTTGGCTTGAGCTCCGCTGTCGGGCGGGGCTTTTGTATCTACTACTCTGTATGCCAGAGCTGCGGGCTGCTCTCAGAGGTTGGGTTCCCTTGCAGTTGAATTTAGACTGCTGACTGTACTTTTGATCAGGCGATGATGCTGGCAGGGGACCTGATACCACCTCCAAGATTCGCACAATGTTGGCTGTAAGTTATGCCATATTCCTTTGTGCTAGCTGACCCCAAATTATCTGGCCCTGCCAATTCCCAGAGCGTTCCCCATGAGGCAAAGCAGAAGTGGGCCTCCAGGGGAATGCCCAGGAAAGCTGGATATCTGCCTTGGGTTCTCATTTCCCCACTGGAGAAACCATAGACTCAGAGGTACCCTCTAGGTGCTGCACTGAGCTGGCCTGGGGGAGGGAAGAAGGTGACAAAGTGATACCACTTCTGTTATCCTTCTAATGTCACTTTTCTTGGTTTTCATGCCCCGGATGGGTGCTGCTTCAGCTTTACTTCTTATATCTGGGATTTTCACAAAGTGTTCTCTTCCGTGGGTAGCTGCTAAACCATATTTTTGTGACAGGGTACTAGAGCCAGGGCTGTCCTATTCCACCATCTTGCTGATCTTAAATCACTCTCTTTGCTTCTTTGGAAGAGAAACAACAAGATAGAAATTGAAGGAAAGAAGGATAGAAAAGGAGAGGCTTAAGAAAATATATTCAGTTATTTAAAACAATGGCTAATTTGATAAGCTTTTGAAAAGTCCACTTGCTTTCCTTTCAGATCTACAGAATATAACTTATATAAAATATATAATAAATATTATTCATAAATATTAAATATTTTACATGATCAGATATAGGATTAATAGACAGGAAGGAATTCAGGGGTGTGAGACTAATATGTGGAAGGGGAGGAAATTCCCCAAGCTAATCAAAGTCCAACTATTGTTAAAAATAAATCTTCAGTGCCTCCTCAGCTGAGAAAAAGAGTGAACAGAAGGACAGGGAAAGAAAGCAGTTGAAATGTACACAGATAGGAGAGAGGGGGAGAAGGAGGAGAGAGGGGGAGGGGGTGGGGAACAAATAAATAAAAGGATTGAAAAAGTGGCAGAGAGAAAAAAAAAGCAACCCCAATGTTATAATGAAGAAATTCTACAATTTTGTATGACAATTCTTTGCTAAATTAAAACTAAGCCTACTTGTATTTTTCATGTTCACATAAACAAGCTAGAATGTGAATACACACACAATATGGATTGTGTGTTGAGCTTTGGCTAACCAGATGGTGCTTCCTAGGCTTAGGTACAAGGGAGTGGGTGAGGTAGGAAAGTGGGAAATTGCCTCATTTGGGAGACATACTGAAACCAAATGAGGGCAGAGAGAGAGAGGTGAAAAATAAGAAGCTCTAACAAGAAAGGTAGTAGAGCAATCAGATTGCATGGACCTTTGGAGACTCTTTGGGGAAATTTGCCTTTTACTCTTTGAGAGATGGGAAACTATTAGGGAGCCTTAAGCAAAAGAAAGACTGAATCTGACTTTTATTATAATAGACTCATTTTGGCTGGTACGCTAAGAATGCATTGAAGGGGACAAGTACAGAGGAAAGGCACGTTAGAAAGCTATTACAGTACTCTAAGTAAGAGATGATGGTAGCTTAGTCCAAAGTGGCAACAGCGGAAGTGGTGAGAAATGCTCAAATTATAAATATATTTTGAAGAACTGTCAACGTATCTGTGTCCGTGTCTGCATTTGTGTATGTACACATGGAAACATGCACGAGGGAGGGAGAGGGAGTGGTCGATGATGTTAAAGATTTTGAAGAATTTTGATTTGTGCTCCTGAGAGCTACCATTTACTGAGATAGGAAAATCTGTTGGAAGGGATAGTTTGGAGGGGGTAGGAAATGGAGACAGTAAGAGCTAAGATTTGGACATGTTAGGTCAAGATACCTATTAGATCCCCAAGTGGTGATATCTAATGGATAATGAAATATATAGGTGTAGAGCATTATAGGGAACCCTAGGGTTGCCATATCAAAGTACCATAAACTGAATGGCTTCAAACAACAGAGATTTATGTCTCCTAGTTCTGGAGGCTAGAAGTCTGAAGCCAAGGTGCTGGCTGGGTTGGTTCCTTCTGGAGGCTCCTTTTATACAGAAGAGGGGAAGGGGGAGGGGTCCACTGTAGTGCTGACCAATGACTGAGTGGGACCACTGACGGTCGCTCATTGACAGTTGCTCGCCTGGGGGAGGGGCCCACTGCAACACTGACCAATGGCTGAGCGGGGCTGCTATAGCTTACACCTGCCCCACCACTATTACAATTCCCCACTGTCAATGTCCATTCCACAATCTTGTGGGAAAAGGGGTGACGATTTTTCTGGCTACTTCCCACTGAACAGGGGAGATGAGGGGGTGATTGTGAAATGGAATTGATCAGCTTTGGGTCGAGAATATTCCTTAAAAATGTTAGTAAGCAATACAATTCTTTTTATCTACAACTATTTGAACCTGATGAAATTCCTTCTACAAAGAAATTTTAATCTCAATACTTATTCTTTTTGAAGAGCAACCTTAAGTCTTCTAAGGCTTCATAAACCCATTGTTCTCTAGGCCTCTCAGGAGTTGGGTCATTTTCTGATGACAGTGGTGCTGCTTTAACCCGAGTGTGATGAATCCATGGCTTTACTCCAGCTAACTTGACAGATGACTGTGTGGTAAGTAATACCACATGTGGTCCTGTCCACCTTGCGGTCAGCTGGTGCTCAGTCCCTTGTTCCCTCCAGGTTTTAAGGAGGACTCAGTTTCTGGGCCGGAAAGGATGTAACGTTACCTCAGTTGGATAGGCACACCTGCTGACAACAAACTCATGAACAGAGGTTAGTATAGTGCCCAGAGCTTTAACATAATTGGCAACTGCTAGATCTTTCAGAGCATTTATAGATCCTCCCACCCGGGCAGACACCTGGAATGGCCTACCATACAATATTTCAAAGGGGCCTAATTTAAGCCTGCTTCTGGGAGCCACTCTGGTCCATAGCAGGGCAACTGGCAAGGCCTCATCCCAAGTTAAATTAGTCTCTTGACGCATTTTAGCAATGCTCCTTTTTAGTGTATAATTCATTTTCTCGGTTTTTTCCTGTTGATTGTAGTCTCCAGGATGAATGTAGCTTCCAATTCATTTGCAGTGCTTTAGACACTTGTTGGGTTATGCTAGAGACAAAAGCAGACCCATTATCACTTTGAAGGGAGTTAGGCACCAAATCAGGGGATAATATCCTTAAGGAGGACTTTAACCACTTTGGAGGCTTTTTCTGTCCTGGTGGGATATGCCTCCACCCATCCTGAAAAAGTGTCCATAAATACTAGCAGGTACCTGAAATTTCCTGTGGCTCGAGGCATTTGAGTAAAGTCTATTTGCCAGTCCTCGGTGGGGTAGGTTCCTCTGTGCTGAGTCCCCATCTGGGGAAGTCTGACAGCAGTTTTTGTGTTATTTTTAGCATAAATCATGCAATTTTGAGTGACTTGCTGGATGGCCCTTTGTAGGTTAGGCCCCATTATATATCTTTGAATCTGTTGTAAGGTGGCATCTCTCCCGCAATGGGTACTATTATGAATGTGCTGCAGCACAGTGTCCAAGAGGGCCTCAGGAATCAAAACAATTCCTTGTACTTTACATTTCTAGCCAAGTGAGGTGTGATCAAGAGTGAATCCCCATTCTTTGGCTCTCTGCTTCTCCTTTCCTGAATACACTGGCTGGTATTTTGACAAGTCGATCTGTGGGAGAAGTGACCATATCATGGATTGTTAACCCTATTCCTTTGCTGCTTTCTTTGCAGCTTGGTCAGCTAACTGACTGCCCTTTATTATATGAGTCTCACCCTTCTGGTGGCCTGGGCAGTGCATTACAGCCACTTGTGAGGGCTTATGGACTGCTTCTAATAGTGACAGGATTTCAGAAGCATGTTTTATGTCTTTATTGTTTGAAGTGAGAAGCCCCCTTTCTTTCCAGATCGCCCCGTGAACATGCACCACAGAGAATGCATAGTGAGAGTCTGTGTATATATTTACTTGCTTCCCTTTAGCGAGGAGCAGGGCTCTTGTCAGAGCAATGATTTCTGCCTTCCGAGCTGAGCTCCCTGGGGGCAGGGCTTTTGCTTCAACAATCCTTTCAAGGGTTGCCATCACATACCTAGTGCATCACCTACCTTGGTCCATGAAGCTGCTTCCATCGGTGAACAATTCCATATCTGGCTCAGCCAAGGTCTGCTAGAATACACTAGCTTGATGACGTGTAGGCAGTTGAGCTCTGGGGATTGTGCAACATCAATCGGGAGCAATGTGGCTGGATTTAGGGCTGAAGTGACCTGAAGTCTTATGTTGGGATTGTCCAGGAGAATGGCTTGGACTTTCCCATTCTTCCAGAAGTCAGCCAATAGCCCCCTTTCTGCTCCAGTAAAGAAAGGACATGGTGAGGGACATACACAGTGGTGGGTTGCCCCAGGGTAAACTTCTCAGCTTCCTGAAATATGTCACAAGTAGCTGCTACAGCTCGAAGGCAGAGGAGTCATCCCTTAACAGTCTGTTCTAGTCTGTCTTGAGAAGCAGGCAACAAGTTGAGGGCTATTCCCCGGAGTTTGAATTAACACCCCAAGGTTTATGCCTTATCTCTCATGGACATACAGTTTGAAAGGTTTCTTTAAGTCTGGTTGTCCCAAAACCAGGGCTGAGACTGACTTGTTTTTATTGTTTCAAAGGCTGTTTGACATTCTGTAGTCCAAGTAAGGGGCTCAAAATCATGTCCCTTTAAAGCCTCACAGAGGGCCTTTACTATGAGCCCATAGTTCGGGATCCAAACCTGACAGAACCCTGCCATTCCCAGAAACACCCTCAGTTGTCTGCAAGTTTTGAGTGTTCCCAAGCCTGCAATTTCCCGTTTTCTATTAGTCAAAAGACCCCACTGTCCTTGGGAAAGGACAAAGCCCAGATACGTGACTTGTTGCTTACATATTTGGGCTTTTTTTCTGGGAGACCTTATATCCACAATTGGCCAAATAGTTTAGGGTTCTAATGGTATTTTGTAGACACTTATCATATGTAGGGCCTGCTATAAACAAATTGTGCACATATTGGAGTAAAAGTCCTT
The DNA here is from genome assembly GCF_965194805.1 of Balaenoptera borealis. Classification (NCBI taxonomy): domain Eukaryota; kingdom Metazoa; phylum Chordata; class Mammalia; order Artiodactyla; family Balaenopteridae; genus Balaenoptera; species Balaenoptera borealis. The sequence continues at coordinate 126,370,129 of NC_138881.1, read as the reverse complement.
CATCCAATATTAAGTTTCTAAGGTCCCTAGCCAACATTTCCCCAAACAAGGTAGGGGAGTTCTTAAATCCTTGAGACAGGACTGTCCAATAATACTGTTAGACTACCTGTGTTTCTGGGTCCTGCCATTCAAAAGCAAACAGTTGCTGTGATTCTTCTGCAATAGGAATGCAGAAAAAAGCATCCTTCAAGTCCAAAACTGAGAACCAGCTGTATTCTCCCAGAATAGTTGTAAGCAGAGTGTATGGATTAGGTACCACAGGGTGCAAATCTTGGACTATATCATTAATAGCCCTCAAGTCTTGGACAAAGCAATACTCTGCTGAGTTTGGCTTTTTGACCAGGAAAATAAGGCTGTTATATGGGGACCTGCAAGGTTTATTCAGTCCTATTTTCAAAAACTTTTCGAGAATTGGCTGAATTCCCTTTTGGGCCTCTTGCCTCAGAGGGTATTGTTTTAGATTATGTGTCCCAGCATCCCTTTTCAGTGGGATTTGTATTGGCCATGCATTTTGGGCCTTCCCTGTGGTGCCATCAGTCCACACTTCTGGCCTCACCTTTTCATAGACCTCAGGGGGAAAGAGCTCTGTCTCCTTTTCTGGGGCATCCATAAGTGCCATCTGTAGGCTTATAACATACTGCGGTGGGACCCTGATGTCAAGCTGTCCTGGCGAAAAGTTAAGTTACTAGAGCATTTAATTTACAAAGGAGAGCTCAGCCCAGAAGAGTGATTGGACATACTGGCATATATAAGAAACTGTGTTTCAGGGTGAGGTCCCCTAATTGGCATTCTAGAGGTTGTAAGAAAACGATTTTGTACTTCTCCAGAAACTCCTGTGACCAGGATGGATTGAGATGTTTTCTGTGCCACCTTGATGTTTACCACAGAGTATGTTGCACCTGTATCTATCAGAAAGTCAATCAACTTGGCCCCCACTGTCAAAGTTACCTGGGGCTCCTGTGGGGAAATTGGAATTGGACGCCTCAAGTCCAAGGGAACCCCGGGCCTCTTCATTCATTATCAGAGTGCTCCTCCCTTTCTACCATATGAGAGGCTCCTATCTTTCTTTTATTGTTTTCCTTCTTATTCTTCAGCCTAGGGCAATCTTTTTTCCAATGCCCTTCCTCCTTGCAGTAAGCTCATTGTTCTCTCCCCAGTGGTGACTTACCTCTCTCTGGGTTAGTAGCCTTCCGGAAATCCAATGCTGCTGCCAGCAAAGTGGCATTCTGTCTTGCATCCTCTTGCTTCTGTCGTTGTGCCCTGTTGTTGAACACGTTAAAAGCAACATCTACCAATTGAGAAGGGTTCATTCCAAGTGCACCATCAAACTTGTAATTTTCTTCTTATACCTGGGGCACTTTGCCCAGTGAATGTCACATTTACCATTCTCATATTTTGGGGGGCCTCAGGGTCTGCATCAGTGTAGCACCTACAAGCTTGATAAATTCTTTCTAGAAATTCTGATGGATCCTCATTTGGTTTTTAGTGTATCTCCTGAATTTTGTCTAAGCTCTTTTGCCTAGGTACTCCCTTTCTAAGACTCACTAAGACACATCTCCTATAATATTCTAGAAGTGGCATGCCCCCATTATTAGGATCCCAGTCAGGCTCAGCAATAGGAACTGCCAGATTTGCTTCTGGAGCTTCATCTGGATCTGGTAGATGGAGCTGGTGTGATTCCTCTCTAGCCTTGTCAACAACCATCCTTCTTTCATCCCCAGTAAGCATCATATTCATAGGAGTGTGAATGTCTGCCCAAGAGGGATGGTGAATGGCAAAGATAGAAGTGAGAAGTTCAGTCATATGGAGGGGGTCCTCTTGGTATGTAGGGTTATGGTTTTTCCAATTAAACAAATCTGAAGTTGAGAATGGCTTGTGCATCCATAGAAACACAGTTGGTTGGCCATCTGCGTTAAGGCTTCCTATGGGATACTGGCACAAGGGAAATTGCCTTGCTCCGAAAGTAGCTCCCAGTCCAAATTGGGTGCCCTGTTGGGTCTTAGATGGTGACACCAAACCAGGCCCCTGTGCCCCGAGGGTTAACATAGAAACTTCTAATTGATCCCCATAAGTAGGGGAAACAGGGGGCCGTGAATATGTTGGTGGCATGGGGGCTGTCGGAACAACTGCTGTTGCAGTCTGGTCGGCCAGTGGAGGAGCCAGGTTGGCCAGAGGGGGTTTTAAGTTTTGAAATAACATGTCCTCACTCTCACTTTCTCCCTCTCCCTTTTGTAGAACAGGTTTTCCCTTAGTTTTCCTTTCAGACAGCTGTACCATAAGGTGGCAGCTATCTGACTTCTTTTCCTCCTGATGCAATAGCATAAATGCTTCTACATATGGAATCTCATCATTTTTACATGCTCTTTCACAAAGCAATTGTAATTGCAAGATTGTATAATAATTAAGTGAGCCACTCAAGGGCCATCGCTCTCCTGATCCTAACGTATATTGGGACCACACACTATTACAATAGAATATCATCTCTTCCTTAGTCATAGGCCCATAGCTATATTTTGCCCATTTATTTAAGATACACCCCAAAGGGCTTTCCTTAGGGACAGATGGAGTTTTTCCCATATTTATAAGTTCAAGAACAACAAAACACAAAAAGCACAGGCAAATTCCAATACCAAAGGCACAAACAGATTCCATCATGAATGAATGCAAAACAAAAGTGAATGAATGCAAAACAAAAGCAAATGAACACAAAACAAAAGCAAATGAATCAGCTCACAAATCAGGTAGAGTCCAACAGCGATTCCCCTCTCCAACAGGGTACCCCAATCAAATGAACAAATTGGCTTGTCCCTTAGAGCAAAAGCCCAAATTGAGAGGGGAAAATGTTCCCGGTTGTACACACCAGAGTGACTTACCCTACTATATGGAGCCCATCGGCTCCCAAATGTTGGTTCCTTGCTCCAACTGCCAAGCGCTGGGGCAGCCAGTGCCACTTCAGGGAATTTTGAAGGGAAGGTCCTCAGGACAAGTGGACCCAGCAGCTGCTAGGGCCTTACCTGAAAATTCCCCAACCTGGGCTGGCTGGCCACAAGCAGCAAGGCTCCTGGCTAGCTTTGCCAAAAATTTGTTACCAAGCCCAATCTCATTCTGCTTGCCACACGACAGGCCAATAAATCAGGAGATCAGTTGTTGGAGCAAGGAATAACAACCAATGGTTGAGCAGGACCACTAACAGTAGTTTGTTGACAGTTGATTGCTAACGGTTGCTTGCTTGGGGGAGGGGCCCACTGTGACACCAACCAATGGCTGAGTGGGGCTGCTATAGCTCGTACCTGCCCCGCCCCTATTACAGTCTCTGCCTCTGTCATCACACATCTCCTTGTGTCTCTCTCTTCTTTTGAAAAGAGAGCATCAGTCATAGTGTATTAAGTCCCATCCTACTCCAGTATGACCTCATCCTAACTAGTTATATCTGCAACAAGCCTCTTTCTAAAGAAGGTCACATTTTGAGGTATTCAGGGTTACGAATTCACCATATCTTTCCAGGAGACATAGTTCAACCCATAACAAGCAGGAAGCCCAGGCAGAAAATATACATTGGGGCAATATCAAAGTTGAAGATATTATTTAAAGATACAGGCCTGGATAAGAATGCCAGGGGAGTGAGACAGAAAAGAGTACTGAGTCATGACAATCTCAAATGTTGAGAATTTAAAGGAACTAGCAAAGGAGATTGGACAGGTCATGATGTAGGAGGGAAACCAGAAGAGCAACATGGCCTAGAAGTTTGGTGAAGAGATTCATTCCAGGAGAATGGAGTGCTCAATGTGTAAAATGCTGCTGACAAATCCAGCATAATTTGATGATTATAATAAACTGATAATTAACTATTGGATTACAGAGTTGATGGGAGGGTATAAAGTTAATACTTCAAAAACACTCAAAGTTGTTTGGTATATAGTAAGAGCTTAACACGTGTTCACTCTTATTTTGAAGAGGGGTGATGTAGGCCAGCCCATATTCTGCTATGTGAACTTTAGGTTTTAACCCAATAAATCCATTCAAACAGCAGAGTGTAGTGGTTAGAAAGTATAAGCTGTGGAGCCAACCCATCTGGAGTTGAATTCAGGCTCTACTACTTACTAGCTGGGTAATCTTCTGCAAATTGCTCAGTCTCTCTTTGCCTCAGTTTATTGACCCATAAATGAGTATAACAATAGTACCAACCTCATAGGGTTGTTGTGAAGATTAAATACTTTAAGAATGTTACATAGCAAATGCTATAGAAGAGATTATTTTTCATTATTATTTACATGAGGACATTAATATATTTGAATGAACTCGTGTCAAAATTGCTCTGAGCAAGCTGTGTTGGTACACTGTTAAGCATATATTTTTGTAATAGGGACAGTGCAGGCACACTAATGGTCCCATTCCACCAACAGTCAGTGTCACAGTGGTCCCCACAGTGGCAGTTTCCCTGGGTCATTGTCCTCAGGACCGGCCTCATTTATGCGCTCTCCCCCTTTGCCCCAGCAGTTGCCGCCCAAGGCCTGGAGGAGCAGTGTGCTGCAGCAGCCTCAGGCACACACATACATTGCAGCTTGTCGCCTTGGGTGAGTCTGAGTCTGGGGTGTTTCAGGTCTCCAGGCAGGCACACTGACAGGTAGACCAGCAGACCGGTGGAGATGGCAATATTGTGACTGTGAATTTGGGAGAACCTCTGCTGGCGTGAAATGCCAGTTGAAGGTGCTACGGCTGGAACATTGTGACCTTGTAATAGGGGTGGTTGCTCATCGCATCTGATGTGCAAGGCCCCAGCACAGGTGTTGTGGGGGCGCCTCTGGCAGCAAGGGGAGGCCAGGAAGCTGGGGTGTTTGCCCTCCCCAAGGTCAGGGAGGACAGGAAATGGCCCCGGAGGAAATAATGCAGCTGCCTGGCCTGCCTGCTCCTACCAAGCCCTCCCCGAGGTGGGGCAGTGGAAGCCTGGACAGACGGGCCGGCCGGGGCTACCGCACTAGGATACAGGATTTGACACTCTCCCTAAATGGTCCCTCCACGCCAGTACAGGGGACATTTGGTGCCCGGGCCTGGGGCCCAAGATGCCAGCCTCTGCCCACCCACATGCCAGGCATCTGCTACTGGATGGTGTGAACCCCTCAGCTCGGCTGCTGTCCACGCCCCTGCAGTGCCCTCCTAGGATGTAACAAGGGCAGGGCAGGTGCGCAGTGGTTAGCATGAGACCCTTGCCACGGGGGTCAGAGGGCCCACTCATCCAACAGTCAGCTCGCAGGGGTCCTCGAGTCAGAGAGTGTGGTGAGAATGTGGATGGCGGCCTTCTCCCCAGGCCCTCCAGGCTTTCTGGCCTCGGGGCGGTGGGTCAGCTGGGGGGCCTGGCAGGTAAGCTGGGGGGCCTGGGGACAGGCTGAGGGCTGTGTCCCACAGAGCCCCAGAGCCCCCTCTACCGCTGCCCACTGGCCAGGCTCAGGCCTTGAAGCAGCAGTGAACCTCTCCCCCATCCCCACCTCAGCAATGTAATAGTGGTGGCAGTCTCCATTCGTTGCAGTCCATGGAAGCGTCGGATTCTCTCCAGTTTAAATAAAAGCCTGAGGGCCAGCTGGGTCCTGGGCGCCTGGCTCTGTCGGTGATGATGGCTGGGTGGGGTTTGGGGACCTGGCCCTGAGGGCAGCACCAGCTGAGATCTGCCTTTTCAGCTGGGCCTGGGCACTGGTGGGAGGACCCAGACTTGGTGCTGGATGAACATTCCCAGACAGGGTGACCGGCCTGCACAGTACACCCTCCTCTTAGCTAGGACCTGACCTCAGAGCCTTGGAACCTTGAACAAGTAAATTGAGCGGTAATGGCATTGCTTTACTTATGGGATTTGTTAAAAGCTGCAAGGAGGCATGGAGACTGAAATAAATGCCTCCCCTTCCTTTTCTTGTCAGAACAGAGAATAACATTTATTTTGGTGGAGGTTTACAGGAACATCATGACCTGACCATGACCTGACCTCAAGAACAAAGGATCTGACACCAAGAAGTTTGCAACAACTAACCACATCCCTCCCTCACCTTTCCTATAAAAGGGCTTTGTGGAAAGCTTTTGGGGAGTTCGGGGTTTTTAAGGTGTGAGCCACCCATCTCCTTGCATGGCCCTGCAATAATCCTTTCTCTGCTCCAGACTCTGATGTGTTTCAGTATTGTTTGGCCTCACTATGCATTGGGCACACGGACTTGCATTTGGTAACATTTTGGTAACATGACCATCTCACCCATGGCCCTGCAGTAATCCTTTCTCTGCTCCAAACTCCAATGTTTTCGTATTGTTTGGCCTCACTGTGCATTGGGCACACAGACTTGCATTCGGTAACAACGTGACCTAGGTGGACAGCTACAAGAACAAAGGATCCAACACTAAGAAGTTTGTAACAACTAACCACGCCCCTCCCTCACCTGGCCTTTAAAAGAGCTTTGCTGAAAGCCTTTGGGGAGTTTGCGGTTTTTTAAGGCATGAG